>NC_084695.1:798452-1159303 GCF_028389875.1 Rhea pennata | reverse complement strand
GGGGAGGAGGGGGGCCGCCGGGGGCCCCGCTCACCCCCTTTCTGTCCCCCCCCCCCGCCCCACCGCAGCCTCACCAAGGACACCGCAAGAGACCAAAGTACAACAAGCTGCTGGTGAGCCGTGGGACACGCGTGGTGCGTGGGGACACGCGTGTGCGGGGGGGCTGCACTACGTGGCACGCGCGTGGGGACAGGCGGGGTGTGGGCAGTGGAGGGGGGTCTGTGCCACGGGAGAGGGGGGGACACGTGCATGCTGTTGGGGGCCACCTCGCCCCCGTGTCCCGCGTCCTCGGGGCCGGCGTCCCCGTGTCTGCGCGTCCGTGTCCTCGTGTCCCCGTCCCTGCGTGCGCTGTCCCCCCACGTGCCCCAGCGTCCCCGGGTCCGTACCCCCCCCCCCGCCCACGTCCCTGCCCCCCGTGGCTGTGTCCTCGTAGCTACGTCCCCTCTCCGTGCCCCGATGTCCCCGTGTCCTGTGCCCACGTCCCCCTGAGCGTGTCCCCGCGTCCCCGCCGGCGTCCCCGCCGCTCACCCGGCTCTTCTCCCCCCACCCCCCCCGCCAGGAGCACACCTTCATCAAGCGCTACGAGACGCTGGAGGTGGACGTGGCCTCCTGGTTCAAGGACGTCATGGCCCGCACAGAGTCGCCCCGCACCAGCGGCGTCCTGGGCCAGCACCACCTGCCCTTCTTCACCAGGTAGCCCCGCGGCCGCGGCCCGTGGGCCTCCCACCCCCGGCCCGGGGGCCCGGGACCCACGGGCCGTGCTCCCGGGGGCCGTGAGCCCATGGCCTTGTGATCCTGGTGGCCGCGATCCCATGGTCTCATGATCCCGTGGTCCCGTGAGCCGTGGTCCTGCGGGCTGGTGGTCCTACAGACCGTGGTCTCGTGGTCCCATGAGCCGTGGTCCTGCGGCTGGTGGTCCTACAGACCGTGGTCTCGTGGTCCCATGAGCCGTGGTCCTGCGGCTGGTGGTCCTACAGACTGTGGTCTCGTGGTCCCGTGAGCCGGGGGTCCTGCGGCTGGTGGTCCTACAGACCGTGCTCCGTGAGCCGGGGGTCTTGCGGCTGGTGGTCCTGCGGTCCGTGGTCCCGTGATCCCGTGAGCCGCGGTCCTGCAGCCTGTGGCTGGTGGTCGTACGGTCCGTGATCCCGTGGTCCCGTGACCCGTGGTCCTGCAGCTCGTGGCTGGCGGTCCTGTGGCCCGTGGTCTTGCAGCCCATGATCCTGTGACCCCGTGATCCCGTGGTCCTGGGGGCCCTTGATCCACGGTCCCGTGATCTCACGGCTCACGGTCCGGTGACCCGCGATCCGTGGCTGCCTCTCCCGGCGCTCTGACCCCACGGCACCGAGACAGAAAGGTCTATTATGATTTTTTGTTTCCCCCCCTCCATTTTCCCTTTTCCCCCCTCTTTTTTTGGGGGGGCTTTTTTTTTTTTTTTTTTTTTTTTTAAAAAAAAACTTATTTATTGCGCCCGGCGCCGTGCCTCGGTTTCCCCACCTGCCGCGTGGGGGCTCTCCTGCGCATCTGGCACACGCGTGGCCCTGCCGCCGCCGGCACACGCGTGACCTGGCCCCCGGCGTGACACCGCGGGGATGGGGCAGAGCCGCCGGCGAGGAACGGCGCGGGGATGTGACGCGGGGACGCGGCACGGAGATGTGACACGGGGACGCGCGCGGGGACGTGACGCAGCGTGGGGACGTGGCACGGAGATGTGATGTAGGGACACGGTGCGGAGAAGTGACACGGACACGGTGCGGGGATGTGGCTCGAAGAGGTGACGTGGACGCGGCACGGAGATGTGACGGAGGGACGCGGAGACGGGACGCAGCGCGGGGAGGTGGCACGGAGATACGGCGCGGGGACGCGGCACGGAGATGTGACGCAGCAGGGACGCGGCGGGGCGACGAGGGGACGCGGCACGTGGGGACGCGGCGCCGAGGGACGCGGCGTGGAGATGGCGCGGGGGACGTGGCACCGAGGGACGCGGCGCGGCGAGATGGCCCAGGGACGCGGCGCGGAGAGAGCCGGGACGCGGCGCGGCGGCGGGGGGGACGCGGCGCGGCGGGGACGGCACGCGGAAGGGACGCGAGGGCACACGGCCCGGAGAAGGTCCCCGGAGCCGCGGGGACGGGGACACGCGGTGACAATCAGCGCCGGGTGGCTCCACAGCTGCGGCGAGTTGGGCTGGGCTCTGCGGGGCCACGCGGGGGACGGCGGCTCCCTCCCGGGCACGGGGACGCGTGGGGACGGGCGGCTCCGGCTGCGTCCTCGCTGTCCCCGTCCCCAGCGGGTGCTTGTCCCCGTCCCCATCCCCGTCCTGTCCCTGCGCTGTCCCCGTCCCTGTCCTGGCCCCAGTGTGTCCCCGTCCTGTCCCCTTCCCCGTCGTGTCCCCATCTCTTTCCCTGTGGTGTCCCCGCAGTGTCCCCCATCCCCTCCTGGCTGGGGCTGCCTGTCCTGGGGCCGGGCGGTGGCCCCACGGCCTCTCCCCCCCCCCCCCAACCCCGGCGCCGCGGCGGTTAATTATTATTATTATTGTTATTATTATTATTATTATTATTATTATAAATCCGCATGTTGAAACCGAAGGGGGAATCCCCGCCCGGCGTCGGCCTGTGACGGGCCGGGGACACGGGGCGGGTGGGGGGGGGGGACATTAGGGACAGAGGGGGACACAGAGGGGACTTGGGGGATACGGGGCCAGGAGGGCCACGGAGGGGGACAGGGGCCGGGGAGGACAGCGGGGACACAAGGGAGGATGTCGGGACCCACGAGGGACGTGGGGACACGGGGGGGGGGGGGACACGGAGGGATGATGTTGGGGACGTGGGGGCAGCCAGGGACGTGACATGGGACACGAACGGGGGGGGGGGGGGACAGCACGCCGCCCCCCCGCGCGCGGCCAACCGGAGGGTGGCAGCGTGTTAGCACGTGTTCGGGGGGGGGGGGGGTTTGCACACGCACGTGTCGTGAGCGGGGGTGGCAGCCCGGATGCCTGGGCCCCCGTCCCCAGGGCGACGGCGCCCGGAGCCCAAGGCCGGGCGGCGTCACCGGGGTTACGTGGCCTTGGGGCGCCCGGACGCCTGGGTCCCGTCCCTGCGTGCGCCCAGACGCTGCCGCTGCTGCTGGGGTGAGGCACGGGCCGCACACGCGTGTGCGAGGGGGTGCACACGCGTGTGCACAGGGACCTACATGGGGCTGCACACGCGTGTGCACGGGGGGGGGATCTGCACAGGGGCTGCACGTGAGCGTGTGCCCAAGGGAGCCGCACACGCGTGTGCACGCGGGCATTCCTTGGGGGAATTTGCACACGCGCGTGCCTGGCGGGGTCACGTGGGGCTTTGCCCCCCCCCCCCCCCGCTCCCCCCCAGCCCCATGGCGGCTCCCTGGACCCCCCTGTTCCTGGTTGTGCTGCTGCTGCCGGGGGCTGGGCCCGCAGGTGGGTACTGGGGGGGGGGGGCCCAGGCGTCCGGGAAGGACCCGGGCGGAGGGACCCAGGCGTCCGGCAGAGGGACCCAGGCGTCCGGGCGCTGCTGGCAGGGCCCCCCCCGGGCTGGCCGTGGGGCGCCGATGACGCGGGGGGACCCCCGAGTCCTCAGAGCCCCAAGGAGCCGCGCTGCGGCCGGGAGCACCCGGGGGTGAGTGGGGACTGGGGGGGAACTGGGAGGGACTGGGGACACCGTGGCACTAGGAGGGGGGGAGACTGGGAGCACTGGGAGGAACCGGGAGCCCCGGAGGCCAATAAGGGAAGCTGGGGGTGCACTGGTGGCACTGGAGGGGGCACTGGGCACCTTGGGAGGGACTGGGAGCATTGAGGGGCACTGGAAGGGACTGGGGGTTCCCTGTGGAGGGTGCTGGGCAGTCACTGGAAAGGACTGGGGGCACTGGGAGCGCTGGGAGGTCACTGGGAATGACTGGGAGTGCTGGGGGGCCCCTGTGAAGACACTGGGAGATACAGGAGGCGTTGGGGGGGGCACTAGAAGGGACTGGTGGACACTGGGAGGGGCGGGGGAGGTCCCTGTGGAGGGTGCTAAGGGCACTGGGAGGGACTGGGGGGGGCACGGGAAGGACTAGGAGCACTGGTGGGGGACAGTGGGAGAGATTGGGGGGGCACTGGGAAGGACTAGGGGCACTGGGAGAACCGAGGGGGCACTGGGGGAGCACTGGGAGGGACTGGGAGCAGCGGGGGAGGCACTGGGAAGAACTGGGAGCCACTGGTGGGGGGACACTGGGAAGCACTGGGAGAGACTGGGGGCACTGAGAGCACACTGGGAGGGCCTGGGAGCACTGGGGGAGGCACTGGGAGGGACTAGGAGCGCTGGTGAGGGGCACACTGGGAGGGACTGAGAGCACTGGGGGAGGCACTGGGAGGGACTGGAGCATTGTGGGGGGGCACACTGGGAGGGACTGGGAGCACTGGTGGGGGCACTGGGACGGGAGCACACTGGGAGGGACTGGGAGCACTGGGGAAGCACTGGGAGGGACTGGGAGGACTGGGAGCACTGGGAGGGGGGCACACTGGAAGGGACTGGGAGCACTGGTGGGGGGGCACACTGGGAGGGACTGGGAGCACTGGGGGAGGCACTGGGAGGGACTGGGAGGGACTGGGAGCACTGGTGGGGGCACTGGCAGGGGGGGGCTCCTGCGAGGTGCCCGGAGCGCCGCGGCCCCCGCAGGCCCCGTGCCCCCCCCGGCCGCGCCGCCTCCGCCTGCGCCTCGACGTCTCCGACTCGCCCGAGTTCCCGCCCGGCGCCGGGGCCGCGCGCGGTGCCCGCGGGCGCGCGCGTCTTCGTCCAGGTGCGGCGGCGGCGGCGGGAGGGGTGGGGGGCGGCACCGCCCCTCCCCATTGGCCGGCGCCGCCCCCTCTCCTTCCCTCCCATTGGCGGGCGGCTCCCTGTGCCCGCCCCCTGCTTCCCCGCACCGTCCGCGGGCTCCCACCGGGTCCCTGTGCCCGCCCCCTCCTCCTCATTGGCTGACGAGTTTTCCCCGGGTTCGCTTTGCCCCACCCCTCCTTCCCCATTGGCTGCCGGCTTCCCCCATCTGTCCCGTAT
This sequence comes from Rhea pennata, assembly GCF_028389875.1. Lineage (NCBI taxonomy): Eukaryota > Metazoa > Chordata > Aves > Rheiformes > Rheidae > Rhea > Rhea pennata. The sequence goes on along the minus strand of NC_084695.1, from coordinate 1,154,258 downwards.
CCCCTCATTAGGGGGCGGTCCCCGAAAGCCCCTAAGCCCAGCCCCCTTCTTCCCCATTGGTGGGAGGTTCCTTGTGTGCTCTTAAGCCCCGCCCCTCTTTCCCCATTGGCTTTGACCCATCCCACAGCCCTTCATTAGTGGGTGGGGTCCCCGCGCCTGCCTAATCCCCGCCCCCTTCTTCCCCATTGGTGGGCGGTTCCCTGCGAGTGCCTAAGCCACGCCGCCTTCTCCCTATTGGTGGGCGGCTCCCAAGCCCCGCCCCTTCTCCCGTTGGCAGGTGGTTCCCCAGCTCCGCCGTGGGTGGGCGGGTCTCCCAAGCCGCACCCCGCTCCCCCATTGGTGCGAGCATCCCTAATCCCCGCCCCTCTCCCCCCCCATTGGCCGTCGAATCCCCAAGCCCCACCCCTTGCCCTGTCGTGGGCGGGTCCCTAATCCACGGCCCCGCCTTCCCCTCCCATTGGCAGGCCGCCCCCAAACCCCGCCCCGCCTTCTTCCCCATTGGCGGGCCGCCCCCAAACCCCGCCCCGCCCTGCCCTCCCATTGGCGGGCCGCCCCCAAACCCCGCCCCGCCCCGCCCTCCCATTGGCGGGCCGCCCCCAAACCCCGCCCCGCCCTCCCATTGGCGGGCCGCCCCCAAACCCCGCCCCGCCCCGCCCTCCCATTGGCAGGCCGCCCCCAAACCCCGCCCCGCCCTCCCATTGGCGGGCCGCCCCCAAACCCCGCCCCGCCCTCCCATTGGCGGGCCGCCCCCAAACCCCGCCCCGCCCCGCCCTCCCGTTGGCCCGCAGGTGTCGCTGTCGGGCGCCGCGCCGGGTCTGGGCTTCTCGCTGCGCCTCTGCTTCGTGTCGCCGCGCTCGGCGCCGGCGCCGCCCTCCGCCTTCGTGGTGGTGCGCGGCGGGTGCGCGGCGGCGGCGGCGGGCGCCGAGGCGGCGCTGGCGGCGGCGGTGGCGCGGCGGGGCGGCGCGCGGCAGCGCCTCTCCTTCCGCCTGCGGCCGCGCTACCGGGAGCCGCTGCAGTTCCTGCACTGCCGCCTGGCGCTCTGCCGCCGCCGCGGGGCGCCGCCGCGCAGCGCCCTCCCGCCGGTACCGGCACCGGGCGCCGGGGGAGGGGGAGGGAGGGAGGGAGGGAGGGGGGCGGGGACCGGCACCGGGGGACGGGGCGACCGGCACCGGGGGGGCGGGACCGGCACCGGTCACTGGGGGACGGGGCGACCGGCACCGGGGGGGGCGGGGACCGGCACCGGGAGGGGGAACCGGCACCGGTCACTGGGGGACGGGGCGACCGGCACCAGTCACCGGGGGACGGGGCGACCGGCACCGGGGGGGGGCGGGACCAGCACCGGGAGGGGGAACCGGCACCAGACACCGGGGGACGGGGCGACCGGCACCGGGGGGGGGGGGCGGGGACCGGCACCGGGGGGGGCGGGGACCGGCACCGGGAGGGGGAACCGGCACCAGTCACCGGGGGACGGGGCGACCGGCACCGGGAGGAGGGGGGGGGGGAACCGGGACCGGGGAGAGAATCGGGACCGGGCACCGGGGGAGTGGGAGGAAGCGGGAGGGAATCGGAACCGCAGAGCACGGGGGTGGGGGTGGGGGTGGGATCAGGATCGGGACCAGGGAGTTGGGGGGGGGGGGGAACCGGGAGGCACCGGGACCGGGAGCGGGGGTGGGGAGGAGAAACCGGAGCAAAGAAGCGGGACCAGGACCCGCCGGGGTCGGGACCGGGGAAACCAGGACCGGGGGGGGGGGGGGGGAGGGGGAACCGGGGGGGACCGGCACCGGGGGTGGGGGGGGGGTGGGGGGAGGCAGGTACCGGGCGCCGCTGACGGCCCCGCAGTGCCGGCCGGAGCCGTGTCCCCCCCCCGCGCGGGACGGTGCCGCCGCCGAGGCCGAGGCCGAGGCCGAGCTCGGCGCCGGGGGCGGCCGCTGGCTCCGCACCGTCTCCCGGCCCATCGTGGTGACCCTGGGCCCCGCCGCTGCCCCAGGTGCGGCACCGGCACCGCCGGGCCCCGACCGGGACCCCTGAGCCCCAACCGGGACCCCCTGGCACCCCCGAGCCGAAACCGGGACCCCTGAGCCCTAACCGGGACCCCCTGGCACCCCCGGACCCCAACTGGGACCCCCTGGCACCCCCGAGCCAAACCTGGGACCTCTGAGCCCTAACCGGGACCCCCTGGCACCCCCGGACCCCAACTGGGACCCCCTGGCACCCCCGAGCCAAACCTGGGACCTCTGAGCCCCAACCGGAACCCCCTGGCACCCCGGACCCCAACTGGGACCCCTGAACCCCATCCAGAACCTCCCGGCACCCCCGGACCCCAACCGGGACCCCCTGGCACCCCCGAGCCAAAACCGGGACCCCTGAGCCCCATCCGGGACCCCCGGCACCCCCGGACCCCAACCGGGACCCCTGAACCCCAACTGGGATTCCCCGGGTCCCAACCGGGACCCCCGGCACCCCCGGATCCCAACCGGGACCCCCTGGCACCCCCGAGCCAAACCCGGGACCTCTGAGCCCCAACCGGAACCTCCCGGCACCCCCGGACCCCAACCAGGACCTCTCGGCACCCCCGGGCCCCGAGCAGGACCCCTGAGCCCCATCCGGGATCCCCTGGCACCCCCAGACCCCAACCGGGACCCCTGAGCCCCAACTGGGATCTCCCGGCATCCCGGGCCCCAACTGGGACCCCCCGGACCCCAATCGGGACCCCGAGCCCCCACCGAGACCTCTCGGCACCCCCGGGCCCCGACCGGGACCCCTGAGCCCCATCCGGGACCCCCCGGCACCCCCGGACCCCAACCGGGACCCCTGAGCCCCAACTGGGATCCCCCGGCATCCCGGGCCCCAACTGGGACCCCCCGGACCCCAATCGGGACCCCGAGCCCCCACCGGGACCTCTTGGCACCTGCGGACCCCGACCGGGACACCCCGGACACCCCCCACCCCCGGTTCCTCACTGCTGCCCCCAGGTGCCCCCCCCGGGCCCGTCCCCGCACCCCTCCCCGGCCTCCGCCGCCCGGAGCTGCCCCCGGCCCAGCAGAGACCGCCGCCCCCGGCGGGTGAGTGCCCGGACGCCTGGGCCCCTCCCTGGACACCTGGGTGTCCGTCCCACCCCCCCCCCCCCCGCAATGACACGTGGACCCCTGGATCCCTCCCTGATGCCTGGTCTCTCTCGGATGCTTGGGTCCCGCCTCGGACGCCTGGGCCCCCCCGCAGCCCCCCCGGTGCCCCCCGCTGCCGTCGCCGCCGTCGCCTTCGGGGCCTTCGTGGTGGGGGCGGCGCTGGCGGGGGGGCTCTGGCTCGTCCACGTGCGCACAGGTGGGACCCCCCTACCCCCCCCAACTCCCGTCACCCCAAACTCTGCCCCCCCAAGCTCCCCAGCCCCCCCAAACCTGCCACCCCTCCCCAAATCCCTGAAACTCCCTCCCAAAATCTTCAGCCCCCCCCCAACTTCCTGCCCCCCCCAACCTGGAACCCCCTTCAACCCCTGGACCCCTCCCCCCCCAAATTCCCCCCCAAACTTACTGCCTCCCCCACCTGCCCCCCCCAAACCCTCCAGATCCCTCAAATCCTTAACCCCCCCCCAAGACCTCCTCCTACCCCCCCACCATTTCTGACCCCCCCCGGGCTCTTGCAGCCCCCCGGATCCCGCCAGTGCCCCCTGGTCCCGGTGCGGCCCCCCGCCCCCGTGGGAGCCAGGTAGGGGGTACTGGGGGGGGGGGGGCAGGGAAATTACTGGGAGCACTGGGAAGGCACACAGGACATTACTGGGGGGGACATTTAGAAGCATTATGAGCATGTGGGTGGGGCACTGGGAAGACTGGGGGCTGGGGTGTGTACTGGGAGCGTGGAAACACACTGGTGGCATTTGGGGGGGGGCACGGGGGGACACCAGGTGCCCTCTGACCCCCACCCCCCGCCCCCAGCCCAGGACCCCAGACCCGAAGCAGCCAGCGGGTGGGACTGCGACACCCCCAGCAAAAGCCTGAGCCCCAAACACCTGGGCCCCTGCGGGGACCCTCCCCCCCTTCATCCAGGACCCCCCCCCAAAACACTGCTGGGGGATATAAAGGTGCTGCTGAGACCCAAGTGTTTCTTTTTTTTTTTGGGGGGGGGTGTCTTGGGGGCTTCTGGGGACAGATCCTAAGGCGGGTGGCAGGAGGTTTGGGGGGAACCCAAGGAGGGGGTTTGGGGGGGGGGTCTGAGGGCTCCTGGGGGGGACAGGAGGATGAGGGGGCTGGGGACATCATCAGATGTTTTGGGGATCCCCAGAGGGACTTTTTTTTTTTGGGGGGGGGGTGGACACAGCACAGCCCCGAGTTCGAGCGCCGCGGGGGACCCCCCCCACAGCCCGTCTGTATTTCACTGTACAGGGGCTGAACCGCGGTGGCCGGGGGTGGGAGGGGGACGACGGACGGACGGACACGCGGCCGCGACGGGGACGGATCCGGGAGGGGCACGTCAGGGACGGACCCGGGCACGGGGGTGGGGTCCCCGGCGGCGCCTTCGTCCCGGGTCCGACCACGTCCAGGGTCCCACCGTGTCCCGGTTCTGGTCCATCCGTGTCCAAGGCTGAGCCGTGTCCCAGGGTCAGGCCACGTCGTGGCGTCCGGCCGTGGCCGAGAGTCGGATCATGCCAGGGTTTTGCCACCTCCAAGGATCTGGCCACGTCCCGCTGTGTCCTGGGTTGAGCCGTGTCCCGGGGTCTGGGACGCCGGCCGTGTCCTGCAGCTGGTTGCATCCAGGGAGACCTGGCCGTGGCCAAGGTCCAGCCATATCCCAAGTTCTGGTTGTGTCTGAGGTCTGGCTGCAGCTGGAGTTGGACCCTCTCCATGCTTGGGCTGTGTCCACCACCCTCAGAGTCAGGCTGTGTCCTGGGTCTGAGCACGTCCTGGGACCAGGCTGCATCTCGGGTTCCAGCCATGTCCAGGCTCCAAGCCTCTCCAGGGGGGTCTGGCCACATTCGGGAGTCCCACCATGTCCCAGCGTTCAACCATGTTGGAGTCGAGTCAATCCCAGCTTGCCCTTGGGTTCAGCCCCCAATCGCAGACTGTGGCTTCATGCCAATGTTGGAGCTTGGGCCAGGGTGGGGGGGGGGGTTCAACCCCAACTTTGGTGCCTGGGTTGAACTCTGATGTTGGAGAACGAGTTCAACCCCAGCCAGAAAATGGGTTTGACCCCAGTGTTGGAGCATGAGGGTCAACCCCCGCCCACCTTTGGGTCCAAGCGCAACATTGGCACATGGGTCCAACCCCAGCAGATGCCTCGTTCAACCCCAAAGTTAGGACATGGCTTCAACCCCAGCCAGAGCACGAGCTCAGTCCTGATGCTGGAGAATGGGTTCAACCTCGGGCAGCACACGAGTTGTTTGACCCCGGTGTCGCGTGTGGCATCAACCTGAATGTTAGTGTGGGGATCTGACCCCAGCGTTAGAGTGTGGGTCCACCCCCCCCAGCCAGTGCATGGGTTCAACCCCAGTGTTAGAGCTTGGGTTCAACCCAAATATTAGTGTGTGGGGCCAACTCCAGCTGGTGCTTGGGTTCAACTCCAACCAGAGGATGGGTTCAACCCCAGTGCTGGAGAAGTCTTTCAACCCCAGTTGTGACATGTTTGACACCAGTGTTAGAATGTGGGATCAACCTCAGCATTGGAGTGTGGGGTCAATCCCAGCCAGTCTTCGGGTCCAACCCCAACATTGTCACGTAGTTCCAACACCAGCAGGTGCCTAGCTTCAACTCCACCTAGTCCAGGGCTTCGACCCCCATGTTGACGCATTGGTGCAACCGCAACATTAGAACACGGGTTCAACCCCAGCCTGATTTTGAGTTCAACCTCGATGTTGGAGATTCAGTCCCAATGTTGGAGAATGGATTCAACTCCAGGCAGTGCATGGGTTCAACCTTGATGTTACAGTGTGGGGTCAACCCCCGTGTTGGCACATGGGTCCAACCCCAGCTGCTTAATGGGTTCAACCCAGCCAAAGCGTGGGTCCACCCCAGCATTGGTGCATGGGTTCAACCCCAATGTTAAGGAGTGTGGGTTCAAACCCAGACAGAGCATGGGATTGACCCCCAATGTTAGAGAAGGGAGTCAACCCCAACGTTAGAGCACAAGTTCCACTCCAGCCAGTGCAAGGGTTCAACCCTAGTGTTGGAGTGTGGGTCCACCTCGAGATGGTACATGGGTTTGACCCCCCAATCTTAGTGCATGGGGTCAACCCCAGTGTTAGAGCGTGGGGGTCAATCCCAGGAAGAACATGGGTTCAACCTTAGTGTTGGAACATGGGTTCAACCTTAGCGCTGGAGCGTGGCTTCGCCGCTGCCATCAGCACGCGCGTTTGTCCCCGGCCAGCGCGGAGGCTGGCGCAGGGGCCCGTCCCCGGCGCACGGCTCACCCGGGCAAGCGGCTCGTCCCGGCGCGTGGCTCGTCCCCGGCCTGCGGCCGGTTCCCCGGCGCGTCAGCGAGCCAGGGGGCCGGCGCGGGGCCCGGCGGGCGGCCGGGGCTCCTCGGCCTCACTGTCGGTGCTGCCCGAGCTCTCCTTGGCGTGGGTGGCGGGGCGGAGGAAGCTGCGGGGCGGCAGGGCGAAGGGCGCCGGCGCCAGCTCCTCGTCCGACGAGGCCAGCGAGTCCTCGTCCGCCAGGTGCCGCACGATGTGGATGCTGTCGAAGCCCAGCGCCTCGCCGAAGGCCTTGGGGCCCTTCAGCAGCCGGATCTGCGGGGACACGCGTGGGGACGGGGGACGTGGCACAGGCACGGGGAGAGGGAACAGGCCCAAGGACATGGGAATCGGGGATAGGGGATGGAGGACATGGGACAGGCATAGGGACGTGGCCCAGGGGATGTGGGACAGGAGGAGAGTTGATACGGGACAGGGGACATGGGACATTGGGAGAGTGGACATGGGACACACACAGGGACATGGCACAGGGTCATCGTACGGTGTTGGGGGCAAGGAACAGGAACATAAGATGGGGGATGGGATATAGGACAGGCACAGGGACGTGGGATGGGGACAGGAACATGAGATGGTGGACAAGGGACATGGGACGGAGGGGAAAGGCAAAAGGACATGAGATGGGGGACAGGGACATAGGACAGAAGAGGGACAAGGATGTTGAATGGGGAACATGGATATGGGAACAGGCACAGGGACATGGAGACATAGGATGGGACATGGGGACAGGGGATAAAGGATGGGGGGGACACACAATATGACGCTGCATGGCCTTGGGGGAACACCACTGATGTTGCCCACCTCCAGCATGGCCCCATTTAAGGACAGTGGGGACCAGTAGGGCTTCGAGATGCTTGGGACTGGCCATGGCTATGTCACCACTGTGTCCCACAGGTGTCTTGTGAGTTCCCAAGGTTGCCTGGGAATGCTCACAGGTGCCCATGGGTGTTCCAGGGTGGCCATGGATGGCCTGGGGTGCTTATGGGTCCTAGCAGGTCCCCAGGGGTGCTCAAGGGTGTCTGGAGCACCCCTAGGGTGCCCATGGATACCCGTGGATGCCCACACGTACTCATGCGTGTTTCTAGGTACCCATGGGCACCCATGGGTACCTGTGGATGCCTGTGGTTACCCATGGCTATATGTGGGTGCCCAGGGGTATCTGCAGATGCCTATGAGTACCCATGGGTGGGTCTGTGGGTGCCCAGGGGTGCCCCGCGATGCTCATGGGTGCCTGTGGATGCCTGTGGGCACCTATAGGTGGGCAATGCCCATCAGTGCCTACAGGTTCCCAAGAGTATCTGTGGGTGCCCATGGGCCAGATGGGCAAAGGTACCTGCGGGGGCACACCGGTGCTTGAGGGCACCCATGGGTGCTTGGAGAGGGCCTGTGCAGGGCCTTACCTCGGCCTTGAGCTCGTCGATGTGGTCCTTGAGCTCGCGGATGTACTGCGAGGCGTCCGAGTTGTTGAGCTGGCCCTGGATCATGCCCTCTTCCCTCTGCAAGGCCGTGGGCTGGGGGTGAGCACCCCACGGTGGCCGTCCCCTGTGGCGGCAGTCCCCTGCGTCCCCATCCCCTGCCCATCCCTCACCTGGATCTCCAGCTCCGCGATGCGCTGCCGCATCTCAGCCACGGCCGCCATGCTGTCAGCCTCGCGCAGCCGCACCGCCATCACCTCCTCCTTGCTCTGCCGGGGACGTCGGGGACGTTGGGGGCTACCCCACAAGCGGCCCCGCTTTACTAGGGCATCGCTGTATCCCACCCACCCCAAAACCATCGCTCTCTGGGGCTCCCCGCTGGAAGAGAAGGGTGTTGAGGTCTCCCTTGGGTGGCTGCAGGGACCCCTTCAGCAGGAACACTAGCTTGCCCTTGGGTGGGTTGTTGGGACCCCATCAGAGGAGACATCGGGACCCCGTTGGAGGGGAAGTCAAGACACCATTGAATGGGTGAAGAGATCCCATTGTGAGGGACGCCGGGACCCAGTCGGAGGGGATGTTGGGACCCAGTTGGAGGGGATGCTGGGTTGCACGTTGGGACCCCATTGGAGGGGACTTCATGACACTGTGGGAGGGGTGATGGGTCCTCTTCAGAGGAGACACTGAGTCATCCTTGGGCAGGGTTTTAGCACCCTATCAGAGGGGACACTGACTCACCCTTGGACAGAGTGCTGGGACTCTGTTGGAGGGACCTTGGGATGCCATCAGAGGGGACACTGGGAACTCTTTGGAGGGGACACTGGGACTGCATTGCAGGGGCCACTGGGTCACACTTGGGCAGGGTGTTGGGACCCCATTGGAGCGGATGTTGTCCTTGAGCCGGACTCCATTGGAGAGGATCACAGAAGGCCCCCCCCCAAGGGAGGAACATGGGGGCCTCGTGGGAGGGGACATGGGGCGCCCCCCCCCCCCACCCTGGCCCACCTTGCACTCAGACTCGGCGTGTTTGCGCTTGGTCTCGCTCAGCTGGGTCTGGAGCCCCTTGTTCTGGGCCATGACGTACTGCAGCTTCTCCTGCAGCCCCGTACACTCCTGCTCCGTCCGATTCAGTAGGTTGCTGTGGATCTGGTCCTGTGGGTGCCAGGAGACGGTTGGCAGGTGGCCTGGGGACCTCCCTGCGGCACCCATGGGTGCTCTCTGCCCTTGGCTTCGCCCCACGCCCCCATCCTCGACCATGCCAGGCGAAGCGGGGGGAGGTCTCGCTCCGCTTTTGCGATGCCGTCCGCGGCCCACGGAGCCCCTCACCTGGGTTTCCAGCTCCACCACCCGCTGCCGCAGCTCGCGCAGCTCGGCCTGGGCCTGCGTCTCCCGCAGGCGCGCCGTCATCAGCTCGTCCTGCAGCTCGTTGATGTTGTTCTTGCGGGGAGAGTCCTTCCAGCGCCCGCTGGCTCGCGCCAGCTGAGCCTAGGGCAGAGGGGACCCAGGCGTCCGGGCGAGGGCCAAGGTGTCCGGGGCGAGTGGTGGCGGCCCTGGGGCCTGGCCTTACCTGCCAGGTGTCGTTGAGATCCTTGACCTGCTGCTGCAGCTCCTTCAGCGACTTCACGGCCTCGGCCTCGCGCACCTTCAGCGCCTTGAGCTCCTCCTGCAAGCGGGCCACGTTGTTCTCGTCCGGGAGCAGGCTGTTCCTCTGCGGGCGAGAGCGGAGCCGTGGTGTCAGTGCGGGTGCCCTGCAGCAGGGGATGCTTGTGGGATGCTGGGTGGGAAAGCCCTGAGACCCTGATGTTCAGGTGACAGCAGGGCTAGAGACTCCTGAGATGCCAGCACTTGTGGGACACCAAGATGAGAGATCCCTGAGATGCTGATGCTCGCATCAGGCCATGGCAGGAGATCCCTAAGACACTGATGCTTGTGGGAGACTCCCAAGACACCAATGCTCATGTGATGCCAGAGAACCCCAAGATGCAGGACACCAGGACAAGAGATCCGAGACACCAACACTCATGTGACACCACAGCATGAGACCCCCAAGATGCTACCACTCATGGGACACTGGGTGGGAGATCCCTGAGATGTTGATGATTGGGCCACATTGCAGCAGATCCCTGCAATGCTGATGCTCATGGGACACCAGGACCAGAGAGCCCCAAAATGCCACTGCTTGTGCAATGCTGGGGCCAGAAATCCTTGAGACACCTGACACCAGGACAAGAGATCCCTGACACACTGCCACTTGCACAACACCAGAGATGGAGACCCCCAAGACACCGACACACGTGCAACACAGCAATGGGAGATCCCCACAATGCTGAGGACCCTCAAGACTCCAATGCTCATGCAACACTGCAGCTGGAGACCCCCAAGACGCAGGACATCGGGCCAAGAGATCCCTGAGACACTGACACTCACAGGATGCCAGGGATGGAGAGCCCTGAGACACCGCTGCTCGCAGGAGACCCGCGAGATGCCAACACTCATGAGCTACTGGGATAGGAAATCCCTGAGATGCTGATGCTCATGCAACATTGTGGCAGGAGATTACTGAGGCGCTGATGTTCATGAAGATCTCTGAGACACCAGTGCCAGGTGGGAAATACCCGAGACACTGACAGTTGGGCCATGTCGTGGCTGGAGATCCCCGTGATGCAGATGCTTGTGGGACAAGAGGACAGGAGACCCCCAAGATGCTGATGTTTGTGGTACACCAGGCCCAGAGATCCTCAAGACACTGACACTCATGTAACACCAGGAATGAAAACCCCTAAGATGCTGCTACTTGCAGGAGACCCCGATACACTGACATTCATGGGACACCAGAACCAGAGATCTCCAAGATGCTGGAGACCCCCAAGATATTGATGCTTGCAGGACACCAGGATGGAGATCTCTGAGTCACCAGTGCTCACAGAAGATCCCTGAGATGCTGATGTTCATGCAACACCATGGCAGGAGATTCCTGAGACACTAACACTCACATGACACCAGGAATGGAGACCCCCAAGATGCCAGTATTCACAGGAGACCCTTGAGACACTGACACTCATGAGACACCAAGATGGGAGACCCCCCAAGATGCTGATGTTCATGCGAGACCTCCGAGATGTTGACGCTCGCAGAACACAGGGATGTCAGATCCCTGAGATGCTAACGTTCACGTGACATAGCAACGAGAGATCCCCGCGGTGCTGGAGACCCCCGAAATGCAAACATGACATCAGAGACCCCCAAGACGGGAGATGCCAGCACAAAAGCTCCCCAAGATGTCAACACTCATGGGAGACCCCTGGGATGCCAATGCTCATGGGATGCTGGCACTAGTGACCCTCGAGATGCCAACACATGCAGGACACTATGTGAGAGACCTCCAAGACACCACAGAACACCAAAATGGGAGATCTCTGAGATGCCAACACTCATGGGAGACCCCTGAAATGCCAGATATCCCCAAGACGGGGGGCACCAGGACAAGAGACCCCCGAAACATCGGAGATGCTCAAGATGGGGGACACCAGCACAAGAGACCTGAGACACGAACACTCACGGGAGACCCCTGAAACGCCAACGCTTGGGCGAAAGCCCGCTCCCTTGCCCCACTACCTTCTCCATGTCCAGCACTTTGTCCTGCATCTCTTTGAGGGCGCTGAGGGTTTCGGTTTCCCGCAGCCGTGACTGCTCCAGCTCCGTCTCCAGGTGTGTGACGAACTCCTCCGTGAAGCGTGGGTTGCCCTGCGAGAGCGGGCAGGCGGGCGTCAGGAGGCGGCGGCGGCGGCGCGATGGGAGGCGGGCGCCCGCCGAGCTCACGCCACGACCCGAAAGGGCGACGGCGGGGAAGAGACAACGGGGGAAGGGGTTCGGGCGCCGGCGGAGGGGGGACACCGACCTGCTGGTCCTGCAGCTCGCGGATGGTGCTCTGGGCTCGCTGCAGGTTCTCCGTGGCCGAGCTGCACTGCTGCTTCACCACCGCCAGCTCCCGCTTGATGATGTAGTTCTCCTCCGCCTCCTGCGCTCGCGTCACCTGGCCCTGCCACCGAGAGGGGACGGGCGACCGTCACCGCCGGGCCCCCCTCCTGCCTCGCCGAGGGAGGGCGAGCGCCCGCTTCCCGCGGGGGAAACGAGGAAAAAGAACGAGCGTCGCGGAAAAGCGGCGGCAGCTTTCCGGGCCGGAGCGAAGCGGAAGGGCAAAGCGAGCGGAGAGGGAAAGAACGGCGTTACGATACCTGGATGAGCCTGTCTGCCAAGGCAGCGCTCTCCTACGGGACAGCCCCACAGGGAAGGAAAGACGGAGGGAGGAAAGAGAAAGAGAACGACACGTAACGAGATCGTCAGACAAGCGGCTCCCCGCTACAGCTAGAAGCAAAAGAAGAGAGCGAAGCCGAGGCGGAGAGAAGACAGCCCCGGCAGAGAGGGCGGCAGCGGCTCGGCCGTAGCTCTACCCGGAGAACGCGCTCGCGGCGTTTAGACCGGGCAGCGGGCCGCCTTCCTCGACAGGAGCGTTTTAGCTAAGTCCGCTTTTAAGAGCCGGGCTCGGAAAAGTCGCCGGAGAGGAGCGAGGGAGGCCGTTTCCGGCAAAAATCCCCGGCACGAGGGCCGCCCCTGGGCGGGAGAAAACCAACGACGAGAAACCAAATCAAAGCCAAAAAAAAAAAAGGGGGGGACGTAAATCCCACGCGGCTCGGGGGAGACCCTTTCGCAAGCGGGCTCGGCGCGCTCAGGGTCGCCGCCGTGCGCGAGGCCCGGAGACGTCGCTTGGGAGGTGGGATTTAAAGCGCGTGGGGACGGCGCTCGGATGCGGAGGCCCCTCGGCGGGTCCGGCCCGCGGGCGGCAACCCCGAGCGAGAGCCGGGCTGAGCCCTCACCTTCTCCAGTGTCTCGATGCGTTGCTTCAGCAGGCGGTTCTCCGTCCTGAGCCGCTGGGGAGGAAGAAGAGGGGAGAAATCAGCGGGGAAACCTCGCCGGCGGCCGCGGAGGGAGGAGAAGGTCCTCACCTTGATCTCGATCTGCTCCTCCATCTCCTTGTTCTTGATGGCGGCGTACTCCTTCTCCAGTCTGCGGTGGACACGGGGAGGAGAGGCGTGCGGCACCCGCCGTCGCCGCTCCGCCGCGGATTAAACCCCCCGGAGAGGGGCTGAGAGGGGCAAAAGCCGCGTGGAAGCTGGGATGGGGGACGGGATGGGGGGAAACAACTCACCGCTTCATCTTTTTGGGGTTGTATTTGACCTGGTAGGCTTTCAAGATGAGCTTGTCCGGGCAGCTGTCGAACTGGTGGGGAATCACCTTCTGGAAGTACTGCGGAGGCGACGGCCCGGGTGAATCCCGGCCGTCGGGGCTCCGCGCCCCGAGAGGCCGCCCGGCCGCCGGCTCTCACCTGCGACATCCCCTCCATGTCCAGCTGGATGAGCTCGGCCTGGTTGAACTGCAGGAGGGCCATGCCCACGCGGAAGATGATCTCCAGCCCCTGCAACGAGGCGCGCGGAGGGGAGGGGGACGGCTCGGGCGCCCGTTTGCACCCGCGCCGGCTCCCGTGCCGCCGGATGGGCGTGAGTTTGGGAGCCACCGGTTTCTCTGCCCGTCAGCTAAACCCACCGCTCTTATTTATCCTCCCCCTATCCAAGCCCAGAGTGAGGGGAAAAAAAAATAAAAATAAAATATCCAAGTTTGGCGTCAGCCTTCCTCCACCACCGCAGCGCTGTTCCCACGGAGCAAGCAGAGGCGAGATTTAAGGAATTCACAGCTTTTCGCCGTGGTGGGGAAACGTGTTTTCTCTTCCCCGGGCGACGTCTAGCGGGGTCTCGCTACTCGAGCGGGACCGCGGTGCCGCCGCGTTGGGCTCTGGCGCTCCCCCGGGGAAGCCCTCGCCGCCGCGGCCCCCGTTACCTCGTACATGAAGATGTCGAAGACCCGCGTGGCCACCGGCAAGGGGAAGGTGGTGAGGAAGAGGGTGAGGAACCAGGACGAGGCGTACATGGAGGTGAGGAAGCTCTGCGAACGGAAGTGGATGTTCAGCTCCGGCAACTGCTCCTGCAAGCGGGAGAGAAACCCGCAGTGGTGGGGGAAAACGTTTTATCGGCTTGGTTCTCCCGCGAACCGGCGCGGCGTTTCGGTTTCTCTCGAGCCGCGGGTCGCCTTTCCCCGCCCTGCTTCCGCCGGCTTTATCCCGGCGCGGATCGGAGGTTGGAGCCAGCGTTTACCTGCAGCATGTACTCGAATTGGTAGATGCAGAGCCCCAGCTCGGCCATGCTGGGCTTGAAGAGCTCCCGCAAGCGATACTCCTGCATCAGCCGCACGAACACGCAGAAAGCCTCCTCCTCGGGCATCTGCCGGGCGACCGAGACGGCGTTAAAACCCTCCGGTGGCATCCCAAAGTGGCCAAGCCCGCTCCGGCCTTCCTCCAGCCGGGAAAGGCGCGGGGAGAAGCCCGGCACCCACCTGCATGAGCAGCAAGCCCACGATGAAGGCGCTGCCCTGGCAGTATCCGACCTCCCGGTCCACCAGGGAATAAGCCTGAAAGGGAAGAGGAAGGAGTCTGAGCAGGAGCTGGGGACCGCTGAGCACCCAGCAGCTTTCTATTTTATATTTTATCTTATTTTATTTTACCTAAATTTATTTTATTTTCCAAAGTTGATGGTGCTCCCCTAAGCCTGCTTGGACTCCCGGCTTTTGTTTTGATGGAAAAGCTCGCGACTGACTATGCCGTTCCTCCCGGCGGAGGAAAACCCAGTGGGAAAAGCCCAGCCCGGGATGGACCGCTGCGGGCGCCAGGAGCGTTTGGTGGAAACGACTCCCCGTCTCGCGCCGGAGCCACGCGGGAAACGGTCTCGCAGCCCCGGAGCAAAACCGGTGGGAAAAGCCGGAGCCGATCCGTGCCGAGCTCGGGCTGGGGAGGGTCTCCGTTGGGTGCCGGGATGGCCTCGTACCTTCATGACGTTGAAGAGCACCTCCTGGCCGAGGCTGTCCTGGCCCTTGAAGAACTCGTGCTCGGGGTAGGTGCGGGCGATGTCCCTGCGGATGAGCTTCTCGCAGGGCGAGGACATCTTGAGCAGCTCCGAGTACTGGTTCTTGACGGGCATGTCGGTAGCGCTGCAGAGCAGCTGCCAGACGATTGCGCGGAAGTGGTGCGGGATCCCTTTCCGGATGAGCTCCTGCGGGGAAAAGGGCGCTTGGAAAAACGGAGAAAAAAGAAAAAAAAGGAAAAAACAACCCCCAAAGCCGGAGAAGCGGGAAACGCGCGGCGCCGCCGGCTCACCTTCAGCAGCTTCTCCTTCTTCTTCCGCCACTCGTCCCACTCGTTGACGATGCGGCCCCAGAGGATCCACGTGTCCTCCTCGAGGTGGCTCAGGTTGGAGGAGGCCGACGAGCTGGAGACCAGCGAGGAGCCGCTGTTCCTCCGCGAGCCGTTCATGGAGCGCATGGACTTGGAGTCGGCTTCCAGGAGCCTGCCAGAGAGTCCGGAGACGGGGAGACGCCGCTGGAGCGGAAAACTCCCCGGGGGCATCTCCACCCGGGGCCACCGACCGCCACTGCCCGGCGCTTGTTTTTTTCACCCCATTTTCTTTTCTTTCGAAGAATTCCCGGGGACAGAGCCCGTCTTTTCTCCCAAGTGCCGTACGGCACGTTTCTCGCCCGGTTTTGCCCCATCCTTGGCCCGGTCGGGCTGCTTTTATTCCCTTCCCGGCGTTCGGATGCATCCGGGACGAACCGAGGGCGGGATTTAACCAAGGACCGAACTGTGTTTTGCGCGGATTTCAAACCGAAGCCGCCGAGGGAATCGTTTCCCCGCGGGATGACGCAGGGAGAAAAATCCAAAGAGCCGGCAAACATCCGCCCGCTCGCCCGAGGCTCTCCGAAGGTTTCCGAGCGCCGACGGGCAACGAGGGAACCCCGCGCCCTGGAAAACGCAGCGGGAACGGGCGCTGCTGGCAGCCGGCAGCCCCTTTGCTCACCTGTTTTGCTCCTCCAGCTTGGCCAGCAGCTCCAGCTCATCCGGGCTGAGGTTCTCCGAGTCGGAAGCGGGCGAACAGGCCGGCGCCGAGTTGACGGAGGAAAGGGCTTCGTGGGAGGAAGAGTCGGGGCTGGCGGCCGGGCTCGCCATGGCGGGGAGGGCGCCGGGCCCGGCGCCGGGGCCGCGAAGTCGGGGCGCTCGCGCCTTCACCTGGAAGCCAAGCGACAGCGGCGCGTTTTCCCCGCTCGGGAAGCGGAAACGATTTTTCCGCCTTTTCCCTTCCCCGCCGAGCGGACGGATCGCCATCCGGTCCCGGCGAGCCGTCGCGCTCCGAAACCGCTTCCCGCCGCCGCTTTCGCTCTCCGCTACAAAGTGCCGACGTCGCTCCGCTTCCAGCCCCCGGATTAACCGAATTCCCTGAAAACTAAAATCCAGCCGAGTCCCGGCATCCAGCCTCAATTACGGGTCCAAGCGTTTGCCCCTCGTCTGCCCCGATTTAAACTAAATTAAACCGCCGCGGCCTCGCAGGGGATTTACGGCGAAAACGGGACCTCGGGCGGGTTTGTCGGTGGGTTTTAACAAGCCGCTTCGCCGCACAGCATCCCGGGAAAACCCGCTTTGCCGGGAATTTTGCACCGGGGACCAAAAGGGACGCTCCGAGAAAAACAACACCCGATCCGAAACGGCCCGCGGGGAAGCGAGGCGGCGCGGTAGCCGAGCTGTCGCTGGTCGGCAAATACGGCGCCGAACGGCTCGTAGTTTTCCCGAAAGCTGGCAGAATTTAACCGGAACGATTCTTTCTAAAAAGGGCGAAATTGGAATTAAATCGTTAACGGAATTGTACGGAATCGCTCGTTAAGCGGGAATGGCTTTTTTAAGGGAAAAAAAGAATAAGCCGGCGTTTCTCAGAAGCGACCCTGGAGCACGGAGCGGGATTTTGGAGGGTCGCGGTGCCGACGGAGAGGGACATGTCAACCCTAACGGCTCCGGTTTCCCGCTCCGGAATAAAATCCTGAGGTTTTAATTTAAAAGTGCAGACATTCATCGGCAGGGCGGGAGATTATTTTTTTTCCTTCCCCGTGAAAAAGCTCTGGGAAGCAGAATCCCGCTGCGTCCTCATCCGCTTAAAGCACAGCCTTGATTTTTCTTTTTTTACTTTTTTTCCCCTCTCTTTTTTGGCAAAAAAATCCTGGAAGCGCAGGAAGCCACCGGGAAAGCCGCGATTCCGAGGCAGAAACAAGCCACGAGGTGCCGGCTAAGCGCCGTATTCGACGCCGGGTCTCGGCGGCTTTCAAACCGGCAACGTTAGGAGAGGCAAATCCCGGCCCACCGCAAAGGGAAAAGGACGGCGGAAAGCGGACGGAGCGGGAATTTCGGAGGTCTCCCGGGTCTCGGAGGGGGATTCGGCAGCGTCCAGGGAGCAGCCGGGAGCCTCGCCGCGGTTCGAGGGACAATTTGCGGCGGAGCCGTCGGCTAAAGGGATGCGGATCCTCCCCATCCGGCTCGGCAAAGCCTGGGCTTTTCCATCCAGGAAATCCAGGAAAACCGAAAAAAAAAGGGAATTTGCAAGATAACATGAACGTTAACGCGTGAAGAGGAGCTGGAGGAGGATAAAGGAATGGGAACGCAAAGGTTTCTCCCGCTCCGGAGGATCAGGACGCGCCGAGAGGTGGCTGGCGCCGATTTTTTTTTGCAGGAAAAGGCGGATTTTTTTTTATTTTCCTTTCACGTGGGATTTCCCCTGTGGCGGAAAAAGCAGGTGCCGGGGCTGCGCGACGAATCCCGCCGCCCCGGCTTAGCGGAAAAAGCCGAACGGAGCCCGGAGCGGCCCTTTTTCCGGCGCGATTTCGCTCCAAAGCGGCGGGGCAGGTTATTCCTTACGGATTGATTTTTTTTTTTTTTTTCCTGCACACCCCCCGCACCCCCCGCCCAAGCTCGGGGAACGCCGCGAGCCCGGAAACGGGGCGGAAAAGGCGTGCTGCGGGAAAGCCTCGCGGTCCGACGGCGGCCACGGTGGGCGACGGCGAGCGAGGGGAGGGCTCCGAGCAGAGCCCTGGCCTAGATAAGAGAAATACATATTCACGTACGTTTATTTATTAAAAAAAAATAAATAAATGGTTTTTTTAATGGGAAAAATGCAAAGAGCGGATGACACCCCCCCCCCACCCCACCCCGGAGCAGCGGAGCCGGACACAAAGGGGCTGCGGAGAGACGGCGCGTTCGCTCCATTTTTTTTTTTTCTCCCTTTTTCCCGGAAAAGGGAGGGGAAGGCGGCTGCCGCGGCCCTGCCCGGCGCTGGGCGGGGGATTTTTCTGGGGGGGGGGGGGGGGAACGACATGCCAGGGAAGGGGATCAGGGCTGGGAGGGGGGAGACAGATAAAAGCCCCCCCCCCTTTTATTCTCCAGATCCTTTTCCCAAAACTGCTTTATTTGGGGGTGGGGGGAAACGAGGGGCAACACCCTCTTGGCAGGCAGCAATGCGGGGGGGGGGCATTTCTAGCCCGAATTGGGGGTTGCTGGGGGGGGGGAGGAGACCCCCAAAGCTCCCCCCCCCGAGTCTGCAGCCCCCCCATAAGCTGTGTGGGGGGGGGGCAGGTCACCATTGCCCGAGGGGGCATCCTAAAGCCCCCCACCTTGAGATGGGGGGACAGACCCCCCCCCAATGCCCCACTATAGTGGGGGGGAGCACCCTATACCCCCCCCAATAGCCCAGATAGGGGGCACCCCAACTGCCCCCACAGCATGGGGTGGGCACCCTCAATTGCCCCATAGCACAAAAGGGGGGGGCACCCCAAACTGCCCTTTTAACTTAGATGGGGGCAGCCCCCAATTGCCCCTATAGCCCGGGGGGGCACCCTCAAAAGCCCCTATATCTCGGGGGGGCACCCCCAATGGCCCCCATACCTGTAGGGGGCCACCCCCAATTACAACCATAGCCCATGGTGGGGGGGTCACCCCCAATTGCTCCCCTAGCCATAGGGGGCCACCTTCAATTGCCCCCCTGTAGCCTATGGGGGGGGCACACCCAATAGCCCCCATAGCCCATGGGGGGTACCCCCAATTGCCCCTATATCCATGGAGCACACTTCCAATTGCCCCCCCATAGCACATGGGGGGGGGCACCCCCAATTGCCCCCCTATAGCCCATGGTGGGGGGGGCACCCCCAATAACCCCATAGCCCATGGCGGGGGGTCACCCCCAATTGCCCCCATAGCCTTAGGGGGGCACCCCCAATTGCCCCCCTATAGCCCATGGTGGGGGGGCACCCCCAATAACCCCATAGCCCATGGCGGGGGGTCACCCCCAATTGCCCCCATAGCCTTAGGGGGGCACCCCCAATTGCCCCCCTATAGCCCATGGTGGGGGGCACCCCCAATAACCCCATAGCCCATGGCGGGGGGTCACCCCCAATTGCCCCCATAGCCATAGGGGGCACCTCCAATTGCCCCCCTATAGCCCATGGTGGGGGGGGCACCCCCAATAACCCCATAGCCCATGGCGGGGGGTCACCCCCAATTGCCCCCATAGCCTTAGGGGGGCACCCCCAATTGCCCCCCTATAGCCCATGGTGGGGGGGGCACCCCCAATAACCCCATAGCCCATGGCGGGGGGTCACCCCCAATTGCCCCCATAGCCTTAGGGGGGCACCCCCAATTGCCCCCCTATAGCCCATGGTGGGGGGGCACCCCCAATAACCCCATAGCCCATGGCGGGGGGTCACCCCCAATTGCCCCCATAGCCTTAGGGGGGCACCCCCAATTGCCCCCCTATAGCCCATGGTGGGGGGGCACCCCCAATAACCCCATAGCCCATGGCGGGGGGTCACCCCCAATTGCCCCCATAGCCATAGGGGGCACCTCCAATTGCCCCCCTATAGCCCATGGTGGGGGGGGTCACCCCCAATTGCCCCCATAGCCCATCGGGGGGCACCTCCAATCGCCCCTATACCCATGGGAGGGGCAATCCCCCCCCCCCCCCCGCCCCAAGGGCCACCCCCACCCCCCACCCCGGCCCCGAGGGGGCGGGGCGCCGCCGCCCGGCCCCGCCTACCTGCGCGACGCTGCCATGGCGACGGCCGCTGCTCGCTGCCCCGCAGCGGGGGCCCGCAGCCCCCGGGCCCGGCGGCGCCGCCCCGCCGTCACCGCCTGGAGCCCAGCGGGAGCCGCGGCCGCCGCCGGCCCCGCCGCTGCCATCGGGGAGCCGCCGCCGCCCCGCCCGCCTGACTGACGGCCGGCCCCCGCCAATCCCCGCGCCGCCCTCGCCGCGCTGAGCCCGCCTACCACGCCGCCTCCGCCAATCGCCGCTCCCTGCGGGGGAAGGGCTGCGGCGGGGCGGAGCGGGGCGGGAGCGGTAGCCCCGCCTGCGGCTCAGCCGACCAATGAGAAGGCGCGATACAAATGATGGACATGGCCCTCGCCCTGTGGTATTCAAGGAGATGTTTCCCCCCCCGCCCACGGGGAGAGGCGGAACACCGCTTTCCTCAGGGACGAATCGCAGCCTCTGGTAGCTCTGATTGATGGGGGTGCAACCAATCGACTGCAAGGGCTCTTTGGGAGTGGCGTGCCGTGTGACAGGAGAGGGCAACAAACCCCGCCCCTTTCCCAGAAGGCCAATAGACTCACCACTTGGATTTGATTGACGGAGGAACCCCCCTCCCCCGTCCCCTGCTGTGAACTGGCAGCTCGGTGAGCCAATGGCAGCGCGGTAACCGAGTCGTCCCCCCCCCCCGCTCCCTCCCCCCCCCCCCCCGGCCCTGGCAGCCCATCCCGCCTCCCAGCGTGCTTCGAGGCCTCTCATTGGCAGAGGCTGGATGATTGGCACAGCCCTCCACCTATGGGGCGTCGAGTGGCTGAACCCCGCCTGCCTGAGGTGCAGGGGGAGGCAGGATGGCTCCAGGGGACTTCGGGGTGGGCAGAGGGTCATGGGGATGGAGGTGACAGAGGGTCCTCAGTTCCCCTGGATGAGGTGCTGGAGTAACAGTGTCCCCAGGTCCCCTGGGATGTCGTGTTGCGGGGGGGGGGGTGTCTTGGGTTCCCCAATGACCTTGTTGTGGGGGCAATGGGGGCCCCAGATCACCTGGGATTGGGGTATCTGAGTGATGGGGATCCTCAGTTCCCCAGGGACCTGTGTATGGGGGCAGTGGGAGACCTGGGATCCCCTGGGATGAGTTTATCAGGGTGATGGGGTCCCAGCTTCCTGAGGGACCCAGGTATGGGGGTCCTGGGATCCCTTGGGATGGTGGTTTTGGGGTGATGGGGGTACCAGCTTCCTCAGGGGCCCTGGTATGGGAGCAATGGAGCAACCTCCATCCCCTGAGGTGTGACGTTGGAAGGTCCCCAATTCCCCAGAGACATGGGTATGAGGGCAGTGGGTGTCCTGGGATCCCCAGTTCCCCAGGGACCTGGGTATGGGGGCTATGGGGGTCCTGGGATCCCTTGGGATGAGGGTGTCAGGGTGACAGGGAGGTCCCTAGTTCCTCAAGGATCCTGGTGCGGGGGTAGTGGCGGTCCTGGGATCCCATGAGATGAGGGTGTTGGGGGTCCCAGCTTCCCCAAAGATGAGAGAATTGGGGTGCTGGGTCCTCCACTCCCCAGGGATGCAGACATGGGAGATTCAGTGGTCCCTGAGGACATGGCATTTGGGGGAACTTGGAAGCTTCCCCAAAGCCTTGGAGGTGCTGAGAAGGAGCTGAAGCATCAGTGGGGACAACTGCAAACCAGGAATTTGCGTTTTAATATGTGGTTTCTTTTTTAAATAAAAGAGGATGAAGGTGTAAACACTGGTGAGGGGTTAAGGCTTGGAGCTGATGTTTCAGTTCTCCTCTTGACTTCCAACTTGGCCCTACCTTGGCCTTGCCGACTAAGCTTGATGTAGAGAGGATCCGGCAGTATTTCACCCCGATGGTCTTGTCGCAATGTGGATGACGCATGCGGAGTAAGGCTCGGTTGCATCTTTAGCAGTGACGCAGGTCTAAAATGCAGGGGGAACAAGTCCTTCAGCTTGACAAGGATCCCCCTTGAGTTGTTTTAAGCTCTCCTTTCCCAGTAACGGGAAAAAATCAGGCAAAAGGGACCGGATGGGATGAATCGGCGGCGTCTCCTGCTGCGAAGCATCCCGTCGGCCAGCAGCAGGAGCCTTGGCGGTGCGGAGTGTCGTGACTCTCCGAGGAAGGCCACAGAGCTGGCTGGAGTAGAAGAGTCCTGCCTTGCCGACCACACTTCCCCTCCGCTCGGGACTGGTGGCAGCCACTAGAAAAGAGGAAACTCAATGAAAGAAGGAAGCTTCTCATGGCTCTGAGCAGCAAATGTGGGAAGCTGAGCTGAACCCTGGCCAGATCAGGCGAGGAGAACCAGCAGAGCGGGAAAAGAGGTTTATCACCCCTCTGTCCAGCCCTCCTGAAGCCAGTGTACTGAAACCAGTTTGGTGCCCCCAGGATGAGAGATCAGTAAATGGGAGAGCCCAGCGGAATGCCTCAGCAATAGGGAGCATGTGACGGACAGGGAATGGGACCAGGTTAGCCTGGAGAAGTTTGTTTCCATCCATGAGGCCAGATGCTCGGAGCCTAGTGAAAGGATGAGAGGCAACAGGCATGAACTGGAAATTCTCATGGATGTAAGGAGAAAAGAGCTGGCAGCTGGGCAAGCTGCACAAACTCTGTCCTTGAAGGTTTTCTGCGTTTAGGCAGACGTGATCCTGAGCAACTGGCTGGGAACTGGCCCTGCTTTGAGCTGGAGGTCAGTTTGGGCTCCACAGGTCCCCTCGGGGGCTTCAAAATCATATCACATCCACCTCGCACTTCACATGGCCCATCGTGAGCCATGAACTGCCATGCGCTGACAAATTTGGCTGGAATCAGTCTACGGTTTGGAAGTTATTCATGAATTATGACCTTCTAAGCTTCATTTTGGGAGACATCAAGGCCAGGGGATGCCTTGTGCTAAGCCAGGCCATGCTGCCAGGCCCTCAACAAAGTAATCACATCAACAAAATAATTTCCTGAACAAGGGATTGAGGAAATGCCATTGGAAGATGTAAGTACTGTCAGGACTGCAAGCTTCTTACGTGAAGAAGGGACTGGAGACCTCGTGATCTCTTCATTCCCAGTCACTTCCATGGCTGGAAGAGCCACAGCCACAGCCCGGACCTCGAAGATGTTAGTGAGCAGAGAGACCACAGCGAGAAATACCCGTGGATTCCTCATCCTACCAAGCTTCCCTTTCCTCCAGCCAGTGGGGTCTTTGGACTCGCGCCCTCGCTCCGTCCTGGCCTTCCTCGGCAGACACGTCACTGCCGAAAGCATCAGGACTCTCCTTGCAAGCACTTTGTGCTGATCGTGTGGATTCTGCACTCGTGACAGAACTGAAAGTGCTGAGCTGTTTCCGCGCAGCCTGGTCGGATGGCAGCTCCCTCTGGACTGCTCTGTGACCGTGGATTCGTCCCCCTGGGGGTCTTTCTCGAGAGCTTTGGGCATGAAGGAGAGCCGCTGGCTATCTCCTTGTGGCACTGCCAGCCTCGTGGGGCCATGTGTCCTGTCCGAGGCTCTTGGCAGCTGGGCAAGAGGCTTTTTTGTGGTCCTTTTAGGCTGGAAAGCAGGCTTTCGGCGTTCAGCAGATAGAAATCACCCCTGAGCTTTTATCTAGGTGGTGCAGGAGATGCTCTGGAGACCTTAACGGCAAACAAAGCAGGATCCAGCACGTTCCCATCAGGCCTGAGAGGCCCAAAAGAAATGAGGTCCAGCCTCAAAGATTTCAGAGGCAAAATATACCCTGAAACTTTCCTCAAGTGCTGATTCCCACTCAGGGGTTAAAGTATGCGGGCAATAAATTTCCACTGGAAATGCTAAAAGCAGGTGCTCATCTTGGAGCACACCAGTTGCTGAAGGCTAGTCCTTGTTGCTTTGATGTGAAGCCTTCAGCAGGTCCCATCTGGTGGGGCTTAAGCCTCGTCTAATGAGCATGGCATGTTTTTAAGTGTCACCCCCTGTAAATCAGCAGGGAAGAGTCTGAGGCCCACGGACCCAGCGCTGCAGGGTCTTCAGCTGCGAAATGCCATTCACAACAGGCAGTCCAAAGCTCCTGACTGTGCATTTTTTTTTTCAGATATGAATTATGAAACACAAGGATTCACTTCCCCCGGAAGGGCTGATGCACATTCCTGACTGCATAAATTGGGACCATATTAAAAAAAAAAACAGGTCAGAAATGTCACAAACTGTAGACGATCACAGCTCCTACAAGGAATGGGAGACGACCAAGATGATGGAATTGCAAGATCAAGAGCTGAAGAGAGCACGTAAAGGAGGTAACAGCGAGATGATCTTGGGGGTAAGAGATCTATGGCTGGAGACATATGAAACAGGAGGGATTACAGTGCTTCCAGAACTGCCTTTCGGTGAAACTATAATCTGATACTGCCCTAATCCATAGAAAGGCCTTATATCCCATGAGAGAAATGCTGCCACGTGGTAGCACTGTTGGGTTACGATCGATAGTTTCTAAGAGTGAGAAGTCTGAGCGCGAACGGGGCAGTAGGAGAGACCATAACTACTTTATTTGGGGAGGAACGCAGCCTCTTTGTCCTCTTCTGGAGAGCAGTACTCAGGGTGTAAAATCTCTCCCCATGTGAAATGCTGATGGGGTGAGTTATGCTGAGTAGCCTAAACCTGCTGTCACTTCCTCCAGCTTGGTGCCTCCCTGCCTCCTGCCAGGGCAGAGCTGTGGCGCTCCTATACATCCTCTTGGCCTTCTGCTTTGTGCTGCTCTTGGCTGTCATCGTCATCAGTCTTCAGAAAAGTAAGTCTCGTGGTGCTCCTCTCGGCTCACGTTGAGGTTCCTCAGCACCGTCGAACCAGGGCTCTCACCCAGGATCTGGCATTAACCTGAGGATCCCTTCTCCTCCCCTCTCCGCCAGTAAATGCCATGTGGGAGGCTCTGGAAGAAGCGAGGCTGAGGAACGAGAAAATCCACGCGAGCTCATGGCAGAACCTGTCGCACGTCCAGCACTTCATGGGTAGGAAACGGCCGCCCCTTCCCGAAGCGGCCACCTTGGTTCAGTGCGAGCCCCCAGCGTGTCTCAAGCTCCTCTTGTTCTTCCAGATCAGCAGATGTCCAGCCAGCTCACAGCATTTCACAGCCACCTTCTTAACGGTACGTTCGGCAGCAGTCTCTCCGGCGGTGGCGCGTCCTGCCATGGGAGCTGCTCTAAAAATCGCTGAGGCCGGGCCACCCGTAAGCTTTGGGGGACGCAGGAAAGGCGTCCTGCCGTTGTGGGTCGCTGAGCCCTTAGCGGCGGTGCTGCAGGACGCGTTGCCTTTTCTCAGTGATGTTCGTGGGTCAGGCGCTCGGTTTGTCGCCAGCGGAGGTGGGATCCCGGGAACGCGGCCTTAGGGAATCCGGCGCAATCCCGCGAGTCTCGTGCAAAATAGCGGGAGCGGGTAACGTCGCCGTGGCCCGAAGCGTGAACGCGGCGTAAGCTCAGACGCTTCCTCCTTCTGGCGTTGGCAGTATCCAAAGAAGTGGAGAACATGAGGGCGAAGATGACGCAGTGTGAAGCGGGTTGTGGGAAAGCCCTGTCGGATCGCCTCCGCGTCCTAGGTGAGAGAGCTCTTCCCAGCGCCTGGCTGCTCCCTCCGAGGGGGAATCCCCGGTTTGAGCTTTTTACCAAGCTGCCGAAGATACGGTGCTCTTACAAGTCTGCTGTAAAAAGCTTCAAGCTTTGGAGAGCCTGGTTTTGATGAATTGCAAGTTAAAACAGTGGCTTCAAGCTCCGAAGAGCCCATTTTCAATGAATTGGGAGTTAAAACGGTGGCTCTCAACAACTCTCCTAATATTTTGCAGAAGGGGCATATTATTAGGCTTTTCTTGATCCCAAAGATGCCTAAAATGTGCTGGAAGTAACAGGGGGGGACTTAGGAGTGCCCAAACCAGGTCTTAATTAGGTTGAGCTGATAAAGGCTTTTCTCCTTTCTATATATAATACCTAATAACATATCAAACTAGTTAAAGCCCTGCTTGGGCACTCTCTCTGATTGAGAAGTGGCTGATAAGCAGGTGTGATTGTGGGGCTACCAGAATAAAAGATCGCTGAGGGCGAAAGCTAGAAGGTTTTAGTGCCCAGAGAAAAGGTTCAATAGGGAATAAAACCCCAGAAAAAGCTCGGGCGTAGAACCAGGAGAGAGAGGCAGAGAGCTGGAGCGGCTCTCCGAGCAAGGGATGCAGTTCCACGCTGCCTGCCCCTGACAGAGGGACAGACGGCGTCGTGGCCGGCGCCGGGGGAGCTGGCTGAGCTGAAGCACCAGGAGAGCACGATGCGGGCGCTGCTGAACGGCGTGCTGGAGGAGATGCGCCAAGTGTCAGGTGAGGGGATGCTGCCGGGGCCAGGGGCCGGGCTCTCACCCCCGCGGCGGCTCTCTGCAAGGCGTGCACTTTGCTCCTCGTAGAAGTTATCTGCACGCGGTGTCCGGCCGGCTGGCAGCAGTTCTTGAGAACCTGCTACTTCTTCTCGACGGACCAGAAAGCCTGGATGGATGCTAAGCTGTTCTGCACCAACCTCAGCTCTCACCTGGCCATCATCAACAGCGAGCAGGAGAACGTAAGCTGAGTGCTCCTGCCGTAAATCCCTCGTGAAAGGCAAAGGCTCGCGTTGGGCGTCGTGAACAGAAAGCTGAAGGCTAAAAAATGAGCGACGCTGTATACAGCAAGACTGCCCGGGCAGCAGGGAAAAGAGAATTGCAATTCCAGCAGCTCCCATCGCTCCCATTTCCAACTGGAGACATCACTTGCTCTCCGCAGGGAGAGGGGCTCACCCTGTTACACCTGCCCCGAGCTCTGGTCTCGGCACTGAGAGGGGCCCAAAAAACATCCCAGCTGCATGTTGGTAGCCCCAAATTGTGACGGACAGCCCCAAATCGTGATGGCCAAAACACAGGGGGTGTGGGAAGGATTTGCTGGCTGTGAATCCTGGCAGCTTTCTGCCCCCTGCTTTGTATTGCGATGCCTTTTTCCACTGTCTTTTCCTCCCCCATGTAGAAATTCTTGGCAAATCAGATCATGGAAACGCAGACGTACTGGCTGGGCCTCACCGACATGCACAAAGAAGGGGACTGGCAGTGGGTGGACGGCCGCCCGCTCTCTCTCAGGTACATCTCGGCAGCCTTGCTGCGGGGGGAAATCGCCCTGCAGACTCACATCGCCTTGGCCTCGGCTCCCTTTTCGCTCCGAGGATGCTCTTAGCGGAGCGTTTCGCCCCTCTTAGCACCATCTCCTTCTTTGCACGCGATATCCCTGGCAGCTTGGGGTCTCCCGCTGCCGATCGGCCCAAAACGGGTCTGGAGAGGGGAAGCACCGGTTAGCACGGAAAGGGGTGCAGAGCAGCCCTGGCTCAAGCAGGATTTGCCTCCTTCCCAAAACGCTGCTTTGGGAAAACCGAGGTGGAAACGCCGCGTGAGCAACCACGACTTGTGCCAGGCCACGTTCTTGGTTTGCGCTCAAACGTATTAAAGAGCCAACGGATGCTGCCGGCACTCTGGCGAGGGCTTCCCCCCCACACCCCCCAAAAAATCTCTGCACACCGCCAGCCTGTTCACGTGCGGCTCTGCTCTTTTTTTCCTCTCTGCCAGGCTCTGGAGCAGCGGCGAACCCAACAACGTCGGCCACTACGGCGAGGACTGCGCCTTCCTCTATGCCAACGGGCACTGGAACGACGCCGTCTGCTCCAAAGCTGAGCCCTTTATCTGCGAGCGGAGCTGCTAGCCTGCTCCCCGGCGCTGGTTTCACGCTTCGCCCGTGGGGCTGTCCGCCTGGGGCCTGCTCCTCTTCCTTTGGGACTTGCTGGATGAAGCCGAGCTCGGTACCGGGACTCTCTTGATCCAGAGCAGACTTTAAGCTTGAAAACCTGTAACACATGAGCATAGGCAGAAAACAGAGGTACCAGGGCTAACGAGAGCACAACGATGGGCAGCTACCGGTCATGGAGGAAGCACAGCCCTGCAAGGTGGAAAAAAAAATGCTCAAAATAGGAGAAATGGAACGAAACGGGGCTAAGAAACAGGCTGAGGTGCCCATGCAGCCTGGATGCCCCAGCAGCTGATAAAAGGGCCAAAATCGGGTGTTAAAGGAATCATCACGGTGGGATCGCCCTGTGACGGATGCCGGATCGCAGCTGCGAGCCCGCTGCCGGCGACAAGGATCCCGGTTCCTCCGCCTCGACTCTTCCCCCGACTGGCCCAGAACCGTGTGCTGCGCTGTGAACATTTCCTGCACGTTTCCACCCCAAATTCTGCACGTTTCCCTCCTCTAAGCTCACAATAAATCTGCGTTGCATAGGAATCAAGTCTGGCTACTTAGTGCCTCGGGTGAGAGCAGGAGCCAGGGCTGCTCGTGGGCCGCTCTTGAGCATGGGGACCCACCTCAGAGGTGCAATAATAACTGCTGGATGCAGCTGAGCCTTTAAGCTGTTGTTTATCCAGCATCCTGGGGAAACGGTGGTGATTTGTAAGTGTTGGACAACGTTTTGGGGGTGCTTAGTAGCTAGTTTTACCTGTTGCGCAGCTGAAGTCGATCCTGACCGCGAAGCTCCCCGCTGGGAGCTGGCTGATTATATCAGAATAAATCGCTTTGGTCGCGATGTTGCCGAATAGCTTCTCCCTGTGACAGCAGCAGGAAAAAAAAATAGTAGAGAAGGGGGGGAAAAACATGAAAAAACTCCTGCCCCCGTTACGCTGTGTTTTCCAGGGTACGTAGGCAAATCGGTGCCTCGCGGGCACCGGGGCGTGACGGCACGCAGCTATTTTAGCGAGCGCGTGTGAACAGATTTCCCTTGCTCGCCCAGACGAACGCGGGGTGCGAGGCATCGGCCCAAGGCTCCGACGGTCCCGCGCATCCCGGCGGAGCGTTTGGCCTCCGGCGACCCGTGCGAACGGTGCCCGCCAGGCCGCGGGGAGGGCGATGCTGCCGGCAGCGACCCGTGGGACTTACCGAGGGTGTTTCAGCACGCAGCCGCCGGCGGCCTCCTCCCTTCCCTCCCTGCGCTGCGGTTTGCTGCATGGGTGAAGCTTTTAATTATAGCACCTATAAACAACCTTGGCGAGAGGTGCCCATGGCGAATTCACGCTGCCTCCCCGAGCCTTGCTGAACCGCGCGAGATTTATTTTTTTTTTTGCTATTTCCCCTCCTTGCCTCCCTCCGGGCTCCAGGAGGACGAGCCAGAGGATGTCCCGGCGGCTCAGCGGCGGCCACTTCCGCGGATGCTTTTGCCCGCTCCGCGAGGCCTGAGCTGACGTCGCTGCGGGCGAAGCCGCTCGCCCCGGCGCTCTGCCCGTGGGAAACGCTCGCCTGGAGCCGCCCTCGGGCCCTTCCCTCCGCTACGGCCGGGCACGGCGGCCGCCCCCCCGGCGTGGGAGCTCGGCCAAGCCGGGAGAAGAGCGGCGGGCGCCTCCGGTCGCCTTTCTCCGTCGATTTGCATGCTGCTCTTCGCCGGGGCCCTGGCAAAGAGAGGAACCGAAACCCCGGGGTGAAACCGCTGGCCAAAGCGAGGTGCCGAGAGCAGGCGCGGAGGAGGTGGCCCGCGCGCCCGGGACCGGGTGACGTAATTGCTCCCCGGCATTGGTGAGCGCCCCGTTTCCCCGCCGCCCCGGCAAAGCATGGCCGGACAGGAGACGTACGGGAACTGGCTGTGCCCGCCACCTCCTCCAGCCAAGCGACTGGTGAGACAAGCAGGTAACGATGCCTCCAAACGGGTTTCTTTTTTCCCGCGCCGAACCGTAAGGCGCAGCGGCCAAAGCAAGACCCGAACCCGATCCGCGCCGCGGGTGTCGGAGCCCACGAGGGGTCCGCGGGTTTCGCACGTGCACCTACACGGCGACACGCAGCTGGGCCCCGCTTCCACCGCGGGGTTTTGGGGCCCGTCAAGCCCCTCGGGCGCCCGGCTGCGAGTTTTATTTCCCTCTGCCACCGAGAGCCGGCGATTAGCGAAACGCACCTGCGAGCCCCTTTCGCTCGCTCGCTTCCAACTTGCGGCCGGGCTCCTTTCTTCCCCGCCGGGATCCCGGCGCTACCGCAGCGGCGGGATGGGCAACCCAGTGCCAGTGCTGTAATACCAGTTACCCCAGTTTGTGCCGTCGCCAGCGGCCGGCTCGCGCGGGGCTTCACGCGTACAAAATCCGGGCGAATCGTGGCACCAGCAATTTCCTCCAAACTGCCAAGTGGGTACTAAGGGCAATCAAGAATCCTCTAATTCTCCTAAATATTTTCCTTCTCTCTTCCTCTCCTTTTTCTTTTTTCTTTTCTTTTCTTCCTTTTTTTTTTTTTTTTTTTTTTTTTTTGCAGGAGTTTACTCCATCACAGGCAAAATGACACCGGTGGGCTCCTTCCGACCAGGTAAGGCATCGTGTCCTCCTTTCGGGGCTTTTCGAAGCGTGACGTACTGCAGAGTGCCCCGGGGTGCCGGCTGATGGAAAGCAGAACTCCCCGAGGTGCCTCCTTGGGGCTTTATTTTCAGCTCCTTCGCTAAAATGCACCTATAGAGAGAAAAAAAAAAAAGAAAAGAAAAAAAAAAGGCCCTTCTCTCTGCCTTGCTCCAAACTTCACTTTTGCTACAACAGATTGACTTGCAATGGCTTCCTGAAGATGCTTGGAGACCTGTCAGCAGAAGGCCTTTTTCGGTTGTTTTTGTCCACGCTCTCTTTTTGGCATTTTTCGCCAAAACAATTGCCAAAAATTTGACTTTTCTTGCATCGTAACGGCAGCTTGAGCCGCTTGCTTGGGCACCACCCAGGTGCCAAACCCGCCGGCCGAGCCCGCTCGGATTTGCAAGGTTAACGCAGTTAACGCAGTTAAAAACGTGGCTCCTTCTCCGCGCAGACTCCCCCGACAGCTTTGTCGACGAGGACGACTACGACGACGTGTCGCTCTCTGAGCCCGATCACAACCACAAGAAGCTGCCGGCTGAAGACGACCTGCAAAGCCAGGGGAACAAGGGAGGCAGAGGTGATGCCCAGCTCCTTTTCCTTCATCTCGTGGGAAGCCGAGGGTCTCTGCCGGGCAGGACTTGGTCCTGTGGCCCCGGTGACACCTCCTAGAAAGGCTACCATGACGCTTCCCTTCTTATCTCCAGGGGTTTATGTCTTAGCAGGGAAACCAGCGTCTTCGAGTCCAATCAGAACGGGTGAGTCCAAGACTTTTCGGTTCATCGTGCCCCAATTCCTGCCCACGTGGATTTGGGTGTCATGTGGATGGATGTGAGGGTCACACGCACGGACATGGGGGGGGGGTCACACACGTGGCTATGGAAGTGTCACTGTGAAGGTGGGGCTTCTCCACAGTGGTGGTGGAGTATGAGGCAGAGGGAAGGCCAACGAGGTCTTCAAGCACCCCCAGACCCATAGCCTCGTTGATCAGCCTCTTCTCCAACGAACCAGCAATGAAGTTGCTGCCTGATTACTCCAATTAGCTCCTCTGGAGGAAGCAATGGGTATCATCTCCCAATCCTTCCCTGGGAGGGAAAGCAGGACATCTCCACGGGCGCAGCTGCGGCCCTGATGGATGCTGCTCTCTGCAGGTGACTCAGAGGCCAGAGCCGGCGTGGGAAGAGGTTGCCGAGAGAAGCGGGTGGCGATCCTCTACGTCCTGGTGGTGCTGAGCTTCGCCATGTGGGCGGCCGTCCTCGCGCTCGTCGTGGTGAAATGTAAGTGCCGCCGTCACGCGTGCGCCTGGCCCTGACGCAGAAGGGACCTGGAGTGGCAAGATGAAGGGGATTGAACACCAAAACCGTGCCTTCCTCGCAATTAAGAACGAGGCGTGCGTGTTCAGCTAGCGCCTAGGATGCGTGAAGTTTAGGCACGGGCAGAGCAGCTAAGCGTGTCCCTATCCGTAAACCGATTTCGGTTCTGCGGCGGATTGGTACGCACGCGTGACGGTACAACGACCCGATCGCCCGTGAGGCTCTACAGTCGGAAACACCTGACGCAGCCGGTGATTTATCCGGCTGTAGGCACACGAGTTGTAGCTCCCTGCCGAGCGCCACCCCGGCACCCACACAGCCTAAAGGGGCAAAATGGGACAAACTCACTTTAGATGCCGCTCGGGGGAAGCGCCCAGCGGATTCGTTCTTGCAGTCTTCTCTGGTTTCCTCTCCAGACTCGGAGCTTGCGGCGGAGTTGAAGACGTTGAGCTCTAACTACTCCGAAAGCGGTAAGTTCTCGAGCTCCGACCTCCGTGGCCAAGGTGTTTCTGGTTAGCGGCGGGAAGTGCTGGCTCCAGGTGGAGGGTGGGATCGTCTCACCCGCTGCCCTGCGCTCCCCAGTGCTGCAGGAGCTGGCCGAGACGCGACGGGGACAAGCCCGCATGAGGACCAAGATGTCCATCTACTACAAGGAGCTACAGGACATCACAGGTAAGAGCTGCAGGGTTGCCCCCATCTTGGCTGTTGGCCACGTGTCAGGTGTCGGGGGGAAAATGATCTTCCAGTTTTGCCTTGGAAAGTTGGCCGGTTTCTCGACGATGGGGAACACGGGTAGGTCTGCGCGATCCCAGGTGGTAGGAGGCAGAGTGCTGGACCGTGCGCTGAGATGGGTTGCGTGATGGACCAAAAAGCTTTTCTGGCACAAGGAGGAGAAAACCAGGTAGGCCAGGGAGCTCGTAGGCCTCCTGCTCTGGCTCCTCTGCAGCTTCGGTGAAGCCGTCAAGAAACCAGAAATGCTCATGAGCTGCTGGGACCACCACTGGAGGGGAGAAAATCCATCTAAAACCAGCTAAATCCTCCTGGTAAATCAGTGCCTAATGATTAAAACAGCAAAACCATGATGGAAATGATTAGATTTCTGGAAACAAACTGGATGCTACGGCCTCAAAAAAAAAAAAAAAAAAAATTAGATGTGTGGGCTTGCTAAGAGGCAGCGTAAGCTGGGGTCTCCTCCAGGATTTGAGGGTGGATTTCGCCCCGCAGCACTGATCTGCAAAGCCCTTCCGGAGAGCAGCAGGTGCTCAGCCGGCTGGAAGATCTTTGAGAAGAGCTGCTACTCCTTCTCCA
The DNA here is from genome assembly GCF_028389875.1 of Rhea pennata. Lineage (NCBI taxonomy): Eukaryota > Metazoa > Chordata > Aves > Rheiformes > Rheidae > Rhea > Rhea pennata. Next base: position 1,121,406 of record NC_084695.1, on the reverse strand, counting down.
CGGAGACCATGAGCTGGGAGGACGCCAGGCAGATCTGCGCGGATCAAGGCTCTCACTTGGTCGTCGTTAACACAGACCAGGAACAGGTGAGTCGGCCTGGGGGCGGCCGGTGATCCGGACAACCGGGAAAACTGGTCACGGCGCAGGGCAGCAGGATGGATGCGGTCTGCTTCCCGCTTTTCTGGTGCTGATGTAGGACTGTCGAGAGCTCGATTCTTGGGGCAAATCAGCCGAGATCGGAGCAGTTCGGAGGCGGGGGGAAAGGGCGCACAGCCAAACGCTCAATTGGCTCCCACGTGAGCCCTTTTCAGAGGAAACGGGGCAAAAATAGAGGCAGGAAGGGTCGGAACGGCCCCGTTTTCCAGCGGGCTCTCCCGCACCCTGGAGACGAAGCGTGGACAGGAGGCGCTGGAGCCGCGGCGCTCCGAAGCGAACGTCGCTGCCGAGCTCCTCCAAATTTCTGAACAGCCGGCGAGCCTCCTCAGCCCCCCGGCTTGATTTTTTTTTTTTTTGTTTTTTTTTTTTGCTGTTTTCACGCGCTCTGCTCTTCTAGAACTTCCTAAAAGACAATATTAACAGCAGCAGCACGTACTGGCTGGGAGTGACCGACAAGCTGGAGGAAGGTATCTGGCTCTGGATTAATGGGGAAGCCCTGAGCATCAGGTAAGAAGCGGTTCCCGCGCTCCGCTTTAAAGGGAAAAGAAACTCCGGCGCTCGGCTCCGTCGCAAAGTGTGTGCGTGTGTGAAAGTAAAAAAAAAAAAAAAATCGGCATTAAAAGCCGGGAGGATTTTTCAATAGCTGCTGAGAGCGGGAAGGGGAGAATCAGCCCCACAAGCGAGTATCCAAATACGGCGCCAGGGCTGGCGCAGTAGCAATGCCAGGAAAAGATCCGCCGGGGAAAGCGTCGGCGTGCCGCTTCCTTTTTAGAAGGGAACGAGGCGGCCCCTTTCCCTCGAAATCCGAACTTCCCCTCTTCCTTCGAAAGATGGGCCAGTGCTGGCGGCTAATCGCTGTTTAAAAAGGGAAGGGAGCGAGCGGCCGCAGGTGCCGGCGGTGACTTTTTGCTCCCGGCAGCTACTGGAACACCTGGAGAAAAAATAAAGACAAAGAGCAGCAGGATTGCGGCAGCATCGGGCCCGACGGCATCTGGATCGACGACAGATGCTCTCGCGCCCACCGCTGGATCTGCGAAAAGTCCTGGCACTGCTAGTTCGCGCCGGGCGGCTCGGAGGGAGCCGCGTACCGGCCGCTGCGGCTCGTCCTTGCGAGCATCGCCCCCCCGCCAACACCCTCGAACCCCGGGAAAATTACATTTTCGGGTTAAAATCCCCGGCGAGTGAACTGAGCCGCCAGATTAAAACCCGCTTACGGTGCGTATGAAAAAAAAAAAAAAAAAAACCCCACAAACCTCACTTTTTTCAGCATCGTCAAACCTCCACTTCCCCCCCACCCCCCCAACCCAGCCTTTAGAGCTGCGTAGCAACCGGTCGTGACGTTGCACCGCGATTTCGGCTTGCTGCTCCGAAAAGCTGGTTTCCGTCAGATAATTTTGCTGCGTTAAACCCGCCCGGTTCTTCCTTATATGAGCAGCGCCGCTCGGTTGCAAATCCGCGGCAAAGGCTGAGCTTTGCCACCCCCCCCTTTTTTTTTTTGGAGGAGGGGAACCCAGTTCGGTTCGCTTGTAAATCTGCTAGTTCAGTGGATTCTTTTCAAATAAAACTTTTTTTTTTTTTTCTTAAGAAACATCACGCAAACTATTCTTTTTCCTTTTGTCCCCATGATGCTCCTCTTGAAAATTCCTGGGTGAATGTGACGAAACGGAGGGAAAAAAAAAAGAAAAGAAAAAGAAAACAACACAGCACCCTGTTAACACCATCCGAACGCCAAAAATAACCCCTAGCCTCCTGCCGACATCCAAATTGGCCTCAAATCCACGTTTTTATTTATTTATTTGTTTTTTTTTTTTTTTGCCACATTCCTTCGGTCCGCGGGGAAGGTCTCAAAGACCTTCCCAGGGTTTCTTCTGCGGTGGGGGTTGAGTTGAAAATGGGGCTGAGGAAACTCCCTCGTGTTCCACCCCCCCCCCCAAAAAAAAAAAAGGAAAAAAAGTCCTGATTTAGCACCAGGTTTGAAAAACGCCGTTGCAAAATATGTAAAGAAAAGACCCTCCCACACCCACCAAAAGAAAGTGAAGCTGGTTAAGGAGCCTCTAGCCCCATGGATGGGGAGGACTGGCGGTACTGGCGGTACTGGGATGGGGTGGGGTGGGGTCTAGCTCCATGGATGGGGAGCTGGGGAGTACTGGGAGCACTGGGATGGGGGAGGCTGGCCCCAAGGATGGAGGTGGGAGCTGGGGAGTACTGGGATGCAGGAGGGTGGCCCCAGGGATGGAGGTGGGAGCTGGGGAGTACTGGGAGCACTGGGATGGGGGAGGCTGGCCCCAAGGATGGAGGTGGGAGCTGGGGAGTACTGGGAGCATTGGGATGCAGGAGGGTGGCCCCAGGGATGGAGGTGGGAGCTGGGGAGTACTGGGAGCACTGGGATGGGGGAGGGGGGCTGGCCCCATGGATGTGGGGTTGGGGGAGTACTGAGAGCAGTGGGATGAGGGGGGGCTGGCCCCATGGATGGGGGGGGGACACTGGGCAGGGACGTGGCAGCAGCCCCAGTTCTCCCCACCAACCGCCCCGGCGCCGCCATCACCACCTCCCCTCAGCGGTGCCGCAGCGCTTCCTCGACGCCCCATTGGCCGCCACCCCTGCCCCTCTGAGGCGCGCACCCAATCGTAGCCTGCCCTGCCCTGCCCTGGGGGCGGGCTTTCATCACAAGGGCAGGCAGCCCCGTGTGAGGGAGTCCTGCTGCCCATTGGCTGTCCTCACTGCCACTCAGTGGTCCCCCACATGCGATAGGCTGCCACTGCCCCTGCTCCCACCTACCCTCACTATAGGCAGCTAGCCCTGTCCATCTTCTGGCTGCTGGCCAATCAGACACCTCTCTAGCACTAGGGGGGTGGGAGAAGATGCACTCAACCTCATTGGCTGCTATTCCCGCCATTCTGCTCATCAATCAAAGGCTGGCAGGAAGCTAATTGGGCTCTGAGGGGAGAAAGGCGGGGCTTGGGTGGACTGAGCCCCTCCCACCCCGGGGCAGGGCCACATGCCTGAGTCTAGGGGAAGCCATGGGGCTGAAGCCATGGGGCTGAAGCCATGGGGCTGGCGGCTGGGGGGAGCGGACCCAGGGGTCCAGGACAGGCCATGTGCGTTTAATTGCCTCCTTTTAGCACAAAAAAAATCCCCGTGAGGGGCCACGACGCCGCGGGCTGCTGGAGACGTGTGGGATCCTCACGGAAATGCTGGGAGCGAGTCAAATCATGGTGGAAAGGGATCAAATCCTCATAGAAATGGGTCAGATCCTCACGGAAATGCTGGAGACCGGTTGGATCCGCAGGAAAGTGCTGGAAAAGGGTCGGCTCTTTGCGGAAATGCTGGAAATACGTCCGATTCTTGGAGAAGCAGCTGGAAATGGGTCTAATTGTTGGGCAAACGCTGAAGAAGGGATCAGCTCCTTGCAGAAAAGCAGCTGGAAATGGGTCCTTCCTTGGGGAAGTGCTGAAAACAGGTTGGATCCTTGAAGAAACGCTGGAAATGGGTTGAATTCTTGTGGAAAGCATCTGGAAATGGGTCGTTCCTTCAGGGAAATGCTGGAAACAGGTCAGCTCTTTGCAGAAATGCTGAAAATGGGTCAAATTCTTGGAGAAACATTGGAAACGGGTCAGATTCCCGTGGAAAGAAGCTAGGAATGGGTTGTTCTTTGGGGAAATGCTGGAAACAGGTCAAATATTCACTGAAAGCAGCTGAAAATGCCTCATTCCTTGGAGAGATCCTGGAAATGCTGCTGGAAATGGATTGACTCCTCATGTCAATGCTGGAAGCAAGTTCCTCCTCGGAGAAGTGGCTGAAAATGGGTCAGATCCATGCAGAAAACATCTAGAAATGGATCCTTCCTCAGGGAAGGCTGGAAACTGGCTGGGTCCTCGCGGAAAGCAGCTAGAAGTGGGTCATTCCTTGGGGAAAGGCTGGGAATTGACCCACACGGTGCTTGGCCTTCATTTCTGCCACTCACAGCCTTCATTGCCCTGGGCTGTAGGCCTTTCCGCTTCCTGGAGGTCAAACAGAGCCGTGTTGGGTGTCGAGGTCCAAGGGGAGCCACAGTGGAGGACAAGGCTTTGGGGTTTTCTTGCTCATCCCCAGCCCCATCACCCTCCCAGGGCTGCTGGAGGACCCAGATGTCTGAGCAACCATCCCCTGGGCAACCCCATAGCCTGCCACCTCCTTTCTGGGACCCCTGGGGGACCCAGCTGTCCAGGTGGCCCTTGCATCTCCTGGTGTCCCCAGGGGAGCGAAGCATCCATGCTGGTTGCCATACCATGGTGGAGGTGACGTTCGTCGACGTCATCGTCAGCTCCGTGGTTTCTGCTTTGGGGCTGAGGGCCTGTAGCCATTGCCGGTACTGCTCCGTCACCTGCGGCCACGTGCACACACATGTCCTCAGGTGGCTTCTGACCCCCAGGAGACTCCCACAAACCCTCCCAGGACACCCCCAACCACTTTGACCAGCCCCAAAACAGTCCCGGTAGCACTGGGCATCCCCCCACCGATGCCACGGGGACAGCAGCTGCCCCGAACATCAGTGGCCCACGCGGCATCATACCTGCCGGTTGAGAAGGCAGTGCACGACAAAGATGAAGACTCCTTGGAGGCTGTTGAGGCCGGTGAAGAGGAAGGCCACAAGCAGGGCGTTGGAGTGCATCTGCAGCAAGCCCACGCCCCACGTGCAGCCCAGGATGAGGACATGGGCAAGAGCCTTGAACGTCAGCATCCTGCGGAGGCGATTGCTCAGCCCCACGTGGTGCTTTTGCTGCACTTTGCCTGCCCCCGAGGCCCCCAAACCCAATCAGAGCGACTCGAACTGACTTGCGCTGAATTGATCCGCACCAAATCGAATCAACCCGAAGCGAATTGATGTGAGCCGAACTGAATCAAACTGGACTTAACCGAACCAAATCAAGCTGGACTGAATTGAAGCAAATTGAACTGACATCAACCGAACTGCTCAATACCAAACTGAACTGAATTGAACCAAATTCAACTGGAGCAAATTGATGTGAATCAAACCGAATCAAACTGAACTAAATCAAACTGCAAATTGGACTGAACCAAACCATAAGGACCCAAATTGAACTGAGTCAAACCGACTTGAACCAAACCAGCTCAAACCAAATCAGTCCACGCCATACCAAACTGAACCGAATCAAACCGAACTGAGCAGAACCGAATCACACCGAATTGAATCAAACTGAACTGAACTGATGTTTTCTCCCCTTCACTGGAGCAAGAGCGTCCACAGCAACGATACCAGTGGCGAAATCTGCTCAACCCACCTCGTGCTTTTGAGAGAGGAGACATCCTTGTTGAGGGTGGACAGCTTGTCCCGCAGGATCCAGAGAGTGGTGAGGAAAAACATCAGATTAGCCTGGGGAGAAAATGCTGCTTAGCAAGGCTGGCACTGCTCCAGCTGCTGTTGCTGTCTTGTTGGTAGACAGGCACCAATGAACCTTGATACCCACTTGAAATCTATCACTTTGGGGAAAAAAAAAGGATATTTACTGCCTACAGCGCAAAAAGTAGTATTGATGCAAAGGTGCACGTCCTACATGGAGCAGCTCCGTCCCGTAAGACATTAGCTTAAGGCCTTCCTGAACACATGTATCTCAGTTTGGTCTTTTCTAACTCTTTTTCTAGCTCTGACTGGCCGCAACCTGCCTACACTTCGAGGGAATAGGCAGGGAAATACCCACCAGGATAATGGCGCAGACTGGGCCAATGAAGCTCCATACAAATCCTCCCTTTGTGGTCAGCCAGCAGCTAAAAGGCGAGAAGAAAAAAAAAAGGAGAAGAAAAATAAAACACCAACTGTGTAATGGTGGCGTGAGAAAGAGGGCCCGCTCCCTGCTCAGGCGTGGCCATATTTGCATTTGCAAATACCCTGAGGAAAGGAGTGCTGGGAAAGAGGCCCCCACCCATGGCACCTTGAACCCTCTTTCCTAGGGTGGAGAGAGAAGAGAAAAGTGGGCTGAGGAGGAGGGTTGGTTGCGGCTGACGCTTACTGCTTGTTGGTCCCGTAGCCGCTGGGGTTGATGGCGAGGGAGACTGCGACCACCAGGGCTGGCACACCATAGCCCGTGGGGTACATGTATCTCTTCTTGAAGCGGCTGGCACTGGTGTAGTTGACCACACGCAGATTCCTGACGGTGAGGAAGAGGTGCAAGCCCTCCAGGAACATCCAGGTGAAGCAGGCGAGGAAGATGTAGTGGAGGAGGCCAGCCGTGATGGCACATGCCAGCTGAGAGGAGAAGCAGAGAGAGATGGAGGCCATCATGGTCTCCCGGAGAGACCTGCCTCAGCAAGGGTCCTGGGGGCCCCCAGCATCCCCATGTAGCTGCCCAGAGAAGTGGTGGCATCTCCAGCCCATGGAGCAGTTGGGTATGTGCCCAGATGTGGACTTGGGGAAACTCGTGTAGTTGGACCCGTGTTGATTAGGGGTTGGAGCAGAAATCCCAAAATGTCCCTCCAACCCTGGATATCTCATAGTGTGGTGCTCCACACCCACCTGGAGAGAGAAGGGTGCCCAAAGCCCTCAGAAACCTCATGTGTTTGGACCCACATTGAGTTGGAGTTGGACTAGAGACCTCCAAACGTCCCTCCAGCCCCAGCTACCTGATAATCTCATGCCTTGAACCAACCCAGAGAGAGAAGGGACCCCATGGCCCTGAGGAACCTCATGTGTTTGGACTCACATTGAGTTGGGGTTGGACTGGAGACCTCTAGACATCCCGCCAACCCCAGATATCCCATAATGTGCCCAGAACTGTCCTGGAGAGAGCAGGGACCCTCAGCAGAGGGGCTGGTGAAGATCCCAGGGCAGTGTCCAGAACTGGACGCCTTCGGCCTCAGGTCCCTTTTCCCTGTAGCTTCCACTGGTTCAGGCCAGGGAGCCCCTGGGACCATCCCGGGGAGCCCTGTACCTGATTCCTGATGTGGTCCGTGGCCGTGAGGAAGAGGATGTCAGCCACGAAGAGGCAGATACTGAGCTGCAGGTGGAGGGCGACGCTCACGTTCCAGAGGGAGCGGCACAGGAGGAAGGTGAGGATGGCGAGGAAGAGGCAGAACACTGAGAGCGACAGCCCCACGTAGGTGACCAATTTCAGGGCGAAGCTCTCCTGCAACGTGGCACCGCGTCAGCCGGCAGCTGGCTTCTCGTGGCCGCTGGCTCGGAAAACGCTGCCACGCCAGGGAGGACCCTACCTCGACGTCGGTGACTGCCATGAGGATGGCAAAGCTGGAGAGATGCCAGCAGCTGCAGGTGGTGTAGAGCCGGTTCCCCGCCAGGCGCTTGCAGCCCTGCTCCGACCAGCGGGCGCCCGCCGACTGCCAGGACACGCAGCGCGCCTCCTCATCCTTGCGCTGCTCCTGCGAAGGACACGTGCGCCTGGGCTGTTGCAAAACTTGCTGCCGTGCTTGCGCTCCCCACCCCGGTGCTGAAAACGCCCCTGCCAGTGGCTCGTGCGCAGAGCGACGGATTCAGCGGCGTTTTCCGCAGCGTTTGCAAAATGCGCCGCCGTGTTCGGACCCTCCTCAGTGCTGAAAACGCTGCTGCAAAAGGTTCGTGCACGGAGCAATAAATTTGGCAGCATTTCCCGTGCCCTTTGCAAAACCCGCTGCCACGCTTGGACCCTCCTGGTATCAAAAATGCTACTGCAAGCAGCTCACGCACAGAGCGGTGGATTCAGCAGCGTTTCCCATGGCTATTGCAAAGCCCACTGTGGTGGCCGGACCATCCCTGGTACCAAAAACACTACCGCGAGCCGTTCACGTACGGAGCAATGGATTCAGCGGTGCCACGGCACCTCCGCGCTGGCATTTCGGTGGCGCTGGCACCTACCGTCTTGTGCCACAGGGTGAAGTTGAAGGGTTCGGAGAAGTTCACAGGCTTGCCCACGGTGCAGCTGACCACGTGGGAGTTGAGGCGTCCTGGCGGCGTCCCCTCCTCGGCGCTGCTGACGCTGAGCACCGTCTCCAGCTCGCTGTAGGTGATGAAGGCCACGGCGCCGGTGCCTCCAGAAGAGCGGTGAGGGCGTTAAGCCGAGTGGTGGCCACGATTTACTGCTTTTGGTGGCACCGCGGGTGAACCTCACCTTTCTTGACGTCGGTGAGCACCGCATGGCAGTGGATGCTCATGGAGTTGTTGCTGACCGTCAGCTCCACGACGTGGCCGGCCAAGGGGCAGCCGTCGGTGACCAGCTGGGTCATGGCGCCTGCGGCGAGACGGGGGCTCAGAGGGCGCTGTGGGGCCTTTGCACGGGGCGCGAGGGGCAGCCTGCCGGCGTGCCACCTACTCAAGGTGTCCATGGTGAAGGACTGGGGCCGGGCCCGGCCTCTGCGCACGGCGTCTTGCAGGACGAGCACCTCGGCGGTGTGCAGCAGCAGCTGGGCCGCGGCGACGGCCTCGGGGCGGTGCTGGCTCTGCAGCTGGGCCGTCACGTTGAAGAGCGGGGCGAGGGTCTCCTGGGGTGGCGGAGGGACGCGCGTGGGAGGCACGAGGGGACGCGCGGGGCGGATGCCTGCGCGTGCGTCGGGGCACGTGCGGTGGGGGATGCACGGAGGGGACACGTGCACACGCGTTGGGGGACGCTCGCACGTGCGTTGGGGATGCACGGGGTGGGTGCACGCGCACGCGTGGGGGGGTGTGTGGAAGGGGGACACCGGCACTGACCTGCAGCTTGATGTCACCCTCGTGGTCACCAGCGCCGCTGCCGCAGGCCGCCTGCAGCTGCTGGGCCGTTGCGTTGAGCACGCGGCACAAGTTGCTCAGGTCGTCCTGCCGGTGCCGGCTCCGCTCGGGTAGGCGGCCCCAAAACCCACCCTTTTTGCACCGAATGGACCCTTGCTGCCCCCAAATGGGCCCTTTTCCACCCAAAATGGGCTTCCCGCCCCAAATGCCGCCTCTGTGCCACAAATGGGCCCTTTTCTACCCCAAACGAGCCTTCGCTGCACCAGGGTGCCTTCCCCACCCAAAACAGCCCCTTTTCTACCCCAAACAGGCTCTCCCCCCCCCCGAAGAGTGCTCTCCATATCGCGAACACCCTTTTTTCCACCTAAAACGTACTCTCTGCACCCTGAATGGGCCCTTTTCCACCCCAAACCAGACTCTTAGCCCCTCCAAGAATGCTCTCCTCACCTAAAACACCCCTTTTCCCACCCAAAACACATCCTCTGCACCATGAATGGGCCTTTTCCACCCCAAATGCGCCCTCTGCACCCAGAATGGGTCCTCACTACTCCCAATGCCCAAAGCAGGCCCAATTTTGCCCCAAACAGGCCCTTTCCCACCCAAAGTGCTCTGTTCCCGCAAGGCCCGCGTACCCCCGGGGCCAAGCGCCTGCAGCGCCTCTGGAGGGCCTCATTCTGCCGTGTTCGGTATTCGCAGACGAAAATCCGCTCTGGAAGGTGTGGGGTGGGAGAGCTCAGCATGCCAGGGCTGGACCCTGCACCGTGCCTGGGGCGGTGGGGCCGGATCCTGCACTGCGCTGCGGTATGGGGAAGCCCCGGGGCCAGATCCTGCACTGAACTGAGGGTCAGGGCTTGGAGGCTGGATCTGGCACTGAACTTAGGGCTGGATCCTGCACTGAATTGGGGATCGGGGTGGGGACTGGGATCCTGCAACCCACCAGGGCCTGGGATATGGGGCTGGGGGAGAGAAAAGGTCAGATCCTGCACCCCACTGAAGACTGGGGACACAGTACCAGATCTTGCTTTGAACTGGGGCCATAGGGCTGCGTCCTGCACCCCACTGGGGACATGAGGCTGCATCCTGCACCCTCTGGGGAATGTGGGGCCAGGGGCTGGATCCTCCACCCCATGGTGGGGGACTTGAGGCCAGATCCTGCACCACACCGGGGCTGGGGAACCTGGACCTGCACCCCATTGGAGATAGGAGCTGAATCCCGCACCAAACCGGGGTCCTGGGGGCTGGTACTGGAGCTGGATCCTGCACCAGGGTGGAGGCAGATCCTGCATTGCACTGGGGGCTTGGAATGGTGGTTATGGGGTGGGGGGGGGGGGCGGGCCGCATCCTGCCCTGGCGCAATGCCGGATCCGGCTGTTACCTCCACAGCTGGGACCGCTGTAGCCTGGTGGGCAGATGCAGGAGTAGGAGCCGGGCTCGTTGATGCAGGTGGCGTTGGGACCGCAGGGCCCCGGGACGATCGCACATTCGTCCACGTCTGCAAGGCAGCAGGCGTTGAGCAACCCTCCCCCTCAAAATCCCCCAAAATGCCAGAAACCACCCCGAAACAGTGAGCCTTACCGTAGCAGGTGTAGAAGGAGCCGTTGAAAGGCACCGCGATGAAACCATGGCCGCAGCGGCAGGAGAAGCCACGACCCGGTTCCCCCACGCAGCAGGTGCTCCCGGCACAGACCTCGCCTTCTCCACAGGGCTCTGCCGGGGCATGTGTGTGTGTGTGTGGGGGGGGACATCGCCGTGGGGCTGAGCCCTACTGCAGGAGGCCGACCTCCCACCCCAGATCCCCAAATCTGCCCCCAAGTTGTTAAATTCATCCGAAAGCCAGCTGAAGTCCACCCAAACGCCCCCTGAACCTACCCCAAATCCACCTGGAACCCAGACAGACCCCCAAACCTACTGGAAATCCAGCCAAAGCCCACCCAAAACCCATGCAAACCTCTCATACCCACCCAAAATCCAGCTATGCCCCACCAAAATACCCCAATCCCAGCCAAAGCCATCCAAAATCCAGCCAGCAGCTATGCAAAACCACCAAAGCCACCTGAAATCCAGCCAAATGCCAGCCAACCACCCCCAATCCCAACCAAAATCCACCCCCAAACCACCCCAAGCCCCCAAATCGAACGAGAACCTGCCCCCAAACCCCACAAACTCACCCAAAATCCAACCAAAACCCACCCAGAAACCTCCAAATCCACCCAGACCTTCTCCAAATCCACCCAAAGCGACCCAGCACCTGTCCCAAAACCACCAACCCACTTCAAAAATGCCCACACTCACACAAATTCAACCCTAACCCACCAGAGTGCTGCCCAAAACCCACCCAGAAACCTCTAAACCCACCCAAATCCCCTCCAAACTCCCAAGCCCACCTCAAACCCAACAAAGAGCCACCCAGAAGCCCACCCCAAGTCCTCCACCCTCCCAAAGCACCAAGTTGACTCAGAACCCCCTAACCCCCCCAAAAAAATCCTCCCCTAGACCCACCTCGATAACCCCTGGACCACTCCAAGCCACCCCAAACCTCATCACCCCTCCCAAAGTCTCACCTGACCTACAGCCGGCTGGAGTCCGAGTTGTGCACAGGCAGCTCACGAGGCAGCACAGACCTGCCCAGGAAGGGTGGGTGGTCCGAGTGGGCGTTGAACCCAGTGTTTGTGGGTGGGGGGCACTTGGCTTGACCCCCCCATACAGCTCAAAGTAGCCCCCTGAGGTTCAATCCCCGCCCACCCCATAGGGGCTCACAACCCTCTTTGGCCTCAAGCCCATTCCCCAGGAGCTCCAGTCCTCCTTGCTGGAAGCTCAACCTCCCCGTTCTCCACCAAAGCTTGGACATACAACCGCCCCCCCCCCAGCATGGGGGGGCTGAAATCCCCCAAATCGAGGCTCAGACCCGTCTGTTGGGGCTGAAATCCCCCCCCCCCAATTCAGGCTCAGCGCCCCCCACTCCATGGGGGGCAGGTGGCCCCAGCGCTGCAGACCCGTGCCATCACCGCTGGGAGTGGAAGGGGGGACAGCACAAGACATGACCGTTTTGGGGTGCTTATTGCCCAACTGTGCAACCTGTTTCCGCCGTGTTGCAGCAGCAGCTCCCCCCACCACTGTTGCCGCTGCCCCCTCACTGTGCCTCAGTTTCCCCCTTCGCTCCCGACCCTGGTTTGCGACTCACCCGCGAGGCAGCCGGCGAGCCCTCGCCGCCCCATGGCGCGACACCCCCTTGAATCCACCCTCCCCTCCCCACCGGCAGCATGCAGAGATGCTGGGAACCGGAGGGGGAAGTGGTGCCTGCTTCCACCCCCCCGCCCCCCGCGCTCTCTGGGGCTGAGGCCTGGGGCGGCTCGTCTCACGTAACGCTGGGGCCGGCCGGCTCTGACCGCGCCCTTGCGGTTTGGCCTCCAGCCGTGTCACCGGAAAACGCCGACCGACCCGCAGCCTCTTCCCTCGTCCTCATTTATTGCCCCTCCTGGGCAGGAGGAGGATTTATTGTGGGGTGGGGGTTATAAATTAATGAGGGAGGAGGGGATGGTCTCCACCATGTCCAGCCCCTGATGGCCTTGGTGGGGTGGGACACACATGGTCCTCGGGGTCTGGGAGGGGGGTGACGCTGGCTGGAGGTCAGCAATACTCCGAGTAATCCTCCTCCACGTAGTTCGACGGAAACCAGCCGACCTGGGCAAAGAGGTGGGATGGGGTGGGGTGGGATAGAAAGGACGTGGGGACACGTTAGGAGGAGGCCGCACGCGCGCGGGCTGGGGCCCACACGCGTGCGGAGGAGAAGGTGGGAGGGGGTCCCGGCGGCCCCTACCCGCCCGTAGATCTCCCCTTTCCACCAGCCCGGGTGGCCCTTCTTGCTCAGGATGCGGATGACGTCTCCCTCCTTGAGCGTCAGCTCCGTGCGGTCCCGGGCGCTGAAGTCGTAGCGGACCTTGGCCGAGCCGAAGTAGCGCATAGCGCCTGCGGTGGTGGAGCGGGATGGGATGGAGGAGGACAACTGAGTCCCCAGGGCTGATCCCTCAGCCCGTCCTAGACCCAATAAACCATGGCCAGGCCGCTTGGCCCTTCCCCTCCACCCATCGTCCTCAGCCCTGTCCCATGGCTCTTCCTCTCAACCCAGCCCTTGGTTGGTCTTCTCAGGCCATCTCCTCAGCTGCTTCCTTGAACCATCCCCTGGCCATCACCCTCAACTGCTCCCGTTGGCCTAGCTCTCTTGGCTTGTACCTTGGCCGTTCCCCTTGACCATCACTATTGTCCCCCCCATCTCTTGACTCTCCCCTTGGCCATCCCCCTCAGCCCCATTACCCCAGATCTGCCCTCTCAGATCATACCATGGCTGTTCCCCCTTGACCCAACTCTCAGCTGCCCCTTTGGCTGTCCTCCCTTGGCCAATTCATTCTCCTTGACCTGCTCCGCAGCTGATCCCCTTAGTCCATTGCTCTCTACCATTCCTCTTGAGCTATCCCTTGACTGTCCCACCTCAGCCAGTCCCCCTCGGCCATTTGATTCTGTGATTCGTCTCTTGACGGTCTCCTTTGCTGCTTGTCCGCTGTGGCCCAACTCTTGACCACCCCTCTTGGTCATTTATCCCATTTAGCTCCCCCAAACTCAAGGGCATATTGAGACAAGAAATGAAGCCACCACATCTGCCCCACCACCACCGTTATGGGGATCTCACTGCAACCCCTGTGGGCCCTACCAGGTGGCCGGGGGCTGACCCGGTGTTCGGGCTCCTTGAAGGGGAACTGCAGGGTTGTGTCGAGGGCTTTGAAGCAGTCCTTGAGCGAGTTGCGCTGGTAAAACTCCACCAGCTCCTGGAGATGAAGTAGGGAGGGGAGGCACCAGGGTTGCTGGCAGCCCCAGCCCAGGCTGGGGAGTTCCTCCTACAGGGATGTAGGTGCCCGGGCTTGCTAGGGCAGGTGAGGGAAAAGGGGCTTCATGCTCACCACCAGCCCCTTGAAGGCCTTCTTCTCAGTGACACGGTACAGCCCCTCTGCTGTCATGACCTTGAAGTGTTTGATCTCCGCACGATACCTGGGCACGCAATACCAGGTGCTCAGGCTCGTCCGTCCTCCCTCTGGCATCCCTCCCTGTCCCCAGTTGCCCCAGTTCAGGCCCAGGGACATCTCCCTCCAGTCCCCATGGGCATTACTTGATACTGATGGCAAACTCGCCGGCGTCCTTCACCCGTTGCCGCACCAGGAAGGTGCCGTCTGAGCGGGGCATCAGCAGCTGCTCAGCCTCCCCACGCTCCATGGGGCCTGCATACCTGGTAGGCATGGGGTGGGGGCCTGAGCCACACCCCAGCCCAGGCAGGGGAGGGATTTTGGGAGGCCTCAGAGAGAAGGAGACCCCATGGGAGAATTTGAGGGATAATGGGAGCTGTGGGATGACCCCAGGGTAGGATCTGGGTGGCCACATGAGGGATGATGAGACCCTAGGGGAGGATCTGAAGGGGCCTGAGAGCAACCCCAGGTGGAATGGGAGAGCTTGACAGTCTATAGGGCAAACCCAGGAGGGAATTTAGGAGGGGCTCCAAGAGTGGCAGGGGGGCCCCACAGAGGGTTGGGGAACACAGAGGAGGATTGGGGGGACCACAGGAAGGAGGGCAGACCCCAGGGGATGACTTGGGGGTTCCAGGAACACTATGAAGTAAACCTGGGAAGGATGAGATGAACCTGGGTAGGGATTTCGGGGGCCCACAAGAGGGACCAGAGGGACTCCAGGAGGCATGGCAGGATCTAAGAGAGGATTTAGGGGGCTCCAAGAAGGATGGGAAGATCCTGGAGAGGATTTGGTGGGTCCCAGGACCTATGGCAAGACCCCACAAGGGATGTTGGGGACCTAGAGAAGGATTTAGAGGGCTTCTGGAAGGATGGGAAGACGCCAGGAGGGATGGGGAAAGCCAGGAGAGAATTTGGGGCCCCCCAGGAAGGATGGGGCAACCCTGGGGGAGGATTTGGGGCCCCAGCACTGACCAGAGGTAGACGGAAAGATCCGGGAGCGGCGTCTGGGGAGTGAGAAACAGAGCTGGAGGATCAGAGTGGGAGGGGGGACACAGGATGTCCCCCCACTCCGGGACCTCCCTCCATATCCTCCCTGTGACCCAGGGACATCCCCCCATGATCTCCAAGCCCCTCCAGCAGGATGCGATATCCTCCCCCCAGGGCATTTTGGGGTCCACCCCCCAGCACAGGGTTGCTACTCACACAGACGTAGGGCCGGACAGCTGAACAGGGGAACCAGCCGGCCTCATTGGTGGCCGTGTTCCTGCCCTGGGGATGAAGCACCATGGCAGCATGGGGGCCAGCACCATGTCCTCCCGCACTGCTGCTCCCAGGGGATTGGCAGGTCCACACAGCCTCATGGCTGGAGGAGACTGGCCCAACCCCACTACCGGAGTCTGGCATGGCTGTGGGAAGGTTGGACTGCCCCCATTGTGGGATCTGATCTAGCATGGCTACAGGGGCCCAGGAGGTCCCCATCATGGGGGCCCAGTCTGGCATGGCCACAGGGATCAAGGATGTCCCCATCATGGAAGGCAACTCTGGCATGGCTATGGGGGTCCAGGATGTTCCCATCATGGGGGCCCAATCCAGCATGGCCGTGGTGGTCCAGGATGACCCCATCACAGGGGTCCAGTCTGGCATGGCCCAGGAGTCTGGGATGTCCTGGTTATAGGAGCCCAATCTGGAATGGCCATGGGGATCAGGGAGGTCCCCATCATGAAGGTCCAGTCCAGCATAGCCCCAGGGATCCATCCCCACCATGGTGGTCCATGCTCACCACAACAGTCTCTACCTGCCACCAGAGCTGCTCGACCTCTGCCTTCATCACCTCCACGATGTCCCCAGGACTGAGGCGCAAGGAGGGCCCCACGTTCCCTGGCGGCGGTGGGATGCCGCTATAGGGCTGGCTCACCTCCATCTTGGGCAGCCCTGCAGAGGAAGGGTCCCAGGCATCTGGGTCAGAGATCTTACCACCACAATCATTCTTCCTTGGGAACAGGATCTCCCCACCCCACCCTGGGCCCCATGGACCCTGGCATCCAGGATCCCCCAACCCACCCCAGGTGCCAACAGACCCAGGTGTCTGGGAACCACCACCCCGCTCCAGGAACCCATGGACACTTGTGTCCAGGACCTACCACACCACCCTGGGCACCCATGAACCCAGACACCCAGGCCCCCCAACTCACCTAGGTCACCTCGTTTCTTCTCCAGGCCTGGCCGCTGCAGCTTGTTCTGGGGAAGAGCAAGAGGCTGATAAACCCTCCTGAGGAGGCAGCAACCTGCCGCCCAGGGTGGGGGGGGGGGCGGGGGGAAGAGGGGAATTTAGAGCATTTTAGCCTGTTTTGACCCGTTTCACTGTTACCTTTCTGGCTGCAGCTGAATCTGGTGTAGAGAAAAGGAAAAGCTTGTTAGAAGGGGGCTACTTAATTAATTTGGCCCTGATTAACACTTGGCCCTAATGAAGCCCATCTTGAGGTTGTTAGCCAGAACAGCCAAGGGTATCCCATAATGCTCTGCTTTGCCATGGCCATGAGGTATCCCACAATGCCATGCTCTGCCTTGGCCAAGGGTATCCCATAGTGCCTGGCTCTGCCACGGCCATGCCATATCCCATAATGCCCTGCACCACCTCGGCCACAGGGATCTCCCAATGCCCTGCTCCTCCTCAGCCAAGGACATCCCAGCCCCCTATTCCATAATTCCCTGCTCCCCTGGCCGCACCCCCTATCCCACAATGCCCTGCTCACCATGGCCGCTCTTGCCGCAGGGCCCCACGCGTCCCAGACACTCCTTGTGGGCCGGGGCCCGGCACCGGGTGCACCGATAGCCCTGGTAGAAGGTGCCCCTGGGGGGCCCCAGGGCCAAGTCAGGGCATGGGGTGCCCCCTGACCCACCATGCTTGTGCTTGCCCTGACCCACCTGCCCTTGGTCCACCTGGGCCTCCACCTAGGCCTCAGTGCACTCAAGGCTTGACCAGTTCTTGACCCATTCTTCAGCCCACCTAGGGCTTGACCCACTAGCCCTCAGCCCACCTTGGCCTCAGTCAACCTTGACCTTTGCCCATTCAGGCCACAACCTGTCCCTTGGACCACCCAGGGCTTGGCTCACCACCCTCAACCCACCTGGGCCTTCACCCATCCATCAGCCAACTTGGCCTTGACCAACCCATTCCTCTGCTCACTCAAGGCTTGAACCACCAGCCCTTGGCCCACCTTGGCCTTTACCTACCCAGTTCAGCCCACCCGGGCTGCAGTCTGTCCCTTGGCCCACCCAGAGTTTGGTGCACCCATCGTCAGCCCGTTCATCACTTGACCCATCCAGGCCTTGACCCACCAGGGCCTCAACCCACCCATTCCTTGGCCCACCAAGTCCTCGACCCACCTTGGCCTCCCAACCATGCCAGAGACCCCTGAAACTCTTTTCTGAGGGTATTCTGACCCCTCCTCACCCCGTTTCCTCCCCCACTGCCCCAGGCCAGTTGGCAGGGCCCTACCGCAGCAACATCTGGCAGGCCTTGCAGGATGTGGTATCCTCAAAGGAGAACATCTGGAACTCATGCCCATCGGCCAGGGCATGCTCGGGGAAGATGTTGGAGCTGGTGAGAGATGGGACGGTCTGATGGGGGCTGTACAGCACACAGCGTGGGGCAAATCCCACCCCATGCCCAAGCTGGGGACCTACAGGGCCATCTCAAACTGCTCCATCCACTTCTTCTTGAGCTCGTGGGTCTTGAAGAAGAGCTCGTAGCCCTGCAGCCCAGCTGTGTCGATCAGCAGGAAGGTGTGGGTCCACTGTGGGCACAGCCGCACACCATTGGTCACTGGGGGCTCAGACACCTGGGTCCCCTGGCCATCGGGTCTGCTGGGCTGGCCTGGATGCCTGGGTCCATGGAATTTGTACCTTCTTGCCATCGCGGGGGCCCAGCCCACCATCTCGCAGCTGGTGGCTGTGCAGGTCCACAATGTCCTTTGCCTCGAATGAGTCCCCCCGGCGCTTGCAGATGATGAGGGCCTTGTCCAGCAGGAACCCATATCTGGCACGGGAATGGGAACATGGTCTGGCGTCCCCCAAGGCTACCCAACATCCCCAGCATGTCCAAACCACAGCTCTGGCAAGTGCCCTGCCTTGTCCCCTTCCCCATGCCCACACTGGACCTGTGTTCTTGGCCTTCTGTCCCCATCCCTGGCCCTGTCCTTGACCTGGTCTCCATCTTTGTCCCCTTCCTGTATCCCTGTGCCCCCATGTTGATCCTCATATCCACATGGTTGTCCCCATGTGCCTGTGGCCCCATGGGTGTCCCCACGACTGTCCCCACATCCCTGCAGGTGTCCTCATAGTTGTTCCTATGTCCCCACAGCTGTTTCCATGTCCCCACAGGTATCCCCACGTCCCCACAGGTGTTCCCACATCCCCCTGGGTGTCCTCATCTCACGGTGTCCCCTTTGGTATCCCTATGTCCCCATGTTCTTGGGGGTGTCCCCATGGGAGTCCCTATGCCTCCACAAGTGTTTTCACATCCCCGTGTCCCTGCAGGTGTCCCCATGGGCTCATTATCCCATGGGTGTCCCCATTTCCCCATAGGTGTCCCCACATCCCCGTGTCCCATCCAGGTGCTACCTGTCAGCCTTGGTTCGCCGTTCAGTGCTGGAAACCTTCAGCTCTCCATCGATCTTGGGGCGCCCAAACTGGGCCAGCGACTGGGGCTGTGCCGGGAGCGTCAGCAGGGCCACGCGGACACAGGAACATAGGATGGCATGGGGGGATATGGGGAACACTGAGAGGCACAGGGACAGGGGGACAAGGAAGGGCATGGGGGGAAATGGGGAACACTGGGGGATGGAGGGACGTGGAGACATGGAGGGATTTGGGGGGACAGGGACACGGGGGCATTGGGGGATGGGGACACAGTGGGGTGATATGGAGGGGACATGGAGGGACATGGAGGGATCTGGGGTACATGGGGCCAGAGTAATGTCACTGCCAGATGAGGGGACAAGGAGAGGGACACGCATAGGAGATGGAGGGCCTGAAGGAGGGATGGAGGGATGGAAGGAGGGATGGAGGGATGGAAGGAGGGATGGATGGAGGGACGGAAGGATGGAGGGAAGGAGGGAGGCTGGGGGGGGGGCTGGGCAGTACCATGTTCTCGATGCTGAGCTGGAAGTTCGTGATCTGCTTCAGCGTCTCGTTGTCGCGTTTCACCTCGTTCACGCACTGCGCCAGGTCCTGCAGAAGCAGCTGTGGGCCAGGGACCCCCAAATCCCAGGACCCCACAGGAGCCCCCAACCCCTCCCCCAGGGACCCCTGAACACACCCAGGACTCTCCCACCTCCCAGCACCTCCAAGGACCCACCTAATCCCTCCAAGATCCCTGGACCTCCCCAGGATTCCCCATGATCCACCATGATCACCTAGGACCCCCAGGAACCCCTCAGAATGCCCCTGACACCACAAGGCCCTCCAAGGCCCCCAAGACCCCTCTAGGACTCCCAAGATGACCCCACAAACTCATAGGACCCCCAGGACCCCCAAGATCACTCCAGGACCCCCAAGACCCCTCCCAGGAGGATCCCTCCTATGACCTCCCAGGACTCCCAGAAACCCTCCAGGACTCCCCAGGACCCCTCCAGTCCCCCAAGATCCCTGCAGGTCAATCCAGGACCCTAAGAACCACCCCTAGAACTTCCTGCCTCCCACAGCCCCCTCCAAGACTCCCTAAGACCCCTTCAGGACCCCCCAGGACCTCTACAGGACCCTCATCATGACCTCCCAGGAGCTCCAGGACCTCCTCAGGAGCCCCAGGACCCGCTCTGAACCCCCAGGCCCCTACCCTCATGGCATCCAACGCGACTCGCAGGCTCTCCCTCTCAGTAGGCTCCGGCGTGTGCTTCACCAGCTCCTGCCAGAACCAGGTCTGGGCTTGGGGACCCAGGCATCTAGGAACCCCTACCCCCACCTGGGACCCACATGACCCAGGTATCCAGGCCCCCTACACCTGCCTAGGAGAGGACCTAGGCACCTGAGAACTCCCATCTCTACCTGGAACAGGACCCAGGTGTCTGGGAACCCCTATCCTCACCTGGGACAGGACTGAGCCATCTGGACCCCCCCATCCCTACCTGAGTGAGGACCCAAAGTGTCTGGGAACCCCCTCCCTGAAGGACCCAGGTGTCTGTCCCCCCCTGCCCCCGAAGGGACTCAGGCATCCGGCGCACCTGGAGCAGCAGGTGGTACTTGAGCACCCGCTGCATTGGCACCATGAGCAGGTCCCGCAGCGAGAAGCGCCCGTTGTTGGCCCGCTGGGAGCACTCCTGGGGGGGCGGTCACAAGGGTCACAAAGGTCATGCAGGTCATGAGGGTGACAGGGGGTCATGAAGAGCATGGGATCCCAAGGGCCACCACAGGATTGGGGTCATATGGGTCACGAGGGTCAAGGGAGGACAGGTATCATGGAGGTCACAGGGGGTACAGGGGTCATGGAGCAGTCACAGGAGTTGTGGGGGGAGTGCCACAGGGGCCATGGGGGGGGGCAGGGGCCGCATAGGGGTCACAGGGGTCATGGGGGACGCATGGGATCAGGAAAATGGAGGTCATGGGGTCACAGGGACGGGGGCATCACAGCAGCCCAGAGGCCACAGGGAAGGTCACGGGGGATCACAGGGGTCATGGGGGCACATGGGGGGTCATAGGGGAGGTCACAGGGGTCACAGGGGGCACCACATGGCTCCTGGAGGACCCAGGGAGGTCGGGGAGTCCCGGGGGGCTGTTGAGGACCCCGGCGGAGGGGCCAGGGGCCCAGGCATCCGGGCGGCCCCACCTGCAGCTTCATGCGGAGGTCGGTGGCGGTCGCCAGCTGGTCGAGGCGGCGCGAGGCAGCTTCGACCTGGCTGCAGTAGTGGCCGTAGAGCAGGAACCTGCGCGAGACACGCCTGGGCCGGGCTGCGCCAAAACCGGCCCAAACCGGCCCAAACTGGCCGTCACGAGCCCCCAGATGCGCTCGGGCTGGTTTGCACCAGAACTGGCCCAAACCGGCCCAAACTGGCCACCACGAGCCCCTAGATGCGCCCGGGCTGGTTTGCACCAGAACTGGCCCAAACCGGCCCAAACTGGCCACCACGAGCCCCTAGATGCGCCTGGGCTGGTTTGCACCAGAACTGGCCCAAACTGGCCAAAACTGGCCACCATGAGCCCCTAGATGCGCCCGGGCTGGTTTGCACCAGAACTGGCCCAAACTGGCCAAAACTGGCCACCACGAGCCTGTAGATGCACACGGGCCAATTGGCACCAGAACTGGCCTAAACTGACCCAAACTGACCCAAATTGGCCACTATGAGCCCCCAGATGCGCCCGGGCCAGTTCATACCAGAACTGGTCAAAACCAGCCCAAACTGGCCAGAACTGGCAGCAACCGGCTGAAACCGGCCAAAACCGGCCCTCGAACAGACTTAGGCTGAGCCACACTGCAACTGGTCAAAACCAGCTGAAACCAGCTGCAACTGGCCAGAACTGGTCAAAACCAGATCCCGAATGTGCCTGGGGCTGGGCTGCCACTGCCTGCAACCAGCTGAAACTGGCTAAAACCAGATCTGAACGGTTCAGGGGTCAGGCTGCACGAGGTGAAATGGGCCAAATTCAGATAAAATGAGCCCGGAAATGAGCTGAGACTGGCCAAAACTGGCTGAAATCAGCCAAGACTGGCTAAAATCAGTTGAATCTGGCCAAAACGTGCTTTGGGACAGTGCAGCCTGCTGAAACCAGACAATTCTGGCCAAAAAGGGCCAAATCAAGCCTAAATGGGCCAAACCTGTCCAAAAACGGTCAAAATGGGCAGAAATACATCTGGATTTGGGCCAGGACCAGCAGAAAGTGGCCAAAACAATCTGAAACTGGCCCAAATGGGCAGAAATGTGACTGGGGTTGGGCCAAGATCGGCTGAAACCAGTCGCAACCAGCCCAAACTGGCCCAGATCGGCTGAAACTAGACCCCGAAATGAGCTCCTGAAATCAGAAACCAACCCAGACCCACCATGGGCCCTAAACTGGGACTGGAGCCCCCAGACTGGGACTGGGACACCCAAAGGGTTCTGGGTTTGCCCTGAACCCCAGATTGCTTCCCAGTCCCCCACTTGCCCCCAAGAACCCTCCAGGAGCCCCTAGAGACACCCAGAGACCATTCATGACCCCCAGGGACCCCCACAAGGACCCTCAGAGACACCTGAGGATCCTCCAGGACCCCCCATGGGCCCCCCTTAAGGACCAAGAACTCAAGGGACAACCAGAGACCCCTCAGTGCCCTCCAGGACCACCCCAGGACCCCTCAGGGACACTCAGAGACCCCTCAGATACCCCAAGGCTCCCCACCAGGAACCCACCCAGGGACACCAGAGACTCCTCAGGACACACCAGGGACCCCACAAGGACCTTCAAGGTCCCCTAGAGATGCCAGAGAACTCCCAGGAACCCCCATGGACCCCCAGGACCCTCCCAGCAACTCCCTCAGAAACCTTAAGGATCCTCAGGGACTCCCCCAGCCCGCTTCCAGCCCCCTCCCCCAGTCTTCCCAGTCTCCACAGCCCCTCACCTCTCCTTATAGGCGAGGAAGAGGGGGGGCAGCCCCCGGGCTCCCCCAGCCCCCCCCAGTGCCGTCCGCAGCTCCGCCAGGAAGAGCCGATGCAGCTGGAGCAGGTCCTGAGGAGGGTGGTGGTACTCTGGTACCCCCAGATTACAGGGACTCCCCGGGGACACCAGAACCCCTGCTGCAGAGACTGGGACCTCCCAGGGGCATTGGGGACACCCAATGGTCATTAGGGACATCCCAAGGACACTAGGACACTCTGGGGACCCCCCCAGAACCTCCCCAAGGACACTGGGACCTCCTGGGACACTCTGGGACACAAGAACAACTCCCACCAAAGGGCACTGGGATGCCCAGGACACTGGAATCCCCCAAGGACACAGGGACACCCCCAAGAACATTGGGACCCCTCCCAAGGGACCTCCATTATGGTGTCTCCGCAGGATTGGAGAAGGTGTTACTGGGAGCACTGGAGGAATTACTGGGGTTATTTTGGGGAGCTCGAGGGAGTAACTGGGATCATTGGGGGGTTAATGGGAGCACTAGGGTGTTACTGGGGGGCTACTGTGGGTCACTGGGAGCAATGGGAGTTACTGGGAGGGTTATTGGGAGCACTGGAAGGTTACTGGGAGCACTGGAGTGACTGAGGTACCTCGATGTTGATGAAGATGCTATCCAGGTCTTGGGGCTGCAGGAAGCGCCGGAGGGGCCGCAGGAAGTGCTGGGAGGAAGAAGAGGTCACTGGGAGCACCAGGAGGGTACACTAGGGGCACTGGTGGGACACTGGGAGGCTCCAAAGCCTCTTGGAGGGGCAGACTGGGACTCCTTAAACTGCATCCCAGGCCTCTGGGCTGCTTCTGGGGGCTCCATCCCCATGTTCCCGACCCCATTCCCATGTCCTCAATTTCATCCCCATGTCCCCGTCCCCAAATCCTCATCCCAGACCCCATTCCCATGTCCTCAATCACACTCAGTCCCCATCCCCATGTGCTCAATCCCATGTCCCCGCTCCATGTCCTCATCCGTGTGTCTACATCCTCTCCATGTCCCCATCCCCATTGCTGTTCCATCCCTGTCCTGTCCCCATGTCCCCAACCCCATCCCCATGTCCCCATTCCTGTCCCTGTGTCTTCATGTCCCCATCCCCATGTCCCCATCTCCATTTCCTAGTGCCAATGTCCCCATCCCTGCCCCATCCTCAACCAACCTCCCTGTCCCCATCCCTGTCCCCATATCCCTGTGTCTCCATCCTTGTCCCTGTGTCCCTCTCTCTGTCCCTCTTCCCCTATGTCCCCATGTCCCCATCCCACCTGGCAGATGGACTCCAGCGTCTCTGTGTACTTCTCCTCTGTCTGTCGGATCTCCTGGAGGCAGCAGAGCTTCTTGTCCACTCCGGGCGCCTTGTGCTGCAGGGATAGGGCAAGCTCACAAGGGACCCAGGCATCCGGGAAGAACCCAGGCATCCAGGGAACCCCAGGCATCCGGACACTCACCGTGGGTCCGGGGGCCTCTGTCCGCATGAGGTCCTCGTAGATGTCATCGCCATCGGCGCCTTCGGCCTCAACGCAGTCATAGAGATCGTCGTCCTCCTCCGCCGTGTCGCTGTGCCAAGCCCAGTCCTGCCCCACTGCTGCACCGCCGGGGCAGGACCCCCAAAGTATCCCGAGTACCCCCGGTACCCTTCCTGGAATATCAATATACCCCCAAGTACCCCCATAGTACCCTGAAGTACCCCCAGATAACCCCCTGGAACTCCAACATACCCCCAGTGTATCCCCTCGTACCCTCCCGCACCCCAAAGTACCACTCAAGTACCCCCAATGCTCCCTGGGCTGCATAATAACCCCATAGACCCCTTAATGCCCCCCAACCCTCTCTAATCCCTCCTGGTACCCCGTAATACCCCCTAATGCTCCAGTTACTCCCTACTACCCCCAGTTACCCTCTTACAGCCCTCAATACTCCCTCATATCCCTCTAATACCCTCAATACTCCCTATTACCTCCCTAATACCCCGATACTCCCTGATACCCCTCTAATAACCCCGATACTCCCTGGTACTCACTGATACCTCCAGTACCTCTGCCCCCACCCAGCCCCACTCACTCGATGAGGTCCGAAAGGCCACTGTAGACGTCGTCGTCCCCGACGCTGTCCTCGGCTGGGAAGGGCCTGCGGGTAGCGGGTGCTTGGACGCTTAGGTGCCTCCACAGGGGACTTGGACACCTGGGACTCTTGTGGGGGCTTGGACACCAGGGTCCCTTTGAGGGTTGGACACCTCCATCCCTTGAGTGGGGAATGGGGAGCCCAGACACCTGGCTTACTCCAGGGTGCAGGGCTTGGACACCTGGGTTCCTTTGGGGGAAACTGGAGTCCTGGACGTGTGGGTCCCTTGGGGGAGAAATGGGGGTCCCAGATACCTGGGTCCTCTGTACTCACGTGAAGCCTTTATTCTGGGCAATGGGGGTCCATGACAGCGTTGAGAGGGTGTCAATCACCTTGGGATAGATAAGGGTCACGGTGGGGTGGGGCATGTGTCCCCCAGAATTGCGGCATGGCCCAGACAGATGGTCTCACCTTGCCAAAGTCCTGCACATCAAAGAGGTCGAAAGCACCGAAGAGCTGGTGCTTGCGGAGTCCAAACTTGTCAGCGCAGGCAGCCAGGAAGGTTCGGATGTTCTTCAGGCAGAGGAACTGCAGGTGGTAGCATCACCGTCATGTCACCAGCATGGCACCATCACCATCATCATCACAGCACCATCATCGCCACACCACTGCCATGGTACCGTCATCATCATGGCACCATCAAGTCACCACCACATCACCATCGCCATCATGTCACTGGCACATCACTGCCATGTCACTGTCATCAGCACCATCACGTCACCATCATCAACACTTTGCCAGTACCATCATGGCACTACCATGACACTGTTACTGTCATGACACTGTCTCATCACCCTCATAGCACTGTCACCATCACGGCACCATCACTGGCGTGTTACCATTACTGTCACTGTCATGGCATCTCACTATCACTGTCAACATCACATCACCATCACCCTCACAGCACCATCACCATCATGTCACTGTTACCATCGCCATCATCACCACTGTAACTGCCACCACTAATGTCACTGATACTATCACTAGCATGTCACCATCATGACCCTGGCACAGTACTGTTACCATCACCTCACTGTCACCAGCATGTCACTATCACAAGCATGCCACTGTCACCCCCATGTCATTGTCATCATCACTGGCCTGGCACTGGCACCAGCATGGCACTGGCACCATTGTATCACTGTCATCCTCATTTCATCATCACTATCATATTACCATCACTGCCACCATCAATGTCACCATTAGTGTCTCTGCTGCTGCCGCCGCTGCCACTGCCACCACCAGAGTCACCATCAATGGACCATCACCATCAATATCTCTCAGTGAGACCATCACCACCATCATCACTGCCACCATCACCATCACTGTCACCGCCATCATTACTGGCACTCCAGTCATTACTGGTACCACCATTGTCACCATCACCACCATCAGCGCTGATATCAGCATTGTTGATAATTCACAGCGCCATCGTCACCACCACCATCACCAGCACTGGCACCCTGGTTGTCACCATTATCATCATCGTCATCCCCATCATCACTACCACTGTCACTGTTACCATTGTGACCATCATCACTGTCACCATCACCACCATTGTCACCGTCACCTCATCATCCCTGGTACCACCATTGTCATTGCCATCATTGTTATTGCCACCATTGTGTCTGTCACCAGCACCAGAACTGCCACCATCATCATCACAGTCACCATCATTGTCAGCACCAGCAGCTCCATTGTCACCATCATCATCACCATCACCTGGGTCAGCAGCACCACCGGCACCAGCACCGTGCCCAGTGCCACAAGCACATCCTTCAGCACTGCAGCCCCCCTGTCCCTGTGTCCCCAGCCAGTGTCCCCAGCCTCCCCAAGGCCAGGGGTCAGGCTCCCGAACGCCTGAGTCCCCTGGCTCCATGGGCTGACAGCTAGATCTGGAGAGGCCCCGGACGCCTGGGTCCTCCCCTATCCTGTTTCCTCTCCCTCAGCAGCGCCACAGCCCCTCCCCCTCCTTCCTGTTAACCCCATTGGTGCCACTGCCCCCTCCACGGGCAACAGCTCGGGGCAGTTACCCCTGTAACTCCCCCAAGGTGTTGCCCCACCTTGGTGAAGTTACCTCTATTGCACCCCCTGGCATTAACCCCCTATGGCCCTTGGGATGTGACCCCCCAGTACCCCACCCTGGGGCAATAACTCCTCACATGCCTCTTCCCTGGGGCAAATACCCCCCTGTTACCCCTCCCTGTAGCACTAACGCCCTGCAATACCCCTTCCCTGGGGCAGATACTCTTCCCTGGGGCAATAACTCCCTTCAATGCCCTTCCCTGGGGCAGTTCCCCCACCATCCACCCCCCACCCAGGGACTCTTGCCACCGTCGCCCCCACCTGGGACATCTGGGGCCGAGGGTTGATGTCACGGGGGTGCACAGCGTGGGGCAGCAACGTGTTGAGGAGGTGGCAGAGCAGGACACCATCGCGTAGCGCCTGCGCCAGGTCTGACACTCGCCCCCCAGGGCTGTTGGCCCGGTGGCCCGGGGGCAGCACCCGGGCGGCCACCAGCCAGTGGGTGCACTGGCGCCAGGTCTCCATGGCCTCCAGGGCAGTGGGTCCCCGTGGTGTGGCCGAGTCTGGGGTGCGATGGGACGGCAGGTCTTCCTGGGGTGGTCAAGTCCAGGGAGCGGTGGGGTGGTGGGTGCTCTGGGAGTGGCTGAGTCCAGGGTGTGATGGGATGGAGGTTCCTCCTGGAGTGGTCAAGTTTGGTCTGTGGCAGGATGGCAGGTCCTCCTGGAGCGGTTGAGTCTAGGGACCAAGTGGACAGTGGTCCTGGAGTGACTGAGTCTGGAACAAGGTGAGACGTTGGGTCCTCCCAGAGTGGCCAAGTCTGGGGAACAGTGGGATGGTGGGTCTTCCCGGAATGATTGAATCCAGAGGCAGTGGGATGTCCAGTCCTCTTGGAGTGGTCGTATCCAGGCTGTGGTGGGACGGCAGGTCCTTCTGGAGTGGCCGAGACCAGGGAGCGTTGGGATGGTGGGTCCTTCTGGAGCAGCTGAGAGCAGGGAGCGTTGGGATGGTGGGTCCTCCTGGAGCAGCCGAGAGCAGGGAGCGTTGGGATGGTGGGTCCTCCTGGAGCAGCTGAGAGCAGGGAGCGTTGGGATGGTGGGTCCTCCTGGAGCAGCTGAGACCAGGGAGCGTTGGGATGGTGGGTCCTCCTGGAGCAGCCGAGACCAGGGAGCGTTGGGATGGTGGGTCCTCCTGGAGCAGCCGAGAGCAGGGAGCGTTGGGATGGTGGGTCCTCCTGGAGCAGCCGAGACCAGGGAGCGTTGGGATGGTGGGTCCTCCTGGAGCAGCTGAGACCAGGGAGCGTTGGGATGGTGGGTCCTCCTGGAGCAGCCGAGACCAGGGAGCGTTGGGATGGTGGGTCCTCCTGGAGTGCCTGAGTCCAGGGAATGTTAGGAGGTCGGGTCCTCCTGGAGCGGCCGAGTCCGGGGACCGGTGGGACGTTGAGTCCCTGTGGGACGCCCGAATCTGGGCGCCGCAATCACCGTTGGGCCTTCCGTCAGCAGCGGGCCCTGGCGCTCCGCGCGGGGCCGGAAGCCGGGTCCCCGCGGCGCTGCGCCTGCGCCCGCGCCCGCAGAGGAGCCGCCTGCTGCCGCCGGGGCCTTGTGGGTAGAGCGGACCCGGATGCTGGAGTCCCTCCCGCAGGGCCACGGGCGTCCGGGAAGGGGCGACGCCGCGGGGACGTCCCTGGGGTGCGACGGCGTCTGGGCCTTCGCGGGGCTTGGGAGGGGACCCAGGCGTCCGGGCTGCTCCCGCCCCTTCTGACCCACCTGTTGCTCCCAAACTGGGGGGTGTTTTGCCCCGAATCGCCGCCCCCCCCCCCCCTTGGGTGGCTTCGGTGGGGCCAGCGCAGTCCCTAGAGGCCCTCGGGGACTCCCCACCTCAGGCCACGCCCCCTCCCCCAAGCTTAGCCCCTCCCCCTGCCTCTACCCCCTGTGTGGCCCCGCCCCCCTTCCTCAGGCGCCCCCCAGGCCCCACCTCTTCCCTTGGCCACGCCCCCTCCCTTGGCCACACCCCCACCCCCAGTGTGTCCAGGAGCTCGGGGGCAGGGGGCAGAGCCTCGATGGAGGGGGTGTGGCCTCACATGGGGCGTGGCAATGGGGGGGCAGCAGAGCCTAGCATCAGCCCCGCCCCCAAAGGGGGAGGGTGGGCTGAGGAAAGGGGCGGGGCCTATGGGGAAGGGGCGGGGCCTGACTCTACAGGGACACGGTGGGGGGCAGGGCTGGACTCCTGGGTCCCTCCAGGGACGGAGGGGCCTCTCTGGACCCTGCTGGGAAGGGTCAGCGCCCGTGGGGCCACCCTGGGCTCTGGCCCGTGTCCAGGCATGTGCCCGTGTCCAGGTGTGATCCCATGGTCCCGTGTCCCCTGGTGCCAGGTGTGTTCCCACATTCCCATGTTCCTGTGTTCCCATGTCCCTGTGTCCCCATATCCCCGGTGCCAGGTGCATTCCCGTGTCCCTGTGTCTCCGTGTTCCCATGTCCTCAGTGCTAGGCATGTCCCCCTGTTCCCATGTCCCTGGTGCCACCACGTTCCCGTGTTCCCATGTCCCTGTGTTCCCATGTCCCCATGTCCCCATATTCCCATGTCCCCAGTACCAGGTGGGTTCCTATGTCCCCATGTTCCCGTGTTCCTGGTGCCAGGTGGGTTCCCATGTCCCCATGTCCCTGATGCCAAGTAGGTTCCCATGTCCCCATGCCCCCATGTCCCTGATGCTGGCAGGTTCCTGTGTCCCCATGTTCCAGGTGCCAAGTGTGTTCCCGTGTCCACATGTTCCCATGTTCCTGGTGCCAGGTGGGCTCCCATGTCCCCATGTCCCTGGCGCCAGGTGAGTTCCCACATCCCTATGTTTCCATGCCCTCGGTGCCAGGTGGGTTCCCATGTCCCAGCGTCCCTGATGCCGGGCATGTCCCCATGCCCTCGGTGCCAGGCGTGTTCACATGTTCCCAGCATGTTCCCGTGTTTCCGTGTCCCCTCGTCAGGCACCGCGGCTGTGTCGAAACGCCCCTGGCCCCCCGCCAGACTCCTTCCCAGAAATGAGGAAGGACCCAGGCATCCGGGGGCCCCTCCCCCTCCCCCGACACCCTCCACCCCTAACCCCCCAGCCCCATGGAGGGACCCAAGCATCTGGGACCACCCCCCCCCCATGACTCCCAATCCCTCCCCCAACCCCGAGACGGACCCAAGCATCCAGGTCCCCCTCCCCGTCTGCTCCAGCCCCCCAACACTGGTGGACCAAGGTGTCCCGCCCACCCCCCCGCCCCCATGGGTCATGGCCCCTGCCAGGGTGGACCCAGGCATCCGGGACAGGCGGGGGGGCCAGGGCCCCCCCTCGTTACCCATTAACTCATTAGCGCTGGCTCCATAAAAGGGGCCGCGGTTGCCCCGGCCCCCCTGCCTGCCCCGAACGCCTGGGTCCACCCTCCACCTGCTCCTGCCACCATGGGGGCTCGGGCGCTCGTCCTCGTCACCCTGCTGCTCCTGGGGGTCCTGGCCCCTGCCACCGGGCAGATGTGAGTCTCTGGCACCCCCTGCCCCTGGGACCCCCACCCATGGGTCTCTGACCCCTAGGATTCCCACCCCTGGGACCTCCACCTTTAGGTCTCTGACCCCTGGGATTCCCACCCACGGGACTACCACCTTCCCCATTGCCATAACCTCCACCTTGATCAGGACACCCCACCCCAGATGGGACTCCCAGAACAGGATCCCCACACTTGATGGGACCTCCATGGCCAAGGACCCCTGTGGCTGGGACCCTCCACTAGACAAGACCCCTACCCTTGATGAGACCCCCATGGCCAGGGACCCCCATGTCCAGGGACCCCTATGGCTGTTACCTTCCCCCTAGGCAAGCCCCCATCCTTGATGAGACCCCCCCCCCATGGCCAGGGACCTCTATGGCTGGGACCCACACCCTAGACAGGTCCCACACCCTAGATGGGACCCCCCCCTGGCCGGGCTCTTCCAGCCTGGATGGGACTTCCCTAGCCAGAGTCTGGCATGGCCGGGACCCCCACCTCAGTGGGACCCCCATGGCCAACATCTCCATGTCCAGGAGCCACACCCTGACGGGGACCTCCCAGCCTTGATAGGGCCCCCCCTGACCAAGGTCCACCATGGCCAGGACCTCCATGGCCAGGGACCCCCCCACACTCAATCAGAGACCCTCACACTCAATGGGACCCCTCACAAGGGACCCTCATACCCTAGATGGAATTTCCCCTCCCCATGGCCAGGACCTCCACCCTCAGTGGGACCCCCATGGCCAGGGACTGCCACCAAAAAGGGACCCACCACTCCAAATGGAAACCTCCCCCCCCCCCGGTGACCAGGCCCCCTCTTTTCCTCCAGGACCCCAACCCACCCTCTATTCCTACTAGCACCCCATTCCCTCCCCACCTCTCCCCAAAGCAGTCAGGGTCCTAGACTAGCTCAACCCTATACAAGCCCCTGGAGAATCCCCCACTACCTCCTTGCCCTGTGTGCCCACCTACTTGGGGTCCTCCCCCCATAACCCTAAGGGGGACAAATAGTGCCCCAGGCCCTCGGACTTTGCCCCCCCACCCCTGCCACCAGGACCTGGGGCGATGCCAAGGCCACAGCTGCCAAGATGGCCGCCCTTGTATGGGGGGAGGGGTGGCTAGGGTAAGGGGGGCTGGGGGATACTGTGTGCTGGGGGGATTAGGGCTCCCCAATGTGGTGGGTGTGTGTGGGGATATTTGGGTGCTGCAGAGTATTTGGGTGCTGGGGAGGTTGGGGTACTGGGGGGATGGAGGGTTCCTGGATGTTGGGGGATTTGGGGTACTGGGAAGGCTGGGGGGAGCCCTCAGTGCTGAGCGATATTAGGGTGCTGAGGGAAGGTTTGGGTGCTGGAGGGATTTGGGGGGCTGAAGGAGGTTCCTGGGTGTTGGGTTCTGGTGGATATTGGGGTGTTGGGGCTATCAGTGAGGTCCTGGGCCAGCGGGTGCTGACGCATATTGAAGTAATTGAGGGTGGATCAAAAGGGTCCCTGGGTGCTGGGGGATTTTGGGGGGATCACTGGGTGCTGGGGGCTATTGGTGTGCTGGGGAGTCTTGAAGGAGTCCTGGGTGGTGGGTGCTGGAAGCAATGGGGGACCCTGGGTGCTGGGGATATTGGGGAGTCACTGGGTGCTAGGGGCTATTGGGGTGCTGGGGAGGATCTGAGGGGAGCTGGGGTGGTGGGTGCCAGGGCGATGAAGGATCCTGGTGCTGGGGATATTGGGGTTTTCTGGTGAATACAGGGCCACCTCCGCCAGTGGGTGCTGTGGGGCACCCTGGGGTGTGGCTCTTCTTGGAAAGGACCTCCACACTGGGCCATGTCCTCCCCCAACCCATCCCTAGGCTGTCAATGGTGACACCAGCGGTGCTGCGGCTAGAGGCTGAGGAGATGGTGGTGCTGGAGGCGCCGGGGCTGAGCACCGCCACGGAGGCCACCTTGATGGTGCAGGATTTTCCCCTCAAGCGCCAGGTCCTCTACCAGAGCCAAGTCAAGCTCAACCCCGCTGAGGGCATGATCGGCAGCACCACCATCAAGGTGGGTGACATCCCCTGACCTCCACCACCCCAGGGTGCCTGGCCCAGAGCGGAGGCACCCGGAGTTCAACCCTATACGAGCCAGCGGAGAAGCCCCTTGGAGTGGGTGGGTGGGGGGAGGTGCTGCAGGAGGTGGGGAGGGAGGGCAGCTTCTCCTGGGACTGTCACCGGGAGGGAACACCTTGAGGTGTGGGATGGGCTGGAGGTCCCAGGGGTCTCTGGGAGGTGTCACCCTGGAGTGTGGGACATTACATGGGTGTCCCCCGGGTCTGGGACTGCCACATCGGAGTGCCCTGGGGTCTCTGGGGGCTTTCACCTCTGAGAGTGGAGTTGTCGCTCAGTGTCCCCATGCTCTGGGACCATTGCTCCAGGGTGCAAGTGCATTACACAGACATCTCCATGCTCCAAGGCCATCATCACCCTGGGGTGCAGGTGTCATGTGGTGTCCCAGTGTTTCAGGATCACCATCACCCCAGGGTGCAGGTGTCACCCAGCATCCTCCTGCTCCTGGGCCACCAGCACCCCGGGGTGCAGATGCATTGTGCAGATGTCCCCGTGCCTTGGGGCCACTGTTGCCCTGGGGCGGGGGTGTCACCTGGTGCCCCTGTGTCCTCGCAGCTGTCGACCAAGGTGCTACCACGGAAGCCAGGGAAGCAGTACGTCTCGGTGCACGCCCGCTTCCCCCAGGGCACCCTGGAGAAGGTGCTACTGGTGTCACCTCAGAGTGGCCACATCTTTGTGCAGACCGACAAACCCATCTACACCCCTGGCTCCACGGGTATGGCTCCCCACCACCCAGGGGGGTTGATCACTGCCAGGGGGTTGATGGGATGGGTGCCCAAGCTGGCCCAGGCATGGGAAATGGTGAGGGGGGATCTGGTATGGGGGGACCTGGAGTTTGGGTGGTGTGTCCCTATTGATGTCCCCTCATGGGGTTCAGTGCTTGGAGTCAGGTTGTCCCCAGTGACATCCCCATCCTGTCCCTGGTGATGGCCCATTGGTGTTCTCTGTGACATTTCCATTATGGCATCCAGAGGTTGGGGTATTCCCAGTGATGTCCCCAGCATGTCCCCAGTGAGGTTCTGCTCGCATCTGGAGGTGTCCCCATTGGGGTCCAGAGCTGGGGCTGGGACGTTCACAGTGACATCTCCATTGTGTTCTCAGGAGGGTCTGGCTCCCTTTCTGGGATGTTCCTATGGCATCCCTATGGGAGTCTGACGCCTATTTCAGAATGTCTCCATCTAGTCCCTGCTTATCCTGTCCCCCTCATCCCTTCCCAGTGCTCTGTCGCTTCTTCGCCCTGGGCCACCGCATGGAGCCCATTCCCAAGACAATCGTTGTGGAGATCAAGGTGGGTCCGCAGTGGCGGCAGCGAGGGGATGGGAATGAGGATGGAGATGGGGACAGAGATGGGGACAGGTACCTGGCCTGCAATCTCTGACTGTCCTATCTCTCTGCAGACTGCCGATGGCATCATTGTCAAGCAAAAGCCTGTCTCTTCACCCGCGAAGACAGGCATCTTCTCCCTCAACCACAACCTACCTGAGGTCGTCAGGTGCGTGGCCATGATGAGGCACCAGAGGTGGCTTAATGATGTCCCTGGCCTCATCCTGGCTGCTCACTCTGTCCCTTCTCCAGCCTGGGGACATGGACAGTGTTGGCCAAATTTGAAGACTCACCAGAGCAGGTCTTCAGCACCCAATTTGATGTCAAGGAGTATGGTACGATGTGTTCTGGGGTGGAGGACCTACCTGGATGCTTGGGTCCCCCCTAGCAGGTTGCAGTCTCCCAAGAAGGGTTGTGAGGGGACACTGCTCAATGCCACCCATGTCCCCATGTCACTCTTCATAGTGCTGCCAAGCTTTGAGGTCATCCTGGAGCCGGAAGAGAAGTTCCTCTACATCGACCGGCAGGAGGATTTCCGGGTGTCCATCACAGCCAGGTGAGATGGGGATCCCCAATGTGGGTGATGGGGCTGTGGGATGATGGGAATCCCACCCCAAAAGCTGACTCTCTCTGTTGGGGCCCCCACAGGTACCTCTATGGGAAGCGCCTGCATGGCACAGCCTTCATCCTCTTTGGGGTGATGGTAGACGACGAGAGGAAGAGCATCCCGCAGTCCCTGCGAAGGGTGCAGGTGGGCTGGTGCTGGCCTCATCCCCATTCCCTGCTGAACCCTGCTGGCCTCTGTCCCTGTCCTCCATCCACGTCCCTCTCTCCATGTTCCCTGATGTGGCTTGCTGACCCCATCCTGGTCCATCCTCTGTCTGTGTCCCCTGCTAAGCCTTGCTGTCCTCTATCTCTGTCCCCATCCTCGTCCCCATCTCCTATGGAGCCCTGCTGCCATACTGCCCTGCCCCATCCACCGTCCCTGTCCTGGATTCCATCTCTTCCTGAGCCTTGCTGTTCCCTGTCCTGTTCCCTGTCCCTATCCCCTATTCCCTGCTGAGCCCTGTGTCTGCAGATCACCGATGGGGACGGGGAGGCCGTGCTGCCCATGGCCTTGCTGCGGCAACGCTTCGCCAACTACCGGGAGCTGGTGGGCCACTCACTCTATGTCTCCGTCACTGTCCTCACCGAGTCTGGTGGGTCCTGGGGACAGGGGGGACAGTGGGGCCATGTGGGGTCATGTGCTTGATGTTTCCATCACTGTCCTCATGGAGTCCAGTGGGTCACAGGTGTGTGGGAATGGGGTGGTGGCAATGGGGACACACTGAGATGGATACAGGGGGACATGTGGGTACAGAGACAGCAGGATGTGCAGATGTGGTGATGAAGACAGTGGGGACAAGCATGGACGAAGGATGTGGGCAACAGGGACAGTGGGGACTTTCAGGAGCACCAGGGACATGGGGGAATGGGGACGGCATGGTCATGGAATGGGGACGGCATGGTCATGCAGGGCTGGGGCAATGGGCACCCAGTCAGGTAAGCTGGGGCCAGGTTGCCCCATCCTGGCACTGCGTGACATCCCCCTCCCTGGGGCCATGTGCAGGTAGTGACATGGTGGAAGCACAGCGCATGGGCATCCACATCGTGACGTCCCCGTACCAGATCCACTTCACACGCACGCCCAAGTACTTCAAGCCTGGGATGCCCTTCGAGCTCATGGTAATGGCACTCTGTGGTGGCCCTAGGGGATGGGGACAGACAGGGTCAGCCCAGACCTGCAATGCCACCAGGGTCCCTGGCATGGGCTTAGGAATAGGGATGGGGTCAGCCCAAGCTTTGCAGGTGGAAGGCACCATGGGGACAGGAAGTCCCTGTGCTGTGCTGTGTCCCCATACCATGTCCCTGTGTCATGTCCCCATGGTGCATCCCAGTGCCGCATGTCATGCTGAGCCTGCTGTCCTGCAGGTCTACGTCACCAACCCTGATAATTCGCCAGCTGCACGCATCCCCGTCAAGGCCGACGGCTTCCAGGGCCTTGTGTCCACACAGAATGATGGCACCGCCAAGCTCATCCTCAACATGCCGGCCAACAAGGCCACAGTCCCCATCACTGTAAGCAGTGAACCAGGGAACCAGCGAACTGGAAAACAGGGGGACTAGGGTGGTCAGGGTGGCCAGGATAACCATGGAGCTGGGGTGGGTGAGATGGCCAGGGTGACTGGGGGTCAAGGGTGTCTGAAATGGCCAAGATGGCCAGGGGACCAGGGTGACTGAGTTCAGGGGGACTGGGGTGGCCATGGAGTTGGGGTGGTTGACATTGCTGGATTGCTGGGGTATTGGAGTGGCCAGGATCAGGGGGACCAGGGGTTGGGATTACCATGGGACTGGGGTGGCTGTGGGACCAAGGTGGCCACAGGATCAGGAGGACTGAGATGGCCCCGGTGGCCACAGGACAGGAATGGCTGAGACTGCCAGGGAAGTCACAGGACCAGGATGGCCAAGACGGGGTGGCCAAGGGATGACCAGGACAACTGAGATGGCCATGGAACAAGGATGGCTGAGATGGCTCGGGTGGCTGCAAGATTGATACGGTCAAGACTGCCAGGGAGGCCACGAGACCAAGATGGCCAAGATGGGATGACCAAGGGACAATCAGAATATCTGAGACAGCTGGAATGGCCATAAGACTGAGATGGCTGAGACAGTCAGGGTGGGCATGGGACAAAAATGGCCGAGACAGCTGGGCTGACCAAGGAACCGGTATGGCCAAGACGGTTGGAGTGGCCATGAAACCAGGATGGTTGAGGTGACTGGGGGAGGGGGGACGGCCGGGGGCCAGTGCTGGCAAGGGCAGCTGGGTGCGCCGTGGTGACCACGGACCCCCTGAGAACACCCACTCCCATGGCCCCGGGGTGCTTTGCAGGTGCGGACGGCGCAGCCAGGGCTCCCCGAGGGCCGCCAGGCCAGTCGTGCCATGCAGGCTGAAGTTTACCACAGCCAGGGTGACTCTGGCAACTTCCTCCACCTTGCTGTAACCGCCACTGAGCTGCAGCCCGGTGACAACCTCCCTGTGAACTTCCACCTCAAGACCAACAACCCCGCCGTCCGCAAAAACGTCATGTACTTCACCTACATTGTGAGTGCCACCTTGGCCTGCCCTGGGGACCCAGGCGTCCGGGCATCCACCGACCTCCCACCTTTGCTGCCCTCCTGCAGATCATGAGCAAGGGACACATTGTGCGCGTGGGGCGGCAGCGGCGTGAGGCCGACCAGAGCCTCGTCACCATGTCACTGCCCGTGACAGCCAACCTTATCCCCTCCTTCCGTATCGTGGCCTACTACCATGTGGCGCCGGGAGAGATTGTTGCTGACTCTGTCTGGATCGATGTCAAGGACACCTGCATGGGCACTGTGCGTCTTGCTGGGAAGACAGCAGTGATGGGGAGGGCTTGGACATCCTCAAGGGCTCAGGCATCCTGGGGGAATTTGAGCATCTCAGGGGGATGAGACATCCTAAGGAGTTCAGTCATCATGGGGGTCTTGGGCATTGTGGGGGTCTTAGGTATCTTAGGGGGTTCAGTCATCTTTGAGGGGCTTGAACATCCCGTGGGGTGCTTGATGCTTGGACATCCTGGGAGGGTTGTGCTTGGGCATCCGGGGGGGATTCAGACGTTCTGGGGCAGGGGTGCTCGGACATCTCAGTGGGGACTTGGGTATCCAGAGGAGCTCAGCCATTCCAGGGGATTCGAGCATCCCAGGGGGCCTTGAACATCCCAGGGTATCCTGGGGGTACTAGGCATCATTGGGATCTTGGTCATCCTGGAAGAACTTGGACATCTCCAGGGGTTCAGGCATCCTGGGGGACTCAGGCATCCCAGAAGGGTGTGGACATCCCATGGAATGTTTGAACATCCCAGGGTGTTCGGACATCATGAAGGACTTGGACATCCCGGGGGTTCAGGCATGCCATGGGCTCGAGTACCCCTTGAGGACTTGGCCATTCTCCTGGGGCCAATCCAGGGGAAACTTTCCCAATACCTAGGCACAAAGCCAGGGACACTGGAGCCACAACCCTCCCTCTCTTCCCCCCACAGCTGGTGGTGAAGGGAGCCACGGAGGCAGACAACCGGGTGCATGAGCCGGGAACACCCATGCGGCTCCGCATCGAGGGTGACCACAATGCCAATGTGGGACTGGTGGCCGTGGACAAGGGCGTCTTCGTCCTCAACAAGAAGCACAAGCTGACACAGTCCAAAGTGGGTACTGATGGGTGCTGCAAGTGGGACTGGGTGGGACGTGGGAGCCAGGCCGAGCACCTGGTGTCATGGTAATGGCTGTCATGGCTGGTCCTGGCTTGCTGCAGGTGTGGGACACAGTGGAACAGAGTGACATCGGCTGCACAGCAGGCAGCGGGAAGGACAACGTGGGGGTCTTCGCCGATGCTGGCTTAAGCCTGGTCACCAATGTGAAGATTGACACGCCGCAGCGAGCAGGTAGGAGACATACTAGGATGGAGATGTGACACTGCGGTGGAGATGTGGCACCTGCGGATGGAGGTGTGACACCTCGAGGTCCTCATCTGTGGCCCTTCTGCCCACAGAGGTCCAGTGCCCAAAGCGAGCAAGACGCAGACGCACCTCCCTGCAGCTCATCGAGTACAAAGGCAACAAAAGTACGTGGTGTCTTGGGGATGCTGAAGTATCCCATGTCCTTGAGAATGCTGCAGCTTCCCATCTCCCAGGGATTCTGGAGACGCCCATTTCCCAGGAGATGGTGGAGTATCCCATCACCCCAGGGGATGCCAGAGCATCTAATCTTCTAAGGAATCCTGGAATATTTGCTCAGGGAATCCTCTCTCAGCTGGAGTAGCCTGTCTCACTGTGGATGTCAGAGCATCCTGTCTCCTACTGATGCCAGAGCATCCCACCTGCCTATTGGTGTTGGAATATCCCATCTTGGAGGGATGCTGGAGCATCCCATTTCCCATGGGATGATAGATTACCCAGGGAATACCACCCCATCTTGCTTACCATAGATACCAACCCATCCAGCTTCCCCAGGGGAGTCCCCCAGACCTGTGCCCACATCTCTGGCAGCAGCCACAGCCACCGCTGTATGAGTTGGGGGGGGGGGCTCTGTGTGGTACCAGCTCCATGTCTTGGTGTTGACAGCGGCCGAGTATGAGGATGGACAGCTACGTAAGTGCTGTGAAGATGGCATGCACGAGAACCCCATGGGCCACAGCTGTGAGAAGCGGTCCACCTACATCCTGGAGGGCAGTGCCTGCGTCAAGGCCTTCCTTGACTGCTGCAACTACATCAAGACCATCCGCGAGCAGAAGCAGCGTGACTTGCACCTCGAGCTGGCCCGAAGCAAGTACCCAGGGCTGAGTCAGGCCAGGGTTTTTGGAGGGGTGGTTGAGCCCTGGAGCTCAGTCTGGTGATGGGCCATGTACCCGGGGCTGGCGGGCAAACAGGCTCCATGCTGTCCCCTAGGCGAGGTGGATGATGGCTTCTTGGCTGACGAGGACATCACCTCACGGAGCCTCTTCCCGGAAAGCTGGCTGTGGCAGTTGGAGTCACTGACGGAGGCGCCCAATGAGCTTGGGTGAGCACCCACTACCACTGACACCCCCTACCCACCCCATGGCTTGGGGACCCACTGAGACTCTCCTGGGTGGCTGAAGGACCAGCTATGACCTCCTGGTCCAGCTCAGGGATGACCTACAAACCCCCATCCCAAGTCAGGGGCCACCTCTGATGCCCTGGTCCAGCTTGGGGACCAGCTATCACTCCCTAGTTCAGCTCAGGGGCCACCTACAACCTCCTGGCCCAGCCTGAGGGCTGCCTAACTCCCTTGTTGATTCCTGTCTCCTCCAGCATCTCCACAAAGACACTGCCCATATATTTGAAGGACTCGATCACCACCTGGGAAGTACTGGCTATCAGCATCTCTGAGACAAAGGGTACGCTATGGAGCCATGGTGCTGGGCAGCAGGTGGAAAGGGAGGCCCTCAAGACCTGGAGGAGTCCCCTGTGGCTGGAAGGGTCCTTCAAGATCTTGGGGAGGGTCCATGGGACTTGACAGCTCTCCCAAATCTTGCCCGGGGGGGAGGGGGCATGATACTAGAGTGATCCCCTAAAGCCAGGAGGACTTGCTTGGGCTTGAGGGATCCCCCAGACCTTGGGTGGAGTTACTTGGAACTTGAGGGATCTCCAATACCTTGGGGAGATCCCTAAGACTTGAGGGCCTCTCCAAGGCCCGGCAAGACCCTAGCCTGGATTCTGCCCCCACACCCCCACCCTTGGCCACACCACAGGGCTCTGCGTGGCCAACCCCTACGAGATCACGGTGATGAAGGAATTCTTCATTGACCTGCGCCTGCCCTACTCGGTGGTGAGGAATGAGCAGGTGGAGATTCGTGCCATCCTCTACAACTACTGGGAGCGTGATATCAAGGTCCGTGAGGGCCATGGAGCTGGGGCTGAATGGGATGGGGCGGTCCGCAGCCACCCGAGCCCCCTCTGCCGCTGTCTCTCCATGCCCCACAGGTGCGTGTGGAGCTGATGCACAACCCAGCCATCTGCAGTGCCTCCTCCTCCAAGACCCGCTACCAGCAGATCTTCAGCCTGAAAGCCCAGTCATCACGAGTCGTGCCCTTCATCCTCGTGCCCTTGCAGCTGGGACTGCATGATGTTGAGGTTAAGGCAGCTGTGTGGGGCAGCTTTGTGGCTGATGGTGTCAAGAAGAAGCTCAAAGTTGTGGTGAGTGGCTCGTCATTGCATCCTGGAGATGTGGTGTCCATCACCATCCCCTGAGATGCCCCTATGGCATCTCCATCTCCACCTTCATCCTGGCGCTGTACCCAGGGATGAAGGATCCCTTGTCCAAGATGCCCAAGGAGCCAAACTAGGTAATCTTCTGGGGCTCTCCTACTTTCTCCCATGACTGGGGGCTGCTGGTTTGCAATGGGATGCATTTCCTGGATTGGAGTGGTTGGGAAGGGTGGCCCTAAGCTAGCCCAGCTTTGAGTGTTGAGGTCTTGCCTCCACAGGCCGAAGGGATGAGGCTGGAGAAGACGGTGAAGATTGTTGAGCTGGACCCAAAGACACGGGGAATCAGTGAGTGTCATCCGTCCCTCCCTGAGGATGTCTCAGTCATGCAGATTGTCCCTGGGGTGAAAACCTCTGTCCATATCTGGGCGCTTGAGGCACAAGGACGAAGGGACATCCCACTACGGATTTAGGGCATCTCAGGGCATGAGGGACATCCTGCTATGGGAAGGACCAGGAGCATCTTGGGGATGAAGGATGTCCTGATACAGATCTGGGGTATCTTGGAAGATGAAGGATGTCCCACTATGGATTTAGGGCATCTTGAGGATGAAGGTCATCCTGCTACAGGTTTGAGGCAAGACTGGGTCATCTCACAGGGGGTGAGGGGCATCCCATTGCAGACATAGAGCAGAGCCAGGGCACCCTGTGGGGATGAGGGAATTTGGAGTCGGGCCGGGGCCTCCTGGCTCCATTATGACCTCTCTGCCCTGCAGACGGTGTGCAAGAAGAGAAGATCTCGGCAGCAAACCTCTCTGACATTGTCCCCAACACTGAGTCGGAGACCAAAGTCAGCATCCAAGGTGAGAGCAGGGATGTGGGGATGCAGGGGGATATCAGGGAGGGGTGGGAGATGTTGCTTGCCCCGCCTTGATGCCATCCTTCCCTGGCCAGGCAACCCCGTGTCCGTCATCGTGGAGAAAGCCATTGATGGGGCCAACCTCAAGCACCTCATTGTGACGCCGTCGGGCTGCGGCGAGCAGAACATGATCAGCATGACGCCCACTGTCATCGCCACCCACTACCTGGACAGCACGACACAGTGGGACACCCTTGGCGTTGACCGCCGCTCCGTGGCCATTGACTTGATTAAGAAGGGTAGGAGCGACCTTCAGGCTAGCAGCACACATTCCTGGTCCCCTCCTGCTTCCTCTCTGGGCGTCTGAATCTAATGCTTTGGGATGCAATGCAATGGGATATGCTCCCTGGTCACGCTGGAGGAGTTGGTGGCAAAGCCAGCCCGGCTTAGCCCATGGCCAGGAGCTCCTTGCGCTACCTGTCCCTGCACTGTAGGATGTCCCCAGGTTTTGCTCAGTTGCCATCTCCTCGCCAGGTTACACCCAGCAACTGGCTTTCCGGAAACCTGACGACTCCTACGCTGCCTTCAAAAACCGGCCGTCAAGCACCTGGTGAGGGTCCTGGCTCCTCCAGCCACTGGAAGGGAGAACGAGATGGTGGGGATGGGATCAAACCCAACGAAAGTGTGGGGTTTCAGAAACAGTGCAGCTCTGAGGTCCCCATGCCCCCAGGCTGACGGCGTATGTGGCCAAAATCTTTGCTATGGCCATCAAGCTGGTGGACATTGAGCCTCAGGTGCTGTGTGGGGCCATCAAATGGCTCATCCTGGAGAAGCAGAAGCCAGATGGGATTTTCCAAGAGGATGCTCCTATCATCCACAAGGAGATGGTGGTATGTAGGTGCCCAAGCTTGGCCGCAAATCCTTTTCCTGCCAGGAGCCAAATCCCCAGTGCCAAAGTCTTTGCCCCTGTCTTGCCACACAGGGAGGATACCAGGGTGCTGAGCCTGAGGTGTCGCTGACGGCCTTCGTCCTCGTTGCACTGCAGGAAGCCCGGGACATCTGCAAGGACCGAGTCAATGTGAGTGTCCCGGCAGGCGCTGCCAGCCCCTGGGGTGGGATAGGGAAGCCCAAGCTGTAGAGTACCCACCCAAGACTCCACATTACATTTCTCTGTACCCAGAGTTTGGATGGAAGCATCACCAAAGCCTCTGAATACCTTATCCGGCGGTATCAATCACTGGCCAGGCCCTACACAGTGGCCCTGACATCCTACGCCCTGGCCCTAGCAGGGAAGCTCAACAGTCCAAAGATTCTCATGAAGTTCTCCAAAGGTGAAGCCTGAGTTGGGGTGCAAAGGCGGGTAGGGGAGCAATTGAGTGGAGTGGGTCTTGGGCGGGGGGGAGGCATGAGGTGAAGATGGTCCCTCATACCCCCTGCAGACGGCAACCGCTGGGAGGAACGCAATGCCCACACCTACAACATTGAGGGCACATCCTACGCGCTGCTGGCCCTGCTGCGCATGGAGCAGCTGGACCTCACAGGGCCTGTTGTCCGCTGGCTCGCCAAGCAGAACTACTTTGGTGGTGGCTACGGCTCCACACAGGTGGGCCACAGGCTGGGGATGGAATGGGGTGGGACAGAGACCTCCCTGGGGGCACCCTGGTACCCCCTTGGTGGGGTGGGGGTGAGTGTCTGGGGGATGAAATGGGGATTTGAAGGCTCACTGGGGATCTGGCGGGGCTTGGGGGACCCCTCTGGTACCAAGGGATCTCCTCCAGGCTCTTGGTCTCCAAGGGATTTGGGGCACCTTTGTAGCCCCTGGGGACCCACTTAGTCCCTGGCAATCCCCAGGGCTTTTGGGGACTCATCATGTCCCTGGAGGTCCCCTCCAGTCCCTGAGACCTCCAAAGACCCCTCTTGTCCGTGGAGGACTCACGTTCTAGGGATCCTCCAGGACTTTTGGGGATGCCCTCCAGGATTTTGGAGGACACCTCCTGTCCCTGGGGGACACCTCTCTTCGTGGAGGTCCCCAGGGATTTGGGAGACCCATCTAGATCTTTGGGGGATCCCTCTGGTGCAAGGGGATCCCCTCCAGATCCTGGCTCCCCAGGGACTCTTCCTGTCTTTGGG
This sequence comes from Rhea pennata, assembly GCF_028389875.1. NCBI lineage: Eukaryota > Metazoa > Chordata > Aves > Rheiformes > Rheidae > Rhea > Rhea pennata. Next base: position 1,078,074 of record NC_084695.1, on the reverse strand, counting down.
GGACCCATATGGTTCTGGGGACCCCCAGGACTTTTAGGGACCCTGGTAGGGTTTAGTGGGACACCTCCTGTCCCTTTGTGAATCCCCCAGTCCTTGACACCCCCAGAGTTCGGGGGGATACCTGCTGTCTTGGGGACCCCTCCATGTCCTTGGAGTGCCTCAAGCTTCAAGGGATCCCCTCCAAGCTCCTGGGGACCCCTCCAGTCTCCAGGTACCTCTAGAACTTTGGGGATCCCCACAAGAGCACCCCAGATTCATGTTCCCAAACCCCCAGATAACACCTCTGTCCTGACAGGCCACCATCCTGATGTTCCAGGCATTGATCCAGTCCCAGATGGCATTGGAGCTTTGGGGATCTCCAGGCTCAGGGACACCCCAGGGGTGGGGTTTGGGGACACCCTGGACCATGTCTCCAAGCCCCTAGGCGACACTGCTGTCCCTGCAGGCCACCACCTTGGTGTTCCAAGCTCTGGCCCAGTACCAGATTTCCATGCCACAAGAGAAGGAGCTCAACCTTGACGTGTCAGTGCTGCTGCCGCGGCGCGCCAGCCCCATGAAGTACCGTATCGAGAACCGTAACGCCCTGGTGGCCCGCTCTGCAGAGGTATGACCACCGTCACTGTCCCTGTCACCACCACTATCACCATCACCCCAGCGCTCGCGGGTGCCCAGCTGGCACAGTGTGGCTAGGCCTCTGCTCCTGTCCCCCGCTGTGGCCTGGGATGTTCCGTGATGTTCCTGTTTCCTCCACGTACCTCTGTGTCTTAGGATGTCCCTCCCCTCCAGGTCTTGGGATGTCCCTATCCCTTCCATGTCCTGTGACATCCTTGTCTCCTTTGTGTCCCTCCATGTCCTGGGATGTCCCAGTCCTCTCCATATCCTTCCGTTCCCTAGATGTCTTGGTCCCCTCTGGGTCCTGAGAAATCCCTGTCCCCTCTATGGCCTGGGATACCCTGTCACCTCTGAATCCTCCTGGGGGATTCCCTGTTCCCTCTCCCCACAACGTCCGCTGTCCCCACAGACCAAGTGGAATGAGGACTTCACAGTGAAAGCTGAGGGCACAGGCAAGGGGACAATGACAGTGGTGACCATCTACAATGCCAAGGTCCCCGAGAAGGAAAACAAGTGTGACAGCTTCGACCTGCGGGTACAGGTGGATGAAGTGAAGACAGGTGAGTCTGCACCATTCCCCCAAGTCCCTCCATGTCCCCTTGAGTCCCCAATATTCCCCATGTCCCCCGGGGGCCCCCATGGCACCCCTGTCCTCTATGTCACCCCCTTCCCCTGAGTCCCTCTCATGTCCTCCCATGTCCCTGACACTCTGCCCATGGCACCCCTGTCCCCCATGTCATCGCACAACCCCCATGCCACCCCTCATTCCCCTTGGCTTCCCCCATGTCCCCTAGGGGTGACAGTATTGTCTCCCTCCCTGCTCCAGGCAAGCAGCATGAGGGGGTCATCCGGTCCGTCAAGATCACCATCTGCATGAGGTGGGGGACATCAGGGGCATCAAGACCATTGGGGATATCAGAGATGGTGGGAACATTGGAACATCAGGGACCTTAGGGTCATCAGGGACATTGGAGATGGGAAGGGGAATGTTGGGACCAGGAATAGAGACACTGGGGACAGGAACATCAGAGATGTGGTGGGGACCTTGTAGATAGGCAGGGGGACAAGGATGTTGGGGAACAACAGGGACTGTGACACATACAAGACATTAGAGATGGACAGGATGAGGATGTTGGGGACAGGGATGGGGACACCTTAGGGGACCCTGGAGACAGAGATGAGGACAGAGACATTGTCACAAGGGGATCTCTGGGGATAAGGACATCAGGGATGGGATTTGGGGGATCTTGGGAACCTTGGGGACTGGTGCCATCCCCCACAGGTACCTGGACAATGTGGATGCCACCATGTCCATCCTTGATGTCTCCATGCTCACGGGCTTCACCCCTGATCTTGAAGACCTGAAACGGGTAAGCACAGGGACACAGGGATAGGGGACATGAGTTCCCTGTGAGGCCACACCCCCTGAGCGCCCCATATCACGGTGTCCCTGTGTTCAGCTCTCACAGGGGGTGGACAGGTACATCTCCAAATATGAGATCGACAAGGCACTCTCGGACCATGGTAACCTCGTCATCTACCTCGACAAGGTGAGACAGGGATAGGGATGGAGATATGGCTGAGATGGCCTTGGGATGAGGAAGAGGCCAGGGACAGGACTGGGGACATGTCCAAGAGGTCCCAGAGACAGTGATAAGGATGGGGACAAGGATGGGGACATGGCTGAGAGAACTTGGGAACAGGGACAGGGATGGAGACACAGTCAGGGGTTAGGGACAGGGACGGGGAAAGGAACATAAGGACCGGGGACAGGGCTGGGGATGAGGCTGAGGATGGAGAGGTCGCCAGGATAGGAACATGGATGGGACATAGGGATGAGGAGGGGGACAGGGACAGGATGGGGACAAGGATGAAGACATGGATAGGGAGGGGACAGGATGTGGACATGACCAGGCTCATGGTGGCGGTGCAATGCCATCGTGCTTTGCTGACCCTGTCCCCATCCCCAGGTGTCCCACCGGGATGAAGAGTGTCTCACCTTCAAAGCTAACCAGGTTTTCAGGGTGGGGCTGATCCAGCCTGCGGCTGTCACCATCTACAGCTACTACAAGATTGGTGTGTCCCCCCCATTTCCCTGCATGCCCCCCTGAGTCCCCTCATGTCCCCCTGTGTCCCCTCGTGTCTCCCCAGAGTCCCTCCTCTGTGCTCCCATCTCCCTGCAGACCATCTCCCCTCCATGCTCCACAGTATCACCAGGGTGTCCCCATAGCCCTGATGACCCTCATGCCCAAATGTCCTTGATCCCCCATCCCTCTGCTGACTTCTTCCCCCACCATGTCCCTGCATAACTCCGTAGACGATCGCTGCACCCGTTTCTACCACCCGGACAAGGACAGCGGGAAGCTGAGCAAGATCTGCCATGGGGACGTGTGTCGCTGTGCCGAAGGTGGGATAGGGACAGGGGAACAAGGATGGGGACAGGGACAGGGTCCATGATATGCCATGATGGGGCACATCCTTGCTGTGATGGGACGTGTCCCAGTCATGATGGGACGTGTCCCAGATGTGATGGGGACTCATCCCAGTTGGGATGGGGACGTCCCTGGCATGATGGAGACTTGTCCCAGCTGTGACACCCTCCATGTCCCCCAGAAAACTGCTTCGTGCAGCACAAGAAGGATGTTGCCGTCACTGTCAACAAGCGGATTGAGGATGCCTGTGAGCCAGGAGTTGACTACGGTGGGTCCCCAGGATGGGGGATTTGAGGGACATGGAGGACATGGGAGGCATGAGGACATGTGGGATATGGGGAGACATGGGGAGATGTGAGCACAGGAGGGGACACGGGGACATCAGAGAGGGACACAGAGGGATCCAGGGGGAAGGGGACAGCAGGGCCCATTGAGGGGATGGGCCCTGCATGCCAAGGGGTGGTCCCAGCGTGGATGACATGAGGATGTCCCCATCCCCAGTGTACAAAGTGAGGCTGGTGGAGATGAAGCAGTTGCCGGCTTATGACAGCTACGTCATGACCATCCTCTCTGTCATCAAGATGGGTAAGAACACCCTGGGGTGCCAGGGCAGGGCCAACTGAGGTGCTGGGGATGCCCAGGGGGATTGGGGACACCCAGCTGGGTTGGTGTCACCCAAGAGGTGCTGGGGACAGCTGGGGCAGAAACATCCAGGTAAGCTGGGTCACCCAGATGTGTTGGAGTCACCAAAGGGTGCTGGGGACAGCCTGGGAGACTGGGGACACTGGAATGGGGTGGACACCCAGCTGGGTGGTGTCACCCAAAGGTGCTGTGGGCACACAGGTCAGTTGGGGGCACACAGGTGGACTAGTGACACTCCGCAGTGCTGGGAACACCCATGGATGGCTGGGAACACCCAGGTGGGTTGGGACCACGTAGGTGGATTGATGACCCCTAAAGATGCCGGGACAACCAGGTCAGCTGGGAACACCTAAAGGTGCAAGGGACACCCAGGTGGGTTGAGGTCACCCAAAAGCACTAGTGATACCTATATGGATGGAGGTGATGATACCAACGGGTGATGTCACCAATATTAGAGGAGGGGACACCCAGGCTGCTGTCACTCATGGGTGCTGATGGCTCCTGGGGGCATCAGAGGTCCATGAGGAGAGGACAAATTTCATGGGGCACACTGGGAGAGTTGGGCCATATCTGTGGCATATTGGGTGGGGGGGGGACACACACATGTTGGTGGTGTGGGGGGACCGTTTCAGCCGCCGTCACCCTGGGCAGGCACCGACGAGGACCCGTCTGGGAGCAACCGGACCTTTGCGAGCCATCAGAAGTGTCGGGACGCGCTGAGTCTTGAGCCGGGCAAGGACTACCTCATCTGGGGGCTCAGCACTGACCTCTGGAGCACTGGCGCCCAGTAAGGACGCGGGACATGGGGGACGTGGGGACAAGGGGGTGAGCTCGGCAAGGACTATTTAATCTGGGGGCTTGGCGTTGACTTCTGGAGCACTGGCACTGAGTAGGGACATGGCGGGGGGGACACAGGAGAGGGACACAGGGATGTGGGGACATGGCACATCGACACAGGGACGTGAGGACACAGGGACACAGGACATGGGGTGACAGGGGACATCAGACCATGGCAAAGACCCTCAGTGCTGGGATTTTTCCGGGATCTCGTATAGGGTTGTACACCCCCCCCAAGAGGCTCCTCACCCTGGGGGCCACACCTGGGTGCTGGAGCTGCCACCCATGGGTGCCTCATCCTCCTCCCCCTTTCCTGCAGCTTCTCCTACCTGATCGGCAAGGACACGTGGCTGGAGCGGTGGCCCAGCGAGGCTGAGTGCCAGGAGCCCGAACTGCAGGCCCTGTGCCAAGACTTTGTGGAGTTCGCCGAAGCCATGACCCTGTTCGGGTGCCCCACGTGACCGGGTGCCCCCACCACCCTGGGGACTCCCTGCCAGCCTCCCCCCCACTTCCCCCCCTCCCCCCCCCCCCCCGTGAGTTTTTCTGCTATAAAAAGCTGCTTTCTAACAACTTGGTTTTGGGGTCTTGGGGAAGCCCCTTGGAGGGGGGGGGGGACAACGAGGACGACGCGGTGCCCTCGGCGCGGGGTGCGGCACGGCCCCCCTCCCCCCCCCGGGGTGCAGGGCGCTCAGTGCGGGGTGCAGCGCGCACCCCTCGGCGCACGGTGCTGCACGGCCCCTCGGCGCCCGGGGTAGCCCTCGGCGCAGGGTGTAGCACGATGCTCGGCGCAGGGTGTAGCACGGTGCTCGGTGCATGGGTGTCCCCCCCCCCCCCCCCCAGCAGCGGTAGCCCCCCTCGGGGGGTGTACGTGGCGCTGTGCACCGCGACGCTTCGACCCGGTGGTTTCCGGTCTCCCCAGTCAGGCCCCGCTGCGGCTTCGCTCCTACGGCGCTTTCCGGTGCCTAATGGGACACTCGCACCCGCAGCCCCGGCACCCACGGGTGCGCAAGCGTGGGGAAGGCGGCTGGGTCCTTCCGGGGGAGGGCGGGGTGGGGGCTCGGACACTGGAGCCCTCTCTGCAGGTCCCTGAGATCCTCTTCATCACCCCTCAGCGAGCCCCAGGCCCGGGGCAGAGAACCAGGGGGGATTCTCGGGTGGCTCGTATAGGGTTGTGCACAGGGCCTGACACCTCCTTCCCCAGGCCTAACACGTTGGTCCCTCTCCATGAGCTTGCTGAGACTCCCCCCCCCCCCCTCCCCCTTTACCATCCCTGGCACCCCTAAGGCCCCCCAAGGGTGGTGGTGGAATCAAGGTGGATTCTCAGGTGACTTGTATAGGGTTGTGCACAAGGTCTGAACCCTCCCGGTCCTGACTCCGACCTGCCTGGAAGCCTGGGTGCCTCTCTGCAGGCCCACTGGGACCCCCTTCACCACCCCTGGTGATCCTCAGACCCAAGGTGGAGATCAAGGTGGATTCTTGGGTGGCTCATATAGGGTTCTGCATGGGGGGGGGGGATCCATGGGCTGAGCCTCTCCCCACCCCACCCAGATGCCTACATCCCTCTCTGCAGGCCTGCTGAGACCCCATGCACAATCAAATTGGGGCAAATCTGGAGTCGGGGCAAATTTGGGCATGTAGGGGCAAATGTGTGTGGGGGTCAAGGGCAAATCTAGGCTCAGGGGGGCAATGAAATTCTTTCTAGCCACCTATTTCCACTAGAAAGGGGAAGATTTGGGGTGGGGAAAACTTGGATTCACCTCCAAAATGAGGCTGGTGATACCCTGGATGGGGCTTCGGGGGTCTCATTTTTGGGGTGGGAGGTGAAGGACATCTGGGGCCACCCAGAGCCATAAATAAATTTATTAAGACAATAAATCACAATAAATAGTGGGCATTAAAGTGCCTGGCAATAAGTTAGGGGGGGGGGCCCTCAGGCCTGCTGAGGGCAGGGGTTGGGGGTGGCTGGGGCACCCATGGGTGCAGAGAGGCATCAAGGGTAGGGGCTGCTCAGGGTCCCAGGGCACCTCTAGATTTCCAGATGGGGAGGCCTAAGGACCCAAATTTCTGGCTGGGTCAGGTGTCCAGGGTCCCCCGATGTCTCTGGGATCCCCCAAGTCTCCTGGCAGGTGGGTCTCCAGCCCCAGATCTCCAGGGAGGGGGGGGGAGGTCTGCAAGGTCCCTTGGTGCCCCTACATCTTCAGGTAAGTGGGTCTCCAGCCCCGCATCTCCAGGATGCTTGGTCTCCAGATCTTGATCTTCAGGAAGGGTGGTCTACAACGTCCTTTGATGTCCCCAAATCTCGAGCCGGGGGTCTCCAGTCCAAGATCTCCAGGCAGGGGGATCTTTGGACCAAAGTCTTTGTGCAGAGGGCGCCTGCAAAGTCCCCACATGTCCCCACATCTCCATGCAGGTGGGTCTCCAGCCCCAAATATTCAGGAACAGGGGTCTACAAGGTCCCTTGATGTCCCCAAATATCCATGCAGGTGGGTTTCCAGCCCTAGACCTCCACGCAGCGGGTGTCTCTGTCCTCTGCTGGCCGGTGGTGGGTGTTGGGTGTCAGTCAGTGGCGATGCGGATCATGCCCACGAAGTTGCCTTCACGGTCATCCTGAGACAGCTGCCAGCTGTCCCCGGGCAGCTCACCGGTCAGCACCAGGCTGAGGACGTCACCGGCCTGCAGGTGCCCCACAGCTTGCGTCAGCTCCGAGCGAGCCGGCCCCGGCCCCGGGGTCAAAGCCAACGGCACGGCCAGCAGCGGCCGCTTCGAGCCGGACCGGAGGACCTGCAGCGTGACGGTGCCGGCGGGACACGTGGCCTCCGTGCATGCCAGGGCAAACTGGCCATAGAGGAGGTAGAGCCCACCAGCGTCCACCCGCAGCCCCTGCGCTGCCGGCTGCACGTCCCCGCTGACAAAGACGCCGCTGATGCCTTCCTCGTACCGCCAGGGCAGCTGTGAGGGCACCACCAGCGAGCCTGGAGAGAGCAGGAAAAAACGGGGGGGAAAAGGAAAAAAAAAAAGAAAAAAAAAGAGAAAGAAAAAAGACATCGTGAGCCTGGGTGGAAATGGGGGAGAATGGTGGGAAATGGGTGCTGTGATGGCCATAGAAACCATGGATGAGGCACCTGATTTTTTTGTTGTTGTTGTGGGAGAGAGATGTCCTTAGGGACCATGGGATGGAGGAAACCCTGTGATGGTCCCCTAGAGGATGCTCCATGACAGAGCCATGGGATGGAGAACATCCTGTGATGTTTCCATGGGCTGGAGGAAACCCCGTGATGTCCCCAGGGACTGGGATGGAGGAAACTCTGTGATGGCCCTGTGGGCTGGAGGCCACCCCATGATGTCCCTGGGGACCATGGGATGGAGGACGCTCCGTGATGGCCCCGTGGGCTGGAGGACACTCCGTGATGTCTCCATGGGCTGGAGGACACCCCATGATGTCCCTGGGGACTGTGGGCTGGAGGATGCTCTGTGATGGCCCCGTGGGCTGGAGGACATCCTGTGATGTCTCCATGGGCTGGAGGACACCCCATGACGTCCCTGGGGACCGTGGGCTGGAGGATGCTCTGTGATGGCCCTGTGGGCTGGAGGACATCCTGTGATGTCTCCATGGGCTGGAGGACACCCCATGACGTCCCTGGGGACTGGTGGGACTGAAGACGCTCCATGATGACCCTGGTGGACTGGGGACACACCATGACGTCCCTAGGAATGGAAGGATACCCCATGACGGCCCCGGGGACCACAAGATGCTCCGTGATGGCCCCGGATGAGCTGGCCTGGGGCCACCTTTTCCCCTCTGAGGTCGGAACAGGGAAGGCGCCGCCCTCCCACCCCGCGCGGCGCTTTCGAGATGACTGGGCCAGGCATCGGAGGAAGGACAGACAGCTCCTGCCCGTGCCAGCGACCCCCTGTTCCCCGCTTCCCGTCCCCCCCACCAGCACTTACCGGCGCTGAGCAGCACGTGGGCAGCTGTGGCACCCTGTGCGGAAGGAGAGCAAGTGTCAGCAGGAAGGGCCCAGGCGTCCCCGGTTCCTCCCACCCCCAGCACAGGAGAAGAGGAAGTCTGGAGCCTCTGGAGGGTTTCGGCTTGGGATAATGGGACTTTCCAGAGCCCCCTGGGGATTTTGGGGGGTCCCCGCCACCAGGATGGGGGGGGGACAGGGTCATCCACTCCCTTTGGGGATGGGGAAACTGAGGTATGGGGGGGAGGGGGAGAGCACCAGACAGACAGACACTCCTTAGCCCTAAGGGACAGTCTTGGACAGGTGGACAGACATGTCCCTCACGGATGGACATATGGGCCCCCAGACGGACATGTAGCCAGACAGCTGAGTGGCCTGATGGACACCCAGATGGATGCACACACAGACAGACACCCAGGCAGACAGATAGACGGACTCCCACACGGTCAGATATGTGGACAGACACCTTGAAGGATAGACACCAGGATGGACAGACACCAGGATGGATGGATACCCAGATGGAAGCATGAATACATGGACATGCAGATAGACAGACACCTTGATAGAGACCCCTGAACAGATGGACACCTGGATGGACACTCAGAGGGACACCCAGATGGATGGACATGAGGACGGACACACTTGTGGACAGATACCTAGACAGATGGATGCCTGGATGAACATCTGGGGGGATGGACATCCAGATGGATGAACACCTGGACAGAGGGACACCCAGATGAACAGACTCGGGGATGGACCCACATATGGACGGACACATCTGGCTTCATGGACACCCAGATAGGCGGACATATGGACACACAGGCAGATACGTGGATGGACACCCAGAGGGGTGGACACCCAGACGGATGGAGAGCCTGGACTGACACCTAGACAGACGGACACCCGGATGGACACCTGGACAGACAGAAGGACATCTGGAAAGATGGATGGACATCCAGAAGAACAGATGCTCAGACAAGACACCCAGATGGTCGGACGCCAGGACGGACACCTGGATGCACAGACGCCCGGATGGAAAGACAAGACGCTCGGACGGACACCTGGATGCACAGACGGAAGGACAGACAGCTGGACGCACGGAGAGCCGGACGGAGAGCCGGACACCCCCCGGGGGGGGGGGGGGCGGGGAGGGAAGGAGAGGGAAGGGGGAGGCGGCCGCCCCGCCGGAGAGGCAGAGAGGCCCGGACGGACGGACAGACGGACGGACAGACGGACCTGCGGCGCGGGGGGGGCGCGCAGCAGCGCCAGCAGCGCGGCGGCAGCGGCGGCGGCGCCCAGGGCGGCGGCGCCCAGGGCGGCGGCGCCCAGGGCGGCGGCGAGGAGCAGGCGGCGGCGGCGGCGGCGGCGGTCGCGGCCCCGCGGCGGCTCCGCGCTCTCGGCGGCGGCGGGCGGCAGCATCGCGGCGGCGGCGGCGGCGGCGGCGGCGCCTTATAGCGGCGTCGCGGCGGCGGGGGCGGGGAGAGGCCGGGGCCGGGGCGGTGCCCGCGGGGGAACCGGGGACACCGGGGGCGGGGAGAGCCCGGGCACGGGGGACACCGCGGGGCGCCGCGAGAAGTAGAGACGTCGGGGGACACCGGAGGGCACCGGGACCGGGGGGGGGCGATTGGGGGGGGGGGGAGGAGAACTAGGGACATCGGGGGAAACAAGGGACACTGGAGGGGACCAGGGGACACCAAGGGGCACTGGGGTGACTGGAGACACTGGGAGAACTAGGGACATCGGGGGAAACAAGGGACACTGGAGGTGACCAAGGGACACCAAGGGGCACTGGGGTGACTGGAGACACTGGGAGAACTAGGGACATCGGGGGAAACAAGGGACACTGGAGGTGACCAAGGGACACCAAGGGGCACTGGGGTGACTGGAGACACTGGGAGAACTAGGGACATCGGGGGGCACCAAGGGACACTGGGGGGGACCAAGGGACACCAAGGGGCACTGGGGTGACTGGAGACACTGGGAGAACTAGGGACATCGGGGGGCACCAAGGGACACTGGAGGCGACCAAGGGACACCAAGAGGCACTGGGGTGACTGGAGACACTGGGAGAACTAGGGACTTCGGGGGAAACAAGGGACACTGGAGGCAACCAAGGGACACCAAGGGACACTGGGGTGACTGGAGACACTGGGAGAACTAGGGACATCGGGGGACACTGGAGGGGACCAGGGGACACCAAGGGGCACTGGGGTGACTGGAGACACTGGGAGAACTAGGGACATCGGGGAAACAAGGGACACTGGAGGTGACCAAGGGACACCAAGGGGCACTGGGGTGACTGGAGACACTGGGAGAACTAGGGACATCGGGGGGCACCAAGGGACACTGGGGGGGACCAAGGGACACCAAGGGGCACTGGGGTGACTGGAGACACTGGGAGAACCAGGGACATCGGGGGACACTGGGAGGGATTGGGGGAACCGAGGGACCCCTGGAAGGCCAGGGGGACACTAGGGGACACCGGGGAGGATGGATGGAAAGAGGAGGAGGAGGAGAGGGGAGGAAACCAGCGAGCGCAGAGAGAGGAGGGAGGAAGAGAGGGACGGAAAGAGGGAGGGAGGGAGGAGAGGGCAGGGAGGGAGGGGAGGAAAAGAGGGAGGGAGGAGAGGGGGGAAGGACGGAAAGAGGGAGGAGACAGGAGGGAGGAAGGAAGGAGGGATGGAAAGAGGGAGGGAGGGAGGAGAAGGGAAGGAGGGAGGAAGAAGAGAGGGAAGGGAAGGAGGGAGGGAAAAAGAGAGGAAAAAAGGAGGGGAGGTGGAGGGAGAGGCGGAGGAAGGAGAGAGGGCCGGGAAGGGACCCAGGCGTCCGGGGATTCAAAGCCGGGAAGGAGCTGGGGGGAGGGTTGGGCTCCCGGACGCCTGGGCCCCTCCCGCCGTGACGTCCGCCGGGGGAATTCGCCTCCCCCAGCCCTGATGAGGCCTCGGAGTTTCCTACGCAGAAACCGCGGCTTCTCCCCGGGGGCTCCGGGAAGGGTCTCGTTGGGGGTGGGGAATATCCCCCCCCCCAACCCTTCCGGCCCGGACAGCCTGGGTCCCCATCCCGGTTGGCGGGGTGGGGCCTGGCTGCCCGGATGCCTGGGTCCACTGGTGGGGAGCGGGAACCCAGGATGCCCGGGTCCCACGTGAGGGCCCGTGCGGGGGGGTGCGAGCCCTCGTGCGAGGGTCCGTGCGGGGGGCTGCGAGCCCTCGTGCAAACGTCTGTGCAGGGGGGGGGGTGCGAGCTCTCGTGCAAGGGTCCGTGCGAGCGCACGAGCCCTCGTGCAAAGGTCCGTGCGAGGTTGTCAGCCCTCGTGAGAGGGTCCGTGTGAACCCTCGTGCAAGGTGCGAGCCCCCGTGCAAGGGCCCGTGCAAGCCCTCGTGCGAAGAGTGCGAGCCCTCGTGCGAGGGCCCGTGTGAGCCCTCGTGTGAGGGCCTGTGCGAGCCCTTGTGCGAGGGTCTGTGCGAGCCCTCGTGCGAGGTGTGCAAGCCCTCGTGTGAGGGTCCATGCGAGCCCTCGTGCGAGGGCCTGTGGAAGGGCATGAGCCCTCGTGCAAAGGTCCGTGCAAACCCTTGTGCAAGGGCCTGTGTGAGCCCTCGTGCGAGGGCCCGTGCGAGGGCGCGAGCCCTCGTGCAGAGTCCGTGCGAGCCCTCGTGCGAAGGTCTGTGCAAAGGGCGTAAGTCCTCGTGCGAGGGCCTGCATGAGCCCTCGTGCAAAGGTCCGTGCAAGCCCTTGTGCAAGGGCCTGTGTGAGCCCTCGTGCGAGGGCGCGAGCCCTCGTGCAGAGGTCCGTGCGAGCCCTTGTGCGAGGGTCCGTGCGAGCCCTCGTGAGAGCCCTCGTGCGAGGCCCCAGCCAGGCCGCACGCGACGGTCCACGCCAACCCCGGGTGACGCCTGGGCGACACCGAGCCCCGGCCCCGGCCCCGGCCCCAGGCCCGACCCTGGCCCGGGCCCCGGCCGCGTCCAGGCCGCCGCAGGCCTCGCCCCCGCCCCCACGGGCCTCCCCGCGCAGGCTCCGCCCCTTCCGCGTTGTCCCGCCCCCGCCTCCCGCCGGCGGCCAATGAGCGCCCTGCGCGGCGAGGCGCGCGGGTCACGTGGCCGCGGCGCGGCGCGCAGTGACGTTCCGGGCGCGCGGCAGCTCGCGCGCGGCGCCCCCTGCCCACGCGCTGCCGGTACGCGGCGGGGGGGGGGGGGGGGAAGGTGCGAGGGGCGGGGCCAGCGCCGCAGGGGGGCGGGGCCAGGCGGGGCGTCACTCGGCGCGGGGAGGCTCCTGCGGGGGGGGGAGGGAGGGGGGGGGGGGGTAGAAAGTCACGTGCGGGGGCGTGGCCGAGCGGAGGTGAGTGATGTCACGGTGCAGGTGGGCGGGGGCGTGGCCAGAGTGGGCGTGGCCGTGGCGGGGGTGTGGCCTGTCAGAGCCCGGCGTGGGGTGGGGGGGGGGGGGGAGTTGCTTTTGGGAAGGGCCAGTGGGTGTAGGGGGACCTCGGGGATCAGGGTGGGGAGGGGGGGGCACCGGGATCCTGAGAGGGTCACGGGGGTCGAGGGGGCGTTACCGGGGAGGGTCACGAGGGGCTGGATTTGGGGGCAAAGGGTGGGGTCCCGGCGGGGCCTTTGGGGACTGGTGGGGCCACTAAGGGGAGCAGGGGGGCACTATGGGGGCCCTAAGGCTGGGGTTCATCATGGGGACAGGGTGACCCCTAAGGAGAAGGTGGCCACGTTGTGGGGGGGGGGGTTAGGGGAAGGGGTGACCGTGGGGAGAAGGTGACCCTCAGGATAAGGTGGCCATGTGGCCGGGGTGACCACCAGGATGAGGTGACCCTCCCCAAGGACACCTAAGGACAAGGAGGGTCACAGGAATGTGGTGACCACAAAGACAAGGTGGCCGTGAAGATGAGGTGGCCCGAGGATGAGGTGAACCAAGGTAGTCGCAGAGACAGGGTGACCCTCAGGACAAGGTAGCCCCTGGAGGTGGGGTGACCACAAGGATGAGGTGGCCACGGGAACAGAGTCACCATGAGGATAAGGTGACCTTCAGAAAAAGGTGGCCACGGGGACGGAGTGACCATGGGGACAAGGTGGCAATGGGGATGGGGTGACCACAAGAACAAGGTGGCCACGGAGATGAGGTCCCCAGAGTGACCATGGGGACAAGGTGGCAATGGGGATGGGGTGACCACAAGAACAAGGTGGCCATGGAGACGAGCTGACTACAAGGACAAGGTGATCACAGCGGGGTGGGATGACCCTAACAGCAAGGAGACCCCGGGGCTGAGGTGGCCTTTTGACCACAGTGGGAGAGGTGGCCGCTGGCTGTGGGGACACAGTGGTCTAGTGGCCCTGGGAAGCCGCTGGCCCATCCTTGAGCTCTCCCTTTCACCACAGGGACTTGCTGCCACGTCGAGAGCACAAGGACGTGACCCTGCAGTGTCCCCAGCATCCCTGTCCCCTGGCATCGAGTGTCCACCGTCGTGTCTCCCGGCGTGGAGCACCCCGCAGGGTTGAGTGTTCCCTGGCATCGAGTGATCCTGTGGTGTCCCCTGGTGTCATCATCCCCTGGCAGCAGGTGACACCCCTCCATAGTGTCCTCCAGTGCGGAATGTCACCTAGTGTCAATCGTCCCCTGGCACCAAGCGTCCCCCCAGATCACGTGTCTGCTGGTGTCAAGCATCTCCTGCAGTGTCCCTAGCGTCAAGTGTCCCCTGTCCCTAGCATCAAGCATCCCTTGGTGTCTTCTGGCATTAAGTGTCCCCCATGGTGTCCCTAGAGTTGAGCATCCCCCGATGTCCCCCGGCGTTTCCTGACATCTACTAGAGTCAACTGTCCGCCAGGGTGTTCCCAACACTTGAGTATCCCTCAAGCTCCCCTGGCATCGAGTGTCCCCCGTGGTGTCCCCAAGCATCAAGTGTCCCCCGTAGTGTCCTCGGCATCGAGGGTCCCCCAACATCCCTAGCATCCAACATCCCTGCGGTGTCCCCAAGCATCCAGTGTCCCCCGTGGTGTCCTCGGCGTTGAGTGTCCCCCAACGTCCCCTAGCACTGAGCGTCCCCCGTGGTGTCCCCAAGCATCAAGTATCCCCTGTGGTGTCCTCGGCGTTGAGCGTCCCCCAACATCCCCTAGCACTGAGCGTCCCCCGTGGTGTCCCCAAGCGTCAAGTGTCCCCCGTGGTGTCCTCAACATCGAGTGTCCCCAGCCGCCGTCCCCACATCCGCCCCCATCAGCCCTCCATAACCCCAATTCTCCGGCCGCGTCCGGCTCCAGGTGTCACCGCTCCGGAGCTTCGAAACCTGCGTGACGCCGGCAGAGGACACGTCATCCCCGGGGCCAACCCACCCCGCCGACAACCTCCTCGGCCTCTCCTTAGGCTTTTTCCCATGCCCCGGAGCGGGGGAGGCGGGAGGGGGGGGGGCGGACACCAGCGTGGAAACAGGTTTTCCGAGTCGGGAAGGCCGCGTGCGTCCCGGTGCGCCGCGGGGAATTTCGGGAACGCCGAGCAGAGGTCGCCTCGCCGCCTCGGCTTATTAATTATTAATCCTTCCTCCTAGCGAGCAGGCACCATCCGGCGGCGTTTTTCCCTCAAAACCTGGAGGTGTTTTCCCATCACCGGCATCTGGGAGGGGTTTTTTGTTTTTTTTTTTTTTTCCTCCTTTTCCCCGTTTTTATTTTGCTTTTTTTTGTTTGGTTTTTTAAAGCCCGGCGTTCCCCCATGGATGCCCTGGGTGGATTCGCCTGCGCTTGCGCCGGGCTCGTGCTGCTGCTGCTGCTCGTGGTCGCTCATCGCTTGGGGCTCCTCTACCAGCTGCGGCATAAGGTAGGACGGCGTGATGGGGGTTTTTTTTTTTGGGGGGGGGGGGGGGGGGGGAAAGCACGTTTTGGGCCAATTTGGACTTTTTGGTTCCTCGGTCTCCAAGGTGGATCCCAAAAGCGGCCGGCACGGGGGCGAGTTGGTGGCGGAGGTGCTGAAGGCCCACGGCGTACGCTTCCTCTTCGCCTTGGCCGGTGGCCACGTGTCCCCCGTGCTGGTGGCCTGCGAGAAGCTGGGCCTGCGGGTGGTGGACACCCGGCACGAGGCCACCGCCGTCTTCGCCGCCGATGCCGTCGCCCGCCTCTCGGGTGGGTGCGCGGGTGACCGGTGGCACCCGTTGGGGACGGACGTCCGGGCGCCTTGCTCAGCCTCGGTGGCCCCCGTCCTGTGAAATATGCGGGCTGGTGGCCGTGGCCAGATGGGTTTTGGAGCGATTTCCCTGGATTTTTGGTCCTTTTGTCACCTGCTGGGAGTGGGTTGTCCCCAGCGTCACCCTCCAGAAGTCGGTTGTCCCCTTTCATCCGTAGCTGGGTGGGTTTTGGGGTGATTTCCCGGGGTTTGGGGGCCATCTGGGGTGGTCCTGCTACATGGTGGTCATTCAAACTCCATTAAATAGGGGGCTGTCCACAATCAGGTGGGTTTTGGGGGGCTTTCCTTGGTTTTTGGTCCCTTTGTCACCCCGAGGTGACATAGCTGGGTGGGTTTGGGGGGAGTTTCCCAAGTTCTGGGGCCAGTTAGGGTGGTGGTTGCCCAAACCCCATTAAACGAGGAGCGTCCGTCGCCGGGTGCATTTCAGGGCGATTTCCCCGCTTTTCGCCCCCGGGGGATGCCCCGTCCCCACCGCCCACGTCGGTGTCCCCTCAGGTCGCATCGGCGTCGCCATCGTCACCGCCGGCCCCGGCGTCACCAACACGGTGACGGCGGTGAAGAACGCCCAGATGGCCGAGTCGCCCGTGCTGCTCCTCGGCGGGGCGGCCGCCACGCTGCAGCGGGTCAGTTGTGTCCTCAAAACCCCCGGGGACAACTTTGGGGACAGAAAGAGGATGGAAAAACTCTTATTTTCCTGACGGTTTGAGCTAGATTTTTACCTTTTTGGGGAGCTTTTGGGTTTTTTTTGGTTGTTTTTCGGTCCCGTAGGGTCGCGGCGCGCTGCAGGAGATCGACCAACTGTCGCTCTTCAAGACGCTTTGCAAGCGGCGCGTGTCGGTGCGCACCGTGCGGGACATCGTCCCCGCGCTGCGCGAGGCCATCGCCACCGCCCAGTCAGGAACGCCGGGTGAGGGACAACGGCCACGGCGGGGACGCGCGGGACCTTTCCCTGCGGTTCGGCTCCTCTAGGGTGTTCCCCCCCCCCCCCCCCCACGGTTCGGCCGCTTTGGAGCAGTTTTTCCTGCGCTTCGGCTTTTTCGGGGTTGGTTTTGCCACGATTCGGTCGCTTGCAGGATTTTTTCCCTCCACGTTTCAGCCGCTTTGGAGCAGCTTTTCCTGCGGTTCGGCTGCTTCCACGGTTTTTTCCTGCAGTTCAGTGGCTTTGGAGCAGCTTTTCCTGCAGTTCAGCTGTTCCAGGGCAAATTTTCCCGCGGTTCAACTGCTTTGGAGTGTTTTTTCCCGTGGTCCGGCTGTTCTAGGGCGATTTTTCCCACAGTTCAACTGCTTTAAAGTGTTTTTTCCCGTGGTCCGGCTGTTCCAGGGTGATTTTTCCCACAGTTCAGCTGCTTTGGAGTGTTTTTTCCCCTGGTTTGGCTGCTCCAGCGTGGTTTTTCCCGCGGCTCAGCTGCTTTCGAGCGTTTTTTCCCACGGTTCGGCTGCTTTGGAGCATTTTTTCCCACGGTTTGGCTGCTCCAGGGTGATTTTTCCCACAGTTCAGCAAGCAGCATGGAGCGTTTTTTCCCATGGTTCGGCTGCTCCAGGGTGATTTTTCCCATGGTTCGGCTGCTTCGGAGCGTTTTTTCCCGTGGTTCGGCTGCTCCAGGGCAGTTTTTCCCGTGGTTCGGCTGCTTCAGGGCATTTTTTTCCCACAGTTCGGCTGCTCCAGGGTGATTTTTCCTGCGGTTCAGCCGCTTCGGAGCATTTTTTTGCATGGTTCGGCTGCTCCAGGGTGATTTTTCCTGCGGTTCGGCCGCTTTGGAGCATTTTTTTGCATGGTTCGGCTGCTCCAGGGTGATTTTTCCTGTGGTTTGGCTGCTTCAGGACAGTTTTTCACACGGTTCAGCTGCTCCAGGGTGATCTTTCCTGCGGTTCAGCCGCTTCGGAGTGTTTCTTCTCGCAGTTCAGCTCCTCCCAGGGTTTTTATTTTCCCGCAATCCAGCCGTTTCCGGGGGTTTTCCCGCGGTTCGGCTGAACCCGGCCGGTGGCCCAGCAGGTCCCGTCTTCGTGGAGCTGCCCCTGGACGTGCTTTACCCCTTCCACGTGGTGGAGAAAGAGCTGGGGCAGGCAACGGGCCGCGGCGGGCTGCGGCGGAGCATCGTCGACTGGTGAGCGGCGTCACCGGCTGCGTCACCGCGATGCCACTGCCGCCGTGACACCGGTGCTTCCTCGCAGGTACCTGCGCAATTACGTCCGCAACCTCTTTGCCGGCGCCTGGGAACCCCGGGACATGACGCCGCTGCCCGTGCGGGTGCCGTTGGCCACCGCGGAGCAGGTGAGCGTCGCCGTGGCTGTCCCCGCCGTGCCGCCGTCCCTGCCGCCGCGTTCCCCCGGCGGGGCTGACGGCGCCGGGGCGGGTGCAGGTGCAGCAGGTTGCCGAGCTGGTGAGCCGGGCCGCGAAGCCGCTGGTGCTGCTGGGCAGCCAGGCCACGCTGCCACCGACCCCCGTTGAGGAGCTGAGGTGAGCGGCCGCGGGCGCCCGGCCTCCTCTTCCTCGCTGCCGCGTGCCCGTGGCCGGGGCGCTGCGAGCTGCCGGCAGAACCAGCAACCGTTTTGCAAAAGCAGCGGCTGCAGTTTGCGAAAAGCATCTGAAGTTTGCAAAAACGGTGGCCGCAGCCCGCAAACGTGGTGGTTGCAGGTTGCAAAAACCGACGGTTGCGTTTGCAAAGGCCGGGGCCGCAGTTTGCAAAAAACGGTGGCTGCAGTTTGCAAAAACAAAAAGACAAAAAAAAAAATCACACAAACAAACAGTGGCCGTGGTTTGCAAAAGCAGCGGAGGCAGCTTGCAAAAGCGGCAGCTGCTCTTTCCAGAACTGGTGGTTGCGTTTGCAAAGGCGGCGGCTGCAGTTCGCAAACGCGTTGGCCGCAGTTTGCAAGAGCGGCGGCTGCAACGCGCGGAAGCGGCTGAAGTTTACGAAGCCGGCGGCCGCGGTTTGCCGGACGGGCTGCGGTTTGCGGTTTGCGCCGAGCGCTGCCCGCCGCTGTCGCACCCTTAGGGCTGCCCTGGAGGCGCTGGGATTGCCCTGCTACCTGGGCGGCATGGCACGGGGGCTGCTGGGGAAGGACAGCGCCTTGCACGTCCGCCAGAACCGCCGCGACGCCCTGCGCCAGGCCGACCTCGTCATCCTGGCAGGTACGCGGCGGCGGGTGCGGGTGGGTGGGTGGGTGGGGGAAACGACACCCGCGCGGGCGCCCGCTTTCGCGCCCACCGCCGTCCCCGCGACCCTCTGGCCGCCGCCAGGCACCGTGTGCGACTTCCGCCTCTCCTACGGCCGCGTCCTGAGCCGCCGCAGCGCCGTCGTCGCCGTCAACCGGGACCGGGCGCAGCTGCTGCGAAATTCGGACGTGTTTTGGAAACCTCGGCTCGCCGTGCAAGGTGAAGGGAGCCGATAAACCGGCTGGCGGCGGGCGCCGAGCGCGCCGCGAGCCGCCGCCGATTTGCCCCCACTCCCCGTCCCCGCCGCAGGCGACGCCGCCTCCTTCCTGGTGATGCTTTCGCGGAGCCTCCGGGGTTATTCGTGTCCCCGCGACTGGTTGGCGGGTCTCAAAGAAAGCGACCGGCGTAAGGAGGCGGCCAACAGGTAAAGCGGGAGAAGCGGGGTTGGTGGCGGCGGTGGGGACGCGCCGAGGGTTGAGACACCCCGCGGCGGCGGTGGCGGTGGTGGTGGTGGGGGAACGGCGGCGTCGCCCTCCCCGGCAGGGAGAAGGCGGCCGAGCTGCCGCCGCGGCACCTGAACCCGCTGGCGCTGCTGCACCGCCTGGACGCGCTGCTGCCCGACGACTGCCTGCTGGTGGCCGACGGCGGCGATTTCGTGGCCACTGCCGCCTACGTGGTTCGGCCCCGCCGCCCCCTGGGCTGGCTCGATCCCGGTAAGGGCTGGCGGCGGTTCGCTCCACTTCGGTTTCTCCTCCCGGCCCCGCGGCGCCCACGGGTGCCCGCGGCTTCGGCACGGCCGGTTGCTCTCTCCGCAGGAGCTTTCGGGACTCTGGGTGTCGGCGGAGGGTTCGCGCTCGGCGCCAAGCTCTGCCGGCCCGAGGCCGAGGTGGGTTGGGGAACGGCGGGAGGATGGGGACGGTGACAGGTGATGGTGACGGGTGATGGGTGACGGTGATGTCCGGTAGGTTTGGATCCTCTACGGGGACGGCTCGCTGGGCTACAGCGTTATGGAGTTTGACACCTTCGTGCGGCACAAGGTAAGGGCGAAGCGTGCGTGCGGTGTCACGCCGGGCTGTGCTGCAGCGTGCCGGGGTGCTCCGTGGCGTGTGATGCCAAGCCGGGCCATACGATGCCACGCCAGGCCGTGCTGCAGCGTGCCGGGGTGCTCCACGCTGTGCAATACCACGCCGGGCCGTGCTGCAGCGTGCCGGGGTGCTCCGCAGTGTGCAATGCCACGC
Organism: Rhea pennata; assembly: GCF_028389875.1. NCBI lineage: Eukaryota > Metazoa > Chordata > Aves > Rheiformes > Rheidae > Rhea > Rhea pennata. The sequence goes on along the minus strand of NC_084695.1, from coordinate 1,058,030 downwards.
CGGGCCGTGCTGCAGTGTGCTGGGGTGCTCCATGCTGTGCAATGCCATACCGTGCTGCTCCGTGGCATGCAATGCCATGCCGTGCCATGCCATGCCGGGCTGCGCCACGTTGTGCAATGCCATGTTATGCTGCTCTGTGGTGTGCGATGCCACACCGTGCCACGCTGCACCTCGCCGTGCTGCGCCATGCCATGCCATGCTTTGCCATATGTGCTGCACCACGCCATGCCACGCTGCGTCGTGCTGCATGCTGTTGCACCATGCCACGCCATGCCACGCTGCATCAAGCCACCACTCTGTATTAGGGAAGGGGGGGGACCAAGCCAACGTGGTGGCAAAGAACCGGCCACTGCCACCCTGCGTGGTGGTAAGGGCTCAGCCCCCAGGTTTGGGCCACATCCGTGGGCCACCTCGTGGCTCAGCGCCTCACTCCGCAGACGCCCGTCATCGCGCTGGTGGGCAACGACGCCTGCTGGAGCCAGATCTCCCGCGAGCAGGTGGCTCTGCTGGGCAGCAATGTGGCCTGTGGCCTTGAATACACGGGTGAGCCACGTGTGGCGGCACCATTTCCTCCCCTCCACGCCGTGGGCCCGAACTCGGCCCCAGAATGCGGCGTGGGGCTGAGCCGAGCCGTCCCCACAGATTACCACGCCGTGGCGGAGGGCCTGGGCGCCAAAGGCTTCGTGGTGGGCAGCGATGACGGCGAGGGGCTGGACGCGGTGCTGCGCGCCGCCCAGGCCACGTGCCGCCAGGGCCGGGCCGTCCTCATCAACGCGCTCATCGGCAAGAGCGACTTCCGTCAGGGCTCCATCTCGGTGTGAGGCCACGCGTGGCACTGCCAGCCTTCAACGCCACCGCACTGATGCGTCCCCCCTGTCCCTACCTCAGCGTGACGACGTGGAAGATCCTGGCAGAGCCGCTGGGCTCAGTGCCACCGGCCACGCCGAAGCGCCACGACCCCATGGCCAGACACTCGGGGATAGGACAGCCACCGTCGTGGCACGTAACCCTACAGTGGCTTCGTTCCCATCCCTTCCCCCCATCCTAATAAATCAACCCCATCTGATATGTGGTTGTGGCCACGGCGTCACCTCCGTGCATGGTCCCCGGGGCATGCGTGAGTGCAGCTTGTGTCCTTTATTGCTGGTGACGGCGGTGGGGCCCCGGGGCCATCCTCATGTGGGTGGCAGCCACGCAAGGTGGTCGGGGTAGGACCGTGGCGGCAAAGCTCGAGTAATAAATAACAGCTCCCGTGCCGTGGGACGGGGACAGGCACTTGGTGGCAGAGTTTGGCCGTGAAAAGCCACCCCTGTGAGACCACAGGGTGGGGGGGGGGGGCCACGTTTGCAGCCGGGCCCTCCTCAAATGGGGGCAAAGGCTGCGGGATTTGGTCCGAAAGGTTCGGCCGTGGCCGTGGCTCACAGACATACGTTGATGGGCTTGGCCAGCTCCCGCTCCAGGTCGAGGATGAGGGCGTCAAAGTCCTTGAGGTTGAGCCGGGGGCTGAAGGGCGCCTCGTCCTCCAAGTCGGCCACAAAGACCGTCGTGGCCGTGGCCGTGGCCGCGGTCGGCAGCACCTCCTGGCCGCAGATGCTCCAGTCACCGGCGTAGCGGTTGCTGGGGGGGCTCTCGGGACCCCGGGGACGGTGGCGGGCCCACCACCGGCCGCTCAGGCGCAGCTAGGCCACGTTGGGGACACGGACAGCCGGGCTGGGGGGTTGGTGATCCTGTTGGGGGGCTGCGGAGGGTGGAAAAAATAGGAAGTTTAAGCCACAGACCCACTGCCAAAGCTGGGGGGCAGCCACGTGGGGCTGGGGGCCACGGATCGGATGATGAAAATGGAGGGGCCGCCATGTGGGGCTGTGGAGGGCGGCAGAAACGAGGGAGAAGATTGTTTTTTTGTTAGATATGGGGGAGCCACGGGAAGCCACAAGTGGCTGGGGGGGCAGGCAAAAATGGGGCAGAAATAGCCTTTCTAGTAGAAATGGGGGAGTCACAACGCAGTAGCCCACAGATGACCTCGTGGCCCATTTTTTTCCCAAATCCCAAGAGGGATCCTGGGCTGGGAGCAAAACAGCACCGTGCAGACCCCCCCCCAAACACACTGTGGTGGCCTGCCGTGGCCCGTGGCCACCCCGCTCACCCGGCCAGGCCTGCAGCAGGTAGTGTAGCACCTCAAGGTGCCTCTTGAAGTCGACGGTGCCGGCGGAGCGCTGGGCGCAGGGCGATCCCGGCTCGTGGCTGCGGCCGAGCAGGACGGCCCGAAGCACACGGCGATGTTCTGCGGGTTCATGCGGTTGAAACCGTGGAAGGAGGCCACGAGGCTCAGGTGGTCCAGGAGACGCGTCAGCGTGGCCTGCCGACGGGGCGGGCGTCAGCCAAGGAGCGCCCGGATGCCGGGGTCCGGTCCCCGGAAAAAGGGTGCTCGGTGAAACGAGGTGCCCACGGGACACACCGTGATTCACCCATGAAATGAGGTGCCCACGGGACACGCCGTGATTCACCCACCACGGACTGTGGGCGGTGACACGGGAGGGACAATGTCCCGAGACTGAGATGGACTCCCTGGCTCTCCCCGTGGAAAGCACCCACCTCCTGGATGCTGCCACCACCTTTCTGGTGCTATCCACCTCCTGGGTGTTGGCACCCATCTTCTCAGCACCAGCACCCACTTTCTTGCCACCAGCACCCACCTTTTTGGTGCTGTCACCCACCTCCTCAGCACCAGCACCCACCTCGGCACCACCACCCACCTCCTTAATACAAGTCACCCACCTCCTCAGCAGCAGCACCCACCTCCTTGGTGCTGTCTCCCACTTCCTTGGTGCCATCACCCACCTTAGCACCAGCATCCACCTTGACACCAGCACCCACCTCCTCAACGCGACCACCCACTTCTGCAACAGCACTCGCCTCCTCAGCACCCACATCCACCTCCTTACCTCTGTCACCCACTTCCTCCACACCCTGCTCCTCGCCACCAGCACCCACCTTCTCGGCGTCGGGCAGGCAGTCGAGCAGGGAGACGGCGTCCTGCCGGCCCGGAAGCACGCCGGGTGCCCGGGCACCCATGGCCTCCAGCACCACGCGGTAGAGCGTGGGCGTGATGAGCGGCGTGGGCAGCTCCCGCAGGTAATCCTTGAGGATGCCTGCGGGCGAGCGGCCGTCGCATCAATACGCCCGGGGGTGCCCCCCCCCACTCCACCCCCTCCCCTGCCTCCAGCACCCCACCGCTCACCCGTCACCACGTTGATGTCGGGGTAGAGGTGCTCCGAGAGCGTCACGGCGCCGCTGTCCCGCTCGAAGGCGTCGCGCAGCTCCTTCTTGACGGCGGCCGAGCCGCACAGCCGGTACAGACCCCACCACCTGGGCGCGAGGTGGGCGGTGGCATCACCGACGGCGCCATCGTCCCCGAGGGAGCACCCCGCGGTGCCGCCACCCACCTTGAGCCCCCGCTTCTCTATCTCGGCCAGGCACTTCTGCATGAGCAGCGGCACCTTGGCGGCCGCCTGCTCCCTCTCCACCAGCCGCCGCAGCTCCACGCCGAAAACCCGCGGCTCCCGCTCGCCGCCGGCCCGCCGCTCCGCCAGGGTGACTTTGCAGAAGAGGACGCCGCCGGGTCGCAGCCGCAGGGCCAACCGCCGCGCCTGGGCACCTGCGGGTGCAAAACGCTGCCGTGAGCAGCACCCGGGGAGCGGGGCGGGGAGGGGCGCACCCACGTGCCCGCCGTCACCCGTCTCCCCGCTCACCTGCAAAAATGTGCGGCAGCCCAACGGTGCCGTGGCAGCAGAGGCGGTTGCGGCCGGCGGCCGGGTCCCAGGAGAAGAGGAGCACCCTAAGGTGCTGAGCGCCCTCCAGCTCCAGGTTGAAGGTGTGGTTGAGGCTGAGGAAAGACGCTTTGCAGGGCAGCGGCGCCGTGCGGCCTCGCTTGACCCCGTCCACCTGCAGCACGCAAAACACCTCGCGGGCGCCCACCTGGAGGTCCCGCACGCCGCGGAGGTGCACGCTCAGCAGCCCCGAAACTGGCTGGCCGCACCGCGGCGGCTCTTCGTCGTCACCGTAGGGCTGGAAAGCACCGACGTCCAGGCCGCCCTCCTCTTCCTCGGGCTCGGCCGGGTGCTCCGGGGAGTCGCCGTCGCTCAGGTAGCCGCCCTTGGTGGCCGCTTTGGCGCGGGGCAGCGAGGCCACGCTGCTGTCCAAGTGGTAGCGGCTAATGACGTTGCTGGACTCCTTGCCGGAGGGCGAGGCGAGGCCGGAGCCTTCGGCCTCGGGACCGCGGGCCCGGGGGCTGCGCAGGCTCAGCTTCCGCCGCAGCTCGGGCAGCTTCTTCATCTTCAGGGAGAGGCGGCGCACGGTGCCCGGCGACTTGGCCTTGCCCAGCGAGCGGCTCTTCTTGGAGGCGCCGGGGCTGGAGGGGGGCGACGGAGGCCCCGGCCCCACGCAGGAGAGCGGCACCTTCCCTGGTGGGGGGGGGGGGGAGAAGAGGGTGAGTGGGTGCTGGGTGCCCCATGGCGGGATGGGGTGCAGCACAGGAAACTGCTGGGGGTGGGCACAGGGACTGGGGGGTCTGGGGGACGTTGGCCTGGGGGATGAGGGGGGGATATGGACTGGGGGAGTCTGGGGGGACAAGCTGGGGACACTAGCCCAGGCGATGGGGACTTCGGGGTCTGGGGGATGCTGGTCTAGGGGATGGGGCGGGGACAGGGGAATCCAGGTGACACTGTCCTGGGGCGGTGAGGGACAGAGATGATGAGGTGACATTGCTCTTGGGGGTGGGACAAGGGCAGTGGGGTCTGGGTGACACTATGCCAGGGACAAGGAAGGGACAGAGACTTCAGGGTGCAGCAGACAGGGACGGGACAGGGGGGCCTGGGGGGACACTATCCTTGGGGATAAGGAAGGGACGGGGACAGTGGGGTCCAAGGGACACTGTCCTGGGGGACGAGGAAGGGACAAGGCCCTCAGGGTGCAGCACGTGGGGGTGGGACAAGGACAGCGGCACCCTGGGGACACTGTCCTAAGGGATGGGACCGATGAGGTGCAGCTGATGGGGACAGGACAGGGGACAGTGAGGCCAAGGGGACGCCGCCCTCAGGGTTTTGGACTGCAGGGTGCAGCACCCGGGGACACGACAGGGACAAGGGGACGTCCGGTGACGTGCCCAGGCCACAAGCCCTGCGGGGGACACCTGCCCGCCACCGTCCCCCAACCCACCGCCCCTCACCGCAAACGGGGGCTCCCGCTGGGACCCGGCTCCTCTCCTCGGCTGCCGGTGGGCGCCCGCGGTGGGTCTTGGGTGCTCTCTGGGGGTGCCGGGTCCCCGCCGGGTGCCCGCGGCGGGTCCCGGGCGCCCCGGGGTCGCGGCTCGTCCTCGTCCTCGGGGATGGGGTTGTACCCAAATCTCGCCGCCCCGCCGCCTCGTCGCCCGCCAGCACCCAACGCCGGCTGCTGGGCTCCCAGGCTCTGCAAATAGGCGCCGGCGCCAGGGCTTTTGCCGGGGCCGCCGGCCGCTTCCTCGGAGGGCGGCGCGTCTTCGTCGTCGTCATCGTCCTCCTCCTCGTCCTCGGCGGCCGGCGGCCTCTTGGCGCCGGGCTCCTCGCGGGCGCCGCAGGAGAAAGGGGGCCCAATTCTGCCTGCGGGGCGGCTCGGGCACGGCGGCGGGGCTCGCCGGGGGGTGCTCTGCGGGAAGGGTGCCACGGAGCCAGGTGGGCACGGGGCGAGACCCGGCGGTGTGGCGTCCCCCCCCCCCCCTTCAAGTGCAGGGACGTCCCGCCGGGGCACCCGCCCGCGGCAGCCACCGGAGACGTGGCCGCTCGGTGCGGGGCAGGCCGCGGGCGACGCTCCGACCGGGGACAGGGACGGCGCATGTCCCCCCCCCCCCCCCCCGGCACCCACCTAGTACGCACGTGCACCCCGGACCCCCCCCCCCATCCCCAGCACCCATCCCGATTGCACGCCCCCAAATCCCTGCACCACCACCCCCCCCAGCTCGGACACCCATCCCAGACCCCAATCCTTGGAGAAACCCCCTTGCCCCAGACCCCCCACCCTTGGTGACCCTCTCCCCAGCTCAGACCCCCACCCTTGAGGAGTCCCCAGGGGCAGAGGGACCTAGAAGGGAATGGGGGGGGTCAAGAGGGACCCCTGGGGCGGGTTCCTGAGCTGGGGGGGGTCCCCAAGGGTCTCTCCAGGGGGGTGAAGCCTGAGTTGCGGGGTGCCAGGGAGACCTTGGGGTGGGGTTCCTGCATTGGGGGGGGGGGCTCAAAGGGATCCCAGGGGTCTCTTTAGAGGGGGTCTTGTGCTGAGGGGACCCCAGGAACCCCTCGGGGGTCCCCCAGTGGAGTCTCTTGGGGGAGGGGGGGTGAGTTGGAGGGTGCTGGGGGTCCCTGGGGTCTCTCTCGGGGGGGGGGAATGTTGAGTCAGGGGGGTCCCTAGGGCTCTCTCCCAGGTGAAGCTGGGGTGACTGGGGGGGGGACCCTGGGGGGGCTCCAAGGGGGGGGATCCTGAAGTGGAGGGTTCCCCGGGGGCCCTTTGGGGGGGGGGCTTGAGGCAGGGGGTCCTCAGGGGGAACCAGGGGGAGGGTCCTGAGGCAGGGTGTTCTCACAGTTTTTTTGGGGGGAGGGGGGGTGTCCCTGAGGCGAGGGGTCCGGGGGGGCTCTTCGGGGGGGGGTGTCCTGAGGGAGGGTGTCTTGAGGGGAGAGTCCTTGATGAGGGGGTCCTGAAGCAGGGATGGGTCTCCGGGGGGGGGGGGGGTCCTGAGGTGGGCAGGTCCCCGGGGGGGGGTCTTGAGGCAGGGAGGGGATCCCAGGGTTCTCCGAGGGGTGTCCTGAGGTGGGGGGGACTCAGGGGTCCCCGGGGGGGGGTCCTGAGGCTGGGAGGGGTCCCCGGAGGGGGTGTCCTGAGGTGGGGGGGACCCAGGGGTCCCCGGGGGGGGTCCTGAGGCAGGGAGGGGTCCCCGGAGGGGGTGTCCTGAGGTGGGGGGGACCCAGGGGTCCCCGGGGGGGGGGTCCTGAGGCAGGGAGGGGTTCCCGGGGGGGTTGTCCTGAGGCGGGGGGGACCCAAAGGGTCCCCGGGGGAGTCCTGAGGCAGGGAGGGGTCCCCGGAGGGGGTGTCCTGAGGTGGGGGGGAGCCAGGGGTCCCCGGGGGGGATCCTGAGGCAGGGAGGGGTTCCCGGGGGGGTGTCCTGAGGTGGGGGGGACCCAGGGATCCCCGGGGGGAGTCCTGAGGCTGGGAGGGGTCCCCGGAGGGGGTGTCCTGAGGTGGGGGGACCCAGGGGTCCGGGGGGGGGTCCTGAGGCAGGGAGGGGTCCCCGGAGGGGGTGTCCTGAGGTGGGGGGGACCCAGGGGTCCCCGGGGGGGGGGTCCTGAGGCAGGGAGGGGTTCCCGGGGGGGTGTCCTGAGGTGGGGGGGGACCCAGGGATCCCCGGGGGGAGTCCTGAGGCTGGGAGGGGTCCCCCGGAGGGGGTGTCCTGAGGTGGGGGGGACCCAGGGGTCCCCGGGGGGGGGTCCTGAGGCAGGGAGGGGTCCCCGGAGGGGGTGTCCTGAGGTGGGGGGGAGCCAGGGGTCCCCGGGGGGGGGTCCCTGAGGCAGGGAGGGGTTCCCGGGGGGGTGTCCTGAGGTGGGGGGGAGCCGGGGTCCCCGGGGGGGGCTCCTGAGGCTGGGAGGGGTCCCCGGAGGGGGTGTCCTGAGGCGGGGGGGACCCAAAGGGTCCCCGGGGGAGTCCTGAGGCAGGGAGGGGTTTCCCGGGGGGGGTTGTCCTGAGGTGGGGGGGGAGCCAGGAGTCTCCAGGGGGGTCCTGAGGCAGGGAGGGGTCCCCGGAGATCTCTGGGGGGGGGTGTCCTGAGGCATTGAGGGCTCGGGGGAGGGGGGGGGGGGGGGAGTCCCGGTAGCTCCGTACCCTCGCTCGCCGCCCTCCGGTTTCTTCCCGCGCGGCCGGTCCCTGCCCCGCAGCCGCGAGAAGGTCCGTCGCAGCAGCGGCTCCGCCATGGCCGGCGGCCCCCTCAGCGCGGCCGGAGCCGCCTCAGCGCCGCGGGGCCTGGAGCAGCGACGGCGGCGGCGGCGCCATCCCGCGCCGCCCAGTCCCGCGATGGCGCCGGCAGCGCGGCCCGGGACCCCCCCCGCCGTCCCCCGTCCCCGCCCCGCGGCGGGACCGGCCTCTTCCTGGGACCCCCCCCCCCCCCCCCCTCCCCTCCCCTCCCCTCCCCGCGGCGGGACGGACCGTTCCCGGGACCCCCCCCCCCCCGGAGCGCCCCCCCCCCCCCCCCCGCGGCGGGACGGGCCGTTCCCGGGACCGCTAACTCCCCCCCCGCCGCGCCCGGGACGAGCTGTTCTCGGGACCGCTAACTCCCCCCGCCGCGCCCGGGACGAGCTGTTCTCGGGACCGCGGACTTCCCCCCCCCCCCCCAACACCCGCGGCGGGAGAGGCTGTTCCCAGCACTCTGCCCCCCTCCCCCCGCCGGGACAGGCTGTTCCCGGGACCCCTTCGCGGCGGGACAGGCTGTTCCCAGCACTCTGCTCCCCCCCCCCCCCCCCGCGCGCGGGACAGGCTGTTCGCGGGACTGTGGGCGCCCCCCCCCCCACCGCCGGATCAGGCTGTTCCCACAACCTGGGACGCCCCCCCCCCCCCCCCGCCCCATGCGCCCACCGAGGGGAGCCCGGGGGTATTTGGGGGGGGGGGATCGGGGGGTGGGGTAGAGGGGTATTTGCGGGAAGCTCTGGGGATTTGGGGTCGATCTGGGGGTATTAAAGTAGGGGAGAGAGGCTGGGGGGAGGCCCAACGGGTCATGACATGTCGAGGCGTGACGTGGCGTGATGATGCATGTCGAGGCGTGACGTGGCACGTCGAGGCGTGACGAGGCGTGACGAGGCGTGACAGGACATGTCGAGACGTGGCGTGACGATGCATGTCGAGGTGTGATGTGGCGTGACGAGGCGTGACACGACATGTCGAGGTGTGACGTGGCGTGACGATGCACGTCGAGGCGTGACGTGACATGTCGAGGCGTGACGTGGCATGTCGAGGCGTGACAAGGCGTGATGAGGCGTGAGGGCCCCATGGAGGGGTGGCGCTGGTTTAGGGCTCACTTAACCCTATAGATTAGGTTAGGGCTTGGGCTAGCTTGGGGCTTGCTTAACCCTATAGATTTAGGGCTTGGGCTAGCTTGGGGCTTGCTTAACCCTATAGATTTAGGGTTAGAGGTAGGTGGGCTAGCTTGGGGTTCACTTAACCCTATAGATTTAGGGTTTGGGGCTAGCTTGGGGGCTCACTTAACCCTATAGATTTAGGGTTAGTGCTTAGGCTAGCTTGGGTTCACTTAACCCTATAGATTTAGGGCTTGGGCTAGCTTGGGGCTCACTTAACCCTATAGATTTAGGGCTTGGGCTGGTGTGCTAGCTTGGGGCTCACTTAACCCTATAGATTTAGGGTTAGAGGTAGGTGGGCTAGCTTGGGCTCGCTTAACCCTATAGATTTAGGGCTTGGGCTAGCTTGGGGCTTGCTTAACCCTATAGACTTAGGGTTAGGGCTTGGGCTAGCTTGGGGCTCACTTAACCCTATAGATTTAGGGTTAGAGGTAGGTGGGCTAGCTTGGGGCTCACTTAACCCCTATAGATTTAGGGCTTGGGCTAGCTTGGGGCTCACTTAACCCTATAGATTTAGGGTAGTGCTTAGGCTAGCTTGGGGCTCGCTTAACCCTATAGATTGAGGGTTAGAAGTAGGTGGGCTAGCTTGGGGCTCACTTTAACTCTATAGATTTAGGGCTTGGGCTAGCTTGGGGCTCACTTAACCCTATAGATTTAGGGTTAGAGGTAGGTGGGCTAGCTTGGGGCTCACTTAACCCTATAGATTTAGGGCTTGGGCTAGCTTGGGGCTCACTTAACCCTATAGATTTAGGGTTAGTGCTTAGGCTAGCTTGGGGGCTCGCTTAACCCTATAGATTAGAGTTAGAGGTAGGTGGGCTAGCTTGGGGCTTGCTTAACCCTATAGACTTAGGGGTTAGGGCTTGGGCTAGCTTGGGGCTCACTAACCCTATAGATTTAGGGGCTCGGGCTAGCTTGGGGCTCACTTAGCCCTATAGATTTAGGCTTGGGCTGGGTGTGCTAGCTTGGGCTCACTTAACCCTATAGATTTAGGGTTAGAAGTAGGTGGGCTAGCTTGGGGCTCACTTAACCCTATAGATTTAGGGTTAGAGGTAGGTGGGGTAGCTTGGGGCTCGCTTAACCCTATAGATTTAGGGCTTGGGCTAGCTTGGGGCTTGCTTAACCCTATAGATTTAGGGTTAGAGGTAGGTGGGCTAGCTTGGGGCTCACTTAACCCTATAGATTTAGGGTTAGAGGTAGGTGGGCTAGCTTGGGGCTCACTTAACCTATAGATTTAGGGCTTGGGCTAGCTTGGGGCTCACTTAACCCTATAGATTTAGGGTTAGTGCTTAGGCTAGCTTGGGGCTCGCTTAACCCTATAGATTTAGGGGTTAGAAGTAGGTGGGCTAGCTTGAGGCTCGCTTAACCCTATAGATTGAGGGTTAGAAGTAGGTGGGCTAGCTTGGGGCTCACTTAACTCTATTAGATTTAGGGCTTGGCTAGCTTGGGGCTCACTAACCCTATAGATTTAGGGTTAGAGGTAGGTGGGCTAGCTTGGGGCTCACTTAACCCTATAGATTTAGGGCTTGGGCTAGCTTGGGGCTCACTTAACCCTATAGATTTAGGGTTAGTGCTTAGGCTAGCTTGGGGCTCGCTTAACCCTATAGATTTAGAGTTAGAGGTAGGTGGGCTAGCTTGGGGCTTGCTTAACCCTATAGACTTAGGGTTAGGGCTTGGGCTAGCTTGGGGGCTCACTTAACCCTATAGATTTAGGGCTCGGGCTAGCTTGGGGCTCACTTAGCCCTATAGATTTAGGGCTTGGGCTGGGTGTGCTAGCTTGGGGCTCACTTAACCCTATAGATTTAGGGTTAGAAGTAGGTGGGCTAGCTTGGGGCTCACTTAACCTATAGATTTAGGGTTAGAGGTAGGTGGGGTAGCTTGGGGCTCGCTTAACCTATAGATTTAGGGCTTGGGCTAGCTTGGGGCTTGCTTAACCCTATAGATTAGGGTTAGAGGTAGGTGGGCTAGCTTGGGGCTCACTTAACCCTATAGATTTAGGGTTAGAAGTAGGTGGGCTAGCTTGGGGCTCACTTAACCCTATAGATTTAGGGTTAGAGGTAGGTGGGCTAGCTTGGGGCTCGCTTAAACCCTATAGATTTAGGGCTTGGGCTAGCTTGGGGCTCGCTTAACCCTATAGATTTAGGGTTAGGGCTGGGTGTGCTAGCTTGGGGCTCACTTAACCCTGTATATGTGTATGTATGTGTATATATATATAGACATATACATACATACATACATATATATATATTTCAGGCCTGCCTGACGCACCGTCGTGGGCGCAGACGTCCCTGGCCGGTGTCACCCTGCACCCAGCGGCTCCACTCGCGGTCGCCGGCGTAGAGCATCACCAGCCGCTGCTTGTTGTTACCCGTAGTTGAAATACAACTCGTGGCCGGCCAGGGCCAACAAGCCGCCGGCGCGACACCTCCCAGCCTCTGCAGGCTGCCGGCCGCCCCGCACGGCTCGAGCCCCACGAGGGCCGTGCTGAGCGCTTGGGTCACGGTCACGCACGGCGCCCCGGCGGTCCCGCTCCGCAGCCGCCCGCACGGGCGCCCACCGGAACCGCTGCTCCGGCGCGTCGGGCCGGCACGGCGCCGCCGTCAGCCGCTGCCCTCGAGCTTCGGCGCATTTGCCGTGCGCTTCGTTGTACAGCGTGAGGGAGCGGGAGGCTGCGGCGGGGGTGAGCGGAGGTGTTGTTCCCCGTGGGAATTTTGGGGAGGTGGGGGGTTGTTGGGGGTCCCGGCACGCGCGTACGCACCCCTGGTCGGCTCCTCCGCTGCCGCTGCTGTCTCGTTCGTACCTGCGGGGTGGACATCGCCGTCACCTTGACTCTGCCCGCGATACCATCGCCTCCTCTGCCTGCAACAGCATCACCTTGACTCTGCCTGTGATACCATCGCCTTGACTCTGCCTGCAATCTCCGTCACCTTGACTCTGCCCACTGCATGGTCACCTAACTCTGCCCACGTACCATCACCTTGACTGCCCACAAAATCGTCACCTTGACTCTGCCTGCAACAGCATCACCTTGACTCTGCCTGTGATACCATCGCCTTGACTCTGCCTGCATCTCCGTCACCTTGACTCTGCCCACTGCATGGTCACCTTAACTCTGCCCACGATACCATCAACTTGACTGCCCACAAAATCGTCACCTTGACTCTGCCTGCAACAGCATCACCTTGACTCTGCCTGTGATACCATCGCCTTGACTCCTGCCTGCATCTCCGTCACCTTGACTCTGCCCACTGCATGGTCACCTTAACTCTGCCCACAATACCATCACCTTGACTGCCCACAAAATCGTCACCTTGACTCTGCCTGCAACAGCATCACCTTGACTCTGCCTGTGATACATCGCCTTGACTCTGCCTGCATCTCCCACCTTGACTCTGGCCCCCTGCATGGTCACCTTAACTCTGCCCACGATACCATCACCTTGACTGCCCACAAAATCGTCACCTGACTCTGCTGCAACAGCATCACCTTGACTCTGCCTGTGATACCATCGCCTTGACTCTGCCTGCATCTCCGTCACCTTGACTCTGCCCACTGCATGGTCACCTTAACTCTGCCCACGATACCATCACCTTGACTGCCCACAAAATCGTCACCTTGACTCTGCCTGCACAGCATCACCTTGACTCTGCTGTGATACCATCGCCTTGACTCTGCCTGCATCTCCGTCACCTTGACTCTGCCCACTGCATGGTCACCTTAACTCTGCCCCACGATACCATCACCTTGACTGCCCACAAAATCGTCACCTTGACTCTGCCTGCAACAGCATCACCTTGACTCTGCCTGTGATACCATCGCCTTGACTCTGCTGCATCTCCGTCACCTTGACTCTGCCCACTGCATGGTCACCTTAACTCTGCCCACAATACCATCACCTTGACTGCCCACAAAATCGTCACCTTGACTCTGCCTGCAACAGCATCACCTTGACTCTGCCTGTGATACCATCGCCTTGACTCTGCTGCATCTCCGTCACCTTGACTCTGCCCCCTGCATGGTCACCTTAACTCTGCCCACGATACCATCACCTTGACTGCCCACAAAATCGTCACCTTGACTCTGCCTGCAACAGCATCACCTTGACTCTGCCTGTGATACCATCGCCTTGACTCTGCCTGCATCTCCGTCACCTTGACTCTGCCCCACTGCACTGGTCACCTTAACTCTGCCCACGATACCATCACCTTGACTGCCTACCATCGCCTTGACTCTGCCTGCATCTCCGTCACCTTAACTCTGCCCGTGATACCATCGCCTTAACTCTGCCCACAAAATCGTCACCTTAACTCTACCTGCATCTCTGTCACCTTGACTCTGCCCACTGCATGGTCACCTTAACTCTGCCCATGATATCTTCACCTTGACTGCCCGCAAAATCGTCACCTTGACTCTGCCTGTGATACCATCGCCTTGACTCTGCCCGTGATACCATCGCCTTAACTCTGCCCACAAAATCGTCACCTTAACTCTACCTGCATCTCTGTCACCTTGACTCTGCCCCCTGCATGGTCACCTTAACTCTGCCCATGATATCTTCACCTTGACTGCCCACAAAGTCGTCACCTTAACTCTGCCTGCATCTCCATCACCTTAATTCTGCCCACAAAATCGTCACCTTGACTCTGCCCACGATACCATCACCTTAACTCTGCCCACGAGGGCAGCGACAGCCCTGTGGACACCCAAAGCCCTCCCTCCCCCACCAATACTCACTCGGCCGCAGGTACAGGGTGAGGAGGAGCACATTGAGGACCACGGAGATGCCCAGAGCCATGGTGGTGGCCACCACCCACCTTGACCTGGGGCAGCTGGGTGGGAGACTCTGGACCTCCTGTCTGGATGCGCTGTGGTTTTGAGCCCCACCAGAGCCACGGTTCTTGGCCAGGGCGGGTGGCTCGGGGGGCCCGCAGGAGGGTCGGCGCAGCACCCGGGGGGTCCAAGGGCTCGTAGGGGTTCTCCTCGGCGGGGCACGGAGTGCTGCAGGCTGGGGAAGGGGCAAGGGGGATGGTAAGGGTGGGGCGTGTCCCCACCTCGGTGACATCGTCCACCCTGGAGACACCTTTGGGGACCAGGGATGGAGATGGGGGAGCCCCCCTGGTGCCACAGTCCATCATGGAGACACCCTTGGGGACTGAGAAGAGAGATGGAGAATTCCTCCTTCCCCCCCCCCGGTGACACCATCCACCCTGGGGACACCCGTGGGGAACGAGGACAGAGATTGGGGATCCCATCTTGGTGCCCCCCCCCCCGGAACACCCTTGGAGATCAGGGAACCCTCCCTTGGTGCCACCACCTCACCACCTTCCCCCCTGGGGACACGAGACAGAGATGGGGAATCCTTCCTTGGTGCCACCATCTCCCCTGGGGACACCCTTTGGACACTGGAGACACAGATCCCCCCCACCCCCCAAGCACAGTCCTGGGGGGGGGTCAAAGCACCCCCAAGGTCACCTCCACCCCAGCCAGCACCCCAGGATGCCCTGTACCTTCCTGGGCGCCGGGTGCTGGCACCCATGGTGGCCTCCGCCCATGCGGGCCCGTAGCCACGTTGCCGTACATCGTCCCCACAGTCATCCGCCGCCTGTCCCCGCCGATAAGGGGCGAAGATGGTGATGGAGGGGGGGGGTGGCCCGGATGGGACGGTCCCTACATGGGGCCCCTCAGTGCCATGTGGCCCCTCCCCACACCCAGCCGCAATGCCTGGTGGGTGCAGGGCCCAGGGTGCACCCATGGCAGTGCCTGGTGGGTGCAAGGCCCATGGGTGCACCTGGGGCAGTGCCTGGTGGGTGCTTGTTCTCATGGTGTACCCACAGTAGCACCTGGTGGGTGTAGGGAAGGAGGTGCACCCATGCTGGCACCCAGCATGTGCCACGTCCGGGGTGCACCTATGGCCATGTCCAGCCTTGTGCCGATGTGTAGGGTGCACCCATAGCAGGGCTTGGTGGGTACCCGTGCCCAAGGTGCACCCACGGGAGCACCCAGTACGTGCCCATGACCATGCATGCCCAGGGTGCAGCCACGATGGGTGGTGGGTGCCTGCCCACGTCCAGGTTCACCCACAGCAGGACCCGGTGGGCACTCAGGGTGCACCCACGCCCTGGGTGCACTCGTGCCCGTCCCTCAGGCACGCGTAGGGGGAGCCAGAAGCGGGACAGGGGGAGGCCCCCAGCGGGTGCCTGGCCCCAGGGCGGCCCCAGCTGCACAGGAAGAGCTGGGTGCTATCAGCACCCACCAGTCCCAGCCGCAGAGTCAAGTACCGGAAACCACCTTGGTGGCCAAGTGCCAGCTTAGGGCGCTGGCCCTCGCCTGGTGGGTGCTGTGATGGTCCCCAAGCATAACCCTGCCCCCCCACCCACCGTTGTCATCTATGTCCCCAGAGGTCCCCAAGAAGGGCACGGGCCCCATCCCCACACTCACGAGGACCCTGGAGGTCCTCACAGATGCCTTCAACCCCAGAACGTCTCTGTCCCCAGACATGTCCCCATGCCCTCAGTGTCCCCACGCGCAGCCCTGGCCCCTGCAGGCCCCCACCCGCGTCCCCAGCCGCAGGGTGTCCCCGCAGACGTCCCCTGCTGTCACGTACACGTTCAGCCCCGGTGACACCAAAAACTGCCACCGGGGTGCTGGGACCCAGCGCGGGTGGCTGCTTCCGCTACGGGTGACACCGCAGGGAGGCTGCCACCCCGGCGCCCGCTGCTGCCACCCTCCAAGCTTTTACTGCGGCAGGATGGGCACTGCAAGGTTCCTTTTAAATAATATTAATAATATTAATAATAATAAAAAATATACAGCAGTCGTTTGCCCGTCCCCCCCCCCCCCTCCCACCCACCACCCCGAATAAACGGATGCGGTGGGAAAAGCGGCCCCACGGCGGGCACCCGTCGGACGAGGGTGGGTGCTCGGACCTCCGAGGGGGAATCGGGCCAGTGCAACGGTGGCGGGGTAGAGGGGAAAGGGAGTCCCTCGAGCGTCCCCACGCCGGCTTGGGGGCGGCGGCAGGGAGAGGTGGCTCCTCCAGGCCTTTGGGGTCCCCGGGGTGCTGGAGCGGGTGCTGAAGGGGCTCAAGCTTGGGGCGTGGAGGGCTCCCGGGCTGGGCTCGGCCGGCGCCGCAGGCTCTTCTCGTCCTCCTGGAGAGAGATGGGAGACAGAGGTGAGGCTGGGAGAGGACCTGGTGCAGCACCCATGGGTGCCAGGCTATGCCTGAGCCTGCACGGAGTTGGGGAGGGGGCACATGGGTGGGACTCTGACTGTGACATGATGCAGCACCTGTGGGTGCCAGGCTGTAGCCAGCTCCACACAGAGCCGGGGGACACCCTGGGACCAGGATGTGACACAGCACACCAAGGACATGGCCCAGCACCCATGGGTGCCAGCCTGTCCCCAACCCTGCTGGGAATTTAAGGACATACAGGGGTGGCTGGGACCAGGATACAACACAGCACCCTTAGGTGCTGGGCTGTCCCTAAGCCCATAGGGAACTGAGGGATACCCAGAGACAGAACTGAGACCATGACCTGATGCAGCACCCGTGGGTGCCAGGCTGTACCAGTGCCTGCACAGAGCAGGGGGACACAAGAGGTGGCTGGGACGCAACACAGCACCTATGGGTGCCAGGCTGTCCCCAATCCTACACAGAGCTGGAGGACACTTGGGAAAGGTTGGGACTGGGACCGGCCCCACACACAGGCCAGGAGCACCCAAGGGAGCCCTCAACACCCAGCCCTGGATACACTCACCGTCTCGGAGGCTCCAAGCCACTCGGCTGGGGCAAAAGCCTCCTCCTCGCCCCGCGCCACCTCCAGCCCCTCTTCCTCGTACTCGGTGAGGTAGTCGGACTCCTCTGCGGGTGCGAAAGAGAGAGGGTGGCAGGGTGGCTCCCTCGTGTCCCCATCCCTGTGTCCCCTGTCCCTTGCTCACCGTCTGCGTAACCGTCTGACACGTAGCTCTTGGCGGGCTCGATGCGGGACACGATCTCTGCCAGGTCCGTGAAGCCGGCGCTGGGGCACGTCAGCACCTTTGGGTGGGGAGGAAAAGTGGGTCCCGAGATGCCTGGAGATGTCCCCGAGGAGGGGACGGGGACAGAGAAGGGATGGGAGTGGGATGAAGGAGGCACCAAGAATGTTGCAGGGAGGAAGAGAAGAGGGATGGGGTAGGGAAGAACAAGAAGATGGGCAAACGGAATGGGAGGGGACATGGGGGACACACAGGGTGGGTGAGGGGGACAGAAGGACGTTGGGAGGGACAGGAGATGGACTGCAGGGGACAGAAGGACATTGGGGAAGACAGGAGATGGACCGGAGGAAAGAGGAAGATGGACTGTGGAGGGACACGAAGACGCTGGTGGGACAGGAGAGGGACTTGATGGGGACAGAAGGACGTTGGAAGGGACAGGAAGATACTGGTGGGACAGGAGAGGGACTTGATGGGGACAGAAGGACGTTGGAAGGGGCAAGAAGGTGGACCGCAAGGGACAGGGGTGCTACTCCGAGCCCCAGAGCTGCCTCCAGGATCAGGTGCTGAGAGCAGCTGGGGTGAAAAAACTCAAAACTGGGGCACCAGGGCTGGGATGCCCCGTCTGGGGCAGGGCCCGCGGTGCCACGGCTAGGCCCCCACCCCAGCCCCGCTCCCCATCCCTGCTCACGTCCATGCGCTTGCTCTCGTAGAAGTCGGCCGAGCGCCGGTCCTTCACCATCTTCTCGATGATGTCCCCGCGGCTCCAGCCGTCGAAGACCACCTTGCCGTGCTGGTAGCCCACGTCCTGCGAGGAGAGCGGGCACAGCCCACCGCTGGCTGGGGCAGCTCGACTGGGGGCCTAGGTAACCCCACACGATGGTCTGGGCAACTCAACCGTTGACCGGGGCAACCCAACTGATGGCCTCAGCACCCCCAAAAAAAGTCAAGACCCTGTCAGTGAAGGCCAAGATGCCCCAAACAACGGCCTGGGCTTCGCAACTGATGGCCTAGGCACCCCGTGAAGGGCCAAGGCACCCCAAAACGATGGCTGGGACATCTCAGACGAAGGCCTGGACACTTCGTTAATGGCTACAGCATAATAACTAATAGCCCAGGCACCCTGTTAATATCTGGGACACCCCAAACGGTGACCTGGGCACCCCGAAGGACAGGACACTCCAAACTAAGACCTGGGCATCCCATCAACGGCCTGGGCACCCCAAATGAAGGCCTAGGCATCCTATTAATGGTTGAGGAACCTCAAAAGATGACCATGCCACTCCGAATGAAGACTTGTGCATCCCCATCAACAGCCCGGGCTCCCCAAATGAAGGTCTGGGCACCCCATTAATAGTGGGGCACCTAAAATTAAGGGCAAGACACCCCAAATGAAGACCTGGACACCCCATTAATGGCCTGGGCGCCCCACCACCACCCTCGTCACCCCAACTCACATAGATTTCGTCGAACTTGCCAAAATCCATGGTCTTGAAGCGGTCGATGGGGGGCCGGATGTACTCGCAGTAGGAGCTGGACTTGACCACCTCCAGCTGCCGCACGCACGACACGTAGGCCAGGCGTGACTGGATCTCTGCCATGTCAGGGACCTGCGGGGCTGGACGCTCAGCTGGGTGCCCCGTCACCCCAGGGTGCCCCCACCGCCAGGTGCCCTGCTCCTCACCTTGACTTTTTCGGCCCAAGGGTTGAGGCGTTTCCAGAGGAGCCACCAGCCCGAGAGGCTGTCGCCGTAGTTGCACAGGTCCGTCTCGTCCTGGCTGCCCACGTCGATGGCGATGACAGTCTTGGCGCCCATGTTGCGGGCGATGTCAGCTGCGGGATGGGAGAAAAACGGGTGTCGGGGCAGCTCGCCTCTCCCCCGCTCCCCGCCCCGGCGCGGCTCGGCGGCACCCGTTTCTCAAAGTTCCCCAAACGAGAGCAGAGCGGGGAAAACGGAGACAGCGCAGGCGGCACCTCAAAGCCTGGCGCGGCCAGCAAAGCCGCGGCGGCAATCGGTGGGAAGACGAGCGGAGTGGGTGCTAGTGCCAGGTGGTGACGCGGTGGCCGGGAGCAGTGACGCAACCCAGCGCGGGCGTGGGCGAGATGGGGATGCATCAGTGGTGGGACTCAGCTGAGCACCGAGACGCACCTAAGCGCCAACACTGCCCCTGGAGGGCACCCAGTGCCGAGGGCACACTCGGTACTAAGATGCACCCAAGTGCCGAGGACGTCCCAGGATGGTGCCTAGGGCCAAAATGCACCCAAGCGCCAAGATGCACCTGAGCACCAAGGATGTCCCAGGAGGGCACCTGGTGCCAAGATGCACCTAAGCACCAAGGATGCTCCAGGAGAGCACCTAGCGCCGAGATGCAGCCAAGCACCAAGGACATCCCAGGAGGGCACCCAGCACCGAGATGCACCCAAGCACCGAGGATGCCCCAGGAGGGCACCCGGCACCAACATGCACCTAAGCACCAAGGACATCAAGGAGGGCACCTGGTGCCAAGATGCACCCAAGCGCCAAGGATGCCCCAGGAGGGCACCTAGGACTAAGATGCATCCAAGCACCAAGAGGCACCTAAGCGCCAAGGACATCCCAGGAGGGCACTTGGTGCTGAGATGCACCCAAGTGCCGAGGATGCCCCAGGAGGGCACCTAGGACTAAGATGCATCCAAGCACCAAGAGGCACCTAAGCGCCAAGGACATCCCAGGAGGGCACCTGGTGCTGAGATGCACCCAAGCGCCAAGGATGCCCCAGGAGGGCACCTAGGGCTAAGATGCATCCAAGCACCAAGAGGCACCTAAGCGCCAAGGACATCCCAGGAGGGCACCTGGTGCTGAGATGCACCCAAGCGTCAAGGATGCCCCAGGAGGGCACCTAGGGCTAAGATGCATCCAAGCACCAAGAGGCACCTAAGCGCCAAGGACATCCCAGGAGGCCACCTAGGGCCACGATGCACCCAAGCGCCAAGAGGCGCCTGAGCGCTAAGGATGTCCTAGGAGGGCACCCGGTGCCAACGACACCGAGAAACGCTACGAGGTGGAGGCGGCTCGCAAGAAAATGAGCATGGAGAGCAGCCGGGTGCCGAGGACACCAAGAAACGGCGCGTGATGCAGATGGCTTAGGCGGCGCCGGGTGCCGCGGCACCCACCCAGCCGCCCCGGTGCCGAGGGGAGCCGGAGCGGCGGGTTACTTGCCTGGCAGGTTGTTGATGTAACCACCGTCCATCAGCAAGTTGCCGTCCTTGGGGTCGCAGAGTGGCGGTAGGTACCCAGAAAGGGTCATGCTGGCTCGCACGTACCGCCAGAGCGAGCCTAGCCAGCGGGAACAAACGCAGTGAGCGCCGCGGCGTCTGCGCCCCGCGCCGGGGCGGCACGCGCACCCCTAACCGGAGCTCACGGACCTGCCTAACTGGTGGCGGCGGGGGACACGGCTGCGCCGGGGCTTGGAAGGAAGGATGAGGGTGGCTCGAGCCGAGCCGGGCGGGGTTTTTTTTTTTTTATTTTTTTAAATTTTGGGTTTTCGGTTTGGTTTGATTTTTCGGCGCCCACCCATCCAAGCCGGCGGGTCGGGGCGAGCGAGATGCTGACCTGGGACATTGTTAACATAGCAGCCGTCCACGAGCCAGTGGCCGTCCTTGGGGTCGCAGAGCGGAGGTAGGTAGGGGGTATAAGACGCACTGGCTCGGACGTAGCGCCAAACGCTGCCTGCCGGAGGGAGAGGACACGAGTCACGGCCACAGGGTGGAGGAGGACACAGGGTGGTGGAGGAGAAACAAGAGGGACAGAGGACACACGTGCAAGCTTGGGGACGGTCACCCAGCATGGATGACTGAGACTGAAGGGAGTCAAGCAGCCGGTGCTGCCCAGGTCCCGGAGGGAACGTGCTCAGTCCCAGGCCAAGGAGATGCACCAGGGAAGGTACTTCGGCCTCGCCGGGAGGAGGAGGACGGTCCCTGCAGGCGCCGGGAGCGGTTAAGAGCGGTGAGTCGAGGGTTAGTTGGCGTTAGAGGACGGCCGAGCAGGCGGAGCGAGAGGCAGGCCCCCGTCACGAGCCGCCGCGCGTGCTCCCGTGGACGGCTCTCAATGTCCCAGGTGAGCTCCGACACCAGGCGAGGACGAGCCTGTCTTCTCCTCCAGAGACCCCGTGCCACCATGTCCCCCTAGCCCATCACCGCAGCCCCATCACCATGGGTCTCATGCACCCACCACCACAGCGGCCAGGCAGGGCTGGCACGGCCAGGCTGTGCCAGAGTCCGCACACCCATGCCGTGAGCAAGGGTTACTGGGATTAGTGGTGAGCGGGTATGTTAGAAGGAGAAGGTCCATGCATGGTGGACATATATGTGGGGCAGGGGCCATCGGGGCTGCAGGACACAGCCGCGTGCCCCAATTCTGCTCCCAGAGATGGAGAAAGAGAGCCAGCACCTGGCCCATACGTGGGACCCAGGAGGACCCCATGGTGCTCCCACCAGGGAGCAGCGGAGGTGGGCTCCAAACCCACGTGGCCTCCTAGGGCACGTGGTGTCAGTGCTGAGCAAAGTGGGCTCTCGTGGCACCGTTTCGGGGTGCAGCACCCACAAGTAAGAGGGCAAGACAAATCAATTGTCCCACGACGGGGCTTGGAGAGTCCCCTGCAAATTCTCGGGGCACACCGGCAGCCCAGCGAGCTCTTACCATCTGTGTGCACCCGCATGGCTGAGGCTGTGATATCAGTCGTCACGTTGAAGTAGGGCAGCCACAGGTCCTATGGGGACAGAGGGGACGGGTGACAACACGGGGACATCACCACGGCCAGGAGCTCACCGGAGGACCACAGCCCACCCAAAGGTGCTCGTCCCAGCCTCACCCAACGCACCTCGATCTGCTTATCCTGGAAAACCTTATTAATGCTGGCATTGAAGGCCGAGCCCGAAAACATGGAGGTGATGGGGTAGGTGAGGTCCAGGACGGTCTCGAACACCGAGTTCATGCACTACAGGAAAAGAGGACAGAAAAGATGGAAGGAAGTGTCTTCAGCGACACCTCGGAGCAGGGCCGGCTGCCGACGGCGACTTTTCGGGCCCCGCGAGGGGGTGAGCTCGGCGCTCACCTTGGCCCACTCGCGGGCCCGCTGCTTGGTGCGCACGGCGCTGCGCTCCTCGGCGTAGAGCGCGCCGATGAAGGAGCCGATGGAGGTGCCGCCGATCATGTCGATGGGGATCCCTGCCTCCTCCATGGCCTTGATCACCCCGATATGAGAGCAGCCCCTGACAAAGAAAGGAAAAGGAGGAGGAGGAAGGATCACAGTGCCAACGGCTGCTCCGCGGCACGGCCGAATGTGGTGGGGGGGCCGGGGTCGCCCACCTGGCGCCGCCTCCACCCAGGACCAGGGCGATGGTGTTGCCGGTGAGCACCCGCGCCAGGCGGGAGAAGTCGCTGTGCCGGTCGGCGTTCTTCTCGAACACCTTCTCGTACATCTCCCTCTGCGGGCAGGAGAGAGAGGGCGGGCTAGAACGGCGGCTCCGCGTCCCGGCACGGGACCGGCCGGAGCCGTACGTACCAGTTTGGTGGGGCTGCGGCGGGAGAAGACGCGGCGGGGACACTTGATGTGCAGGTGGCCAGAGCACCAGCTGCGCATGTTGAGCCATTCGACGGTGCGGCAAGGGCTGGCGCCGTCCTCGCGGTGCAGCAGGATCAGCTGCTTCAGGGCGCGCACGGCCGTGTTTTCCAACATCTGCTCCAGCTGCCGAGGCCATCAATGAGGGACGCCCGCGCCACCGGCTCGGCACGCTCCGCCCGCGCCCCGTTGGCGCAACTCACCTCTCCCAGAGCCGGTTCCTGGTCTCCCAGCCCCACGATGAGGATGCAGTCCGCCTGCCGGATGCAACGCACGGTCCAGGGCGTCAGGGTGCAGTCGGTTTGGTAGAGCACGATGCGGTGGATGTCTTCTTGCTGGGCCAGCCAGCCCGACAGGCGGTATTCGTGGATGCTGCCGGGAAGGAGCCGTCGTCAGCCACTGACACCGGCTCCCCCCAGCACGTGCCGTTTTGCTCCTGTCGCTCTTTTACCTGTCCAGCGCCGATGAGCCGAGCCGGGCACGGATGATATCGCTAGTGAGGAGCAGCGTGGGACCTGCGAGAGTTGGGGACGGGGTCACTACCACGCCACGTTCACCATGGGGCCAAGGCCACCACTGCGGTTCCGCGGTCACCACCGTGACCGCTGCCGTGCTGTGGTCACAGCCATGCCGCGGTCACCATCACGGTCACCGTCATGCCGCGGTCACCGCAGGTTGGCCCTCACCGATGGCATTGAGCGCGTGCTTGAGCTCCAAGGTGAAGGCGGCCGTGGGCACGTCGTCGCACACCGGC
This sequence comes from Rhea pennata, assembly GCF_028389875.1. Taxonomy (NCBI): domain Eukaryota; kingdom Metazoa; phylum Chordata; class Aves; order Rheiformes; family Rheidae; genus Rhea; species Rhea pennata. The sequence goes on along the minus strand of NC_084695.1, from coordinate 1,034,568 downwards.
AGCACGGCCACTGTCGACAGGTTGCTCGTGGGATTGGTGGGCTCCGAGCTGGAGGCCATGCCCAAGCCAGAGCCTGCAAGGACAGAGACACTGGCAACCTAGGGGTGACACGACCAGGGCCATCCTGCCCTTAACGGAGTCCGGTCAAGGTGAGGGAACAACCGCAGCACAGCTGGTGAGAGCCCTTCGGGTCCTACCTGCGAAGGGGCCCCGGAGCTGCTGCAGGTTTCCCAGGATCTTCTGGCTCAGCAGGTGGATGAGGCGGGTGACGACCTGCAGGGACGAGGACAGGGACGGCTGTCAGAGCTCTCTGGTCGCCCCATGGTGATGCTCTAGCTGCTGGACCCTCAGATACCCTCTGGCATGAGCATGGCCTGTCCTGAGACACCTTAACACCCCGGGACAAAGCCCCGTGTGCTTTTTGGGGTGCAAACCTCCACGTTTCCCCATCTTTCGGGGACCTCAGAGGAAGATCCTGCCTTGGAGTGTGAAACCACCCACAGGGTTTAATCCTGGTTAAACTTTGTGGGGTTAAATCCTACTCTGTTTTGGTTCAGACAGAGCCAAACCTTCCCCTACAGCTCTCTCTGACCTTATGAAGCTCCCCCAATTCCTAAGGAGCCCCACAGTCTTTTCCCTATATCCCTTCCCTCGTGCATCTGGCTGCAATCCCAGCTGTAGCCGGCAAGGATGGTTTATGCAGAGGTTTCACCTGCAGAGTTTGGAGCCTCCCAGCACAGCCCAGTTTGCCCAAACTGGAGCAGGTTTCCGGGGAAGGAACTCGGGCTCCAGCCTCGTACCTGGGGGTATCTGCGTTTGATGTTGTTCAGGGTCCCCTCGGGCAGCTTGGCCAGCTCCGTGTCCCGGACGGCGTGCACCGTGGTGGCTCGGGGCTGCCGGGTGAGGGCTTCCACCTGGAGAAGGAGATGGGACGCGTAGATCGGAGCTCTCCCACCTCCAGAGAGCGGCTGGGAACGGCTCTCGGCGGCCTCAGCGGCGCGGGTGAAGCTCCGGGGGAGAAGCCGGGAGGTCCCGGCTTTGCCGCTCACCACGCCGATGAGGTCCCCGCGGCCGTACTCGCCGATGAGCTCCTTCTTGCCGCTGCCCTTCTGGATGACGGAGCGGAGGCGCCCGTTGAGCGCGATGTAGGTGCAGTCTGACTTGTCGCCTTGCCTGGAGGGGGGGGGGGAAACCCATAAAAGAAAGCGGAGCAGCTGGAGACGAGTCCCACCACAACGGGGCAGGGCGGCCGCCCCGCGTCGCCCACCTGTAGAGCGCGCGCCCGGCCTCCACCGCCATCCAGTCGATGGCAAAGTCCATCTGGCGCACGAAGGGCGACATGCGGGCGGCCACGGTGTGGGCGACGCTCAGCACCACGCTGGGCTGCTCCCGCATGATCCTGCGGACGGGCGGCAGTCAGGGGGTGAGGGACCCCCGCGTTGACGATCCCCCTCCACCCCTAAACAGATGCCGAGATCCGGCTGGGTCGGGGCTCGCCGGTTCTCCCCGGTGGTCTCGGAAACGCCCTTTTTGCCCCTCTGTCGGCGTCGCTACTCACTCGTAGAAGTCCGACTTGGAGATCTTGAGGAAGGTGCAGTCGCGGTTGGCCTTGATGGTGAAGATGAGGGGCTCGCCGGTGAGCACGGCCAGCTGGCCCACCATCTCGCCGGGCTGCGTCAGGAAGAGGCACACGTCCTCCGCCTTGTCGATCATCCGCTGGTACACGTGCAGGCAGCCCCAGAGCACGAAGTGGAGGCTCACGTCCTGCAGGGACGGGGCCACCGTCAGCGCAGCAGCCCCGAGTGCCACCGCTGGTGCCCCCCCGGGGTGACACGGGCCAGCACCTTGCACACCCCCAAGGCGTAACAGAGCCTGTTGGCACCGTTTGGGTTTTCTCCAGCTCCTCTTTGCTGGTGCTTTATGTCCTTCAAGACCTCAAAGCGCAGCTCTGAGGTTCATTTTCGCAACCCACAGAGCAGAACCTCGAGCAGCACGCTGGGGTGGCCAGGACCGAGAAGCCACCGCAGTTCCACAACGCCCAGACCCACCTGATCCCCTTGACGGGCGATGATCGTCCCAGCCTTGGCGTGATGGAGCAAGACGCGGTTGTTGAGCAGCGACGGGTCCTGAAGGGAGAACGGAGGCAACGGTGAGGCAGCGGCGAGGTGACGGGGGGAGGGGGGGCACCTTGGGGACTGTGGCAAGCACCGGTGGCCTCTCTGCCCTCACCTCCACCTTCATGAGCTTCACCAGCTCCCGCTTTGCTGCCTCGAAGATGGTGCTGCTCTGGCGGCCCTGGTAGGGCCCAAAGGGGCAGTCGCTGCTCACAGTCTCGTCCTCGCAGTAGTTGTAGTGGTAGACGCCCGACGGTTGCTCCTCCACCGTCACCGACTTGCGCTCCTTGGGCTCGTGGGAGATGGACTGCGGAGGGGAGGACGGGACAGCTCCGGCCACCTGCCACGCCAGGAGAGCGCTCCAAACGCCAACGACACCAGGAACGCGGGTGCTCGGAGGAGGAACGATTCCCTCCCCAGCACAAGGATGCTCGCCTCACCCGGGAGAAGGAGGCCAAGGCGCCGGTGCTGTCCTCCTGCAGCGACACCGAGATGCGGCCGCGCTCGTAGGCCATGTCGAAGTCGGAGCGGGGACCTTTTTGGATGCCTGCGCGAGACAAGAGGGAGAATCGGGTGGTCACGGGGGACCCTGCAGAGCCAGGATCGCCATCCTGGTTTGCTAGGGGACCGCACGGCACCGACCCACCGGAGATATCCACTGGCATCGAGATGCAGCGGCTCAGCAACGGCGGCGCGGGGGCATCCAGGGCTCCTGCCTTCAGCGACTCGGCTGCGGGGCGACACGGCCTTGAGCTCTGGAGATGCATCCAGACAGCGCTGACGCAGCGAGGATGCGACCTCAACCCGAGTCTTACCCGAGTCTCTGACCGCCTCCGGCGGCCTGGCCGCGCTCTCCTTGCCCTCGTCGGCGACGGCAGCGCTCAAGACCCGCTTGCTGTGGCGCACGGGGCTGGTACGGGCCGCGTGGCTGGGCTGGGCGAAGAGCCGCAGCGGCTGCATCTCCTGCGACGGGAAGGAGGGGTCGCGTCACCGTCCCGTCCCCGCTCCGAGCCGGCGACGGAGCCGCCACCTCCGACCCTTTCCGGAGGCGCGAGGGGACGCCGCGGCGGCAACTCACGTGGCTGAAGAGCTCGTTCGTGAGCCCCAGGTAGTTGTGCAAGGCCAGGAAGGTGACGCGTTGCAAGCGCACCATGATGATCTAACGGGGCGAGAAGGCGTGAGCGTCCGCGTGCCGCCCCGGGCGGTCGCCCGCGGCTCGTCCCCGCGGCCGGGCTCACCTGCACCACCCGCACCAGGCTCTCGGGGTACTTCTCGAAGACTGCCGAGAAGGCCTCGACGGGCAGCCGCAGCACGGTGGAGTCCTCCGCCGCCCGGGCGCACACCGTTCGGTAGGGCCGCTGGTGCCCCTGCGCGACAACCGTGGCGTCGGCGCCCGCGGGACGGACGCCGAGGCCTCTCCGCCGTCGGGTTTGGGAGAGCCGGGGAGGGTTCGGGAGCAGCCGCAGCTCGGTACCGTGATGACATCGAGGATGCTGAGCAGGCTGTGCACGCTGTCGCCTGGAAAGACCTCCTTCATGACGGTCTCCTTCCCATCCTGCGGCACGGACAGGCTTTTAGGGCGTCGTTCCCAACACTGGGGATGTCCCCGTCACCTGCACCCGTCCCCGTCACCCACGTCCCTCTTTCCTCGTACCGGCTCCGTCAGGAACAGCTCCAACTTGCCATCCTGCAGCACGTAAATGCTGGTGTCGGGCTGCCCGGGCCGGAAGACGTATTCTCCCTGCTGGAATTGCTGGAAGATCATGTGTTTGCAAAGCTCCAGAAACAACGGCTTCTCGAAATGACCCAGCACCCTGCGAATACGGGAGGGACGGCAGGTGACCGAGCATTCCCCGTGCCCGCCGTGGTCACCCCTTAAAAGAAAAAGGGGCGCCGCCACCTCCGGGACGGCGCGCGGCCACGGCAAGAGCGCCGGGCGGTGAGGCGAGCCCCGGATCCCGAGGTCGGCGGGGCCTCACCGCACGTTTTTCAGCATGTAGAGCACTTCGGAGGGCAGGTGGGAATTAGCCACGTCGAACTCGGTCAGGTCGGCCTCCAGCACCGACGGCGGAGGCTCCTTCAGCTGCAGCGTGGGCAGCTCCTTCTTGATGCGCAAGAACCTGCACGGGCAACGGAGGGGAGGGGAAAAAAAAAAAAAAAAAAGGAGTGAGACGACGCGGGGCTCTGCCAAAACGTGCCTGTTTCTGATGAAAGTGGGATAAGTTAAAGCTAAGTGAGACTCTCCTCCTTGCTCCGGGAGGGCCCAGATGCAGATCCACAGCCCCCCGGCACCATGCCCGTCCCCAGCGCCGTGGCCCCTCTCCGCCTGCACGGAGCCTTGGGGCACCAAATCTCACTTTTTGGCGATATTCAGCATCTTGAGCTTCTTCTTCATGCGGGGCCGGGAGGTGCTGGATATAGTGGTGTCCACCAGGGATGAAGTGGACTGGGAGACCTGCCGGGAAAGGGGTCGGTGAGCGCCCTCCCCTCCGCCAGCCCGGATCCCTCCGGGGGGGGTCTCCCCACTAGTCGAGTTTGTCTCCCACGGGTGCCGGAGCCCCTCGCCGAACACGCCGGGGAGCCGAGACCCTCCACCCCTTCGCCACCGGAGCACCTTGCGCATGATCTTGCGCCCGTAGAAGAGCATCTTGTCCCGCTTGCGGAAACGGTATTTGGGCGTCTCCTGAGCTGGCACCTCTGGAGAGCAGGAAGGCGAAGGGTGAGCGCGGCGCTGCGCCGAGCTGTCGCCCTGGCAGCCGTCGAGGTGCCACCGGCCTCGTGCCAGGCACGGCGCGTGTCCCCCCCCCCCTCCGCCGCCCCATCACTCACTCTTGAGCCGCAGCCTGCGGACCAGCACCGCGATGGCGGCGGCGACGAGCACCACGAAGAGGCCGAGCCCCAGCATCGCCCCCAGGACCTGCAGAGAGAGGCGGCATCCGGATGCGGCCCGGCGGCGAGCACCGGCGGTGGCTTGGGGAGGGCGGGGGGGGGGGGGACACACATGACACGAGCTCGAGCGTCCCCAGCAGCCTCCCCGCCGCCAGCGCGCCCCGCGACGCAGCTCACCGCGCCGGTCTGCAGCTGCTCCTCGGCGAACAGCTTGGGCAACGCGGCCGTCAGCGACGCGTCCTGCGGCGAGACGCGGGCTGAGCCCCCACGCGCAGCTCCCGGGGGTGACCCCCCCCCCCCCACTGCCAACCCCTAAACGCATCCCGGGCGGCCACGGGACGCTCACGGCACGACGTTTTCCTACCTCCGTCTCCTCCTGCGGCTCCGACTCGCTCTGCCCCATGTCGGCCGCGGGGCTCGGCCCATGCGGAAACCTGGGGGGGGGGGGGAGGGAATAAGCAGAGTTTGGGGGTTACCGAGAGCCACGCGGTGCCCAACGCCCCGTCCTAACGCCTACGCGTCCGTCCCCGGGGCAAGGGGGGGGGGGGGGGGATCCGAGCAGGGCAACGTCCACCCGCCGGCTGCCGAGACGGGACTTAACGGGGCGAGAAAAGCCGCAGCGAAGCCCCCGCCGGAGAACGGCGCGGCTCGACGCTTCCTCCGGCGGAGGGGAAGCGCGAGCGGGAACCGCCGCGGCAGCGATTTCGACAGAGCCCCGCCGCCGAGGTCTCCCCAAAGGGCACGTTTCAGCCCCGAAACGGCGGCAGCGGCGGCGGCGGGGGTGGGGGGGGGGGGGTTGCGGCCCCCGAGGCCGGGCGCTGGCACCCGCCCCCCCCCCCCCCGCTCCAGGGAAGAGGTGTCTGTCTATCACACCCCCGTGTCCCGTCCCTGTCCCCCCCCCCATTCCGGTGTCCCTCGTCCTTCCCAAGGACGGGCCCGGAGACATCGGATACCGAGGATGCCCGGAGGGATTTGGCAATGCCGACGGTGGTGGTGGTGGTTGGGGGTGGGGGGGGGGACGTCAAAGCAGCCTCTGTCCCCCCCCCCCACCCCCTCGTTGGCCCTGGCACCCATCTGGCAGCTGGTTTCCAGCCTCCGCCTCCCCCGAAGGCATTTTTCGGGGCGCCTCCTTCGCCCCGCGGCACCCCGGGGCCGTCCCACGCGTCGGGTGGCCTCACCCGCGCCGCCGGCGCCTAACGGGTGCCTTGTCAAACGGTTCCCCCGTCCCAGCCCTTACTGCCCCCCCCCCACCCTAAATATCACCCCCTCCCTGTGCCCTCCTCCCCCCTCCCAACCTGGCTGGTACTGCCCCCATTTCGTCCTCCCCCCACCCCGAGGGCAATATTGGTCCCCCCCCCCCGACCCCACCGAAACTGCTGCTGCCCTCCTTCCGTCCTGTACTACCCCCTCCGTGTCTGTGCCCCCCCCCAGGTCTGCTACTGCCCCTCTATCCCCCCCCCAGGCCTGTACTGCCCCCCTCCAAGCCCATACTGCCCCTCTATCCCCCCCCCAGGCCTGTACTGCCCCCCTCCAAGCCCATACTGCTCCTCTATCCCCCCCCCCCGGACTGTACTGCCCCCCCCAAGCCCATACTGCTCCTCTATCCCCCCCCCCCCGGACTGTACTGCCCCCCCCAAGCCCATACTGCCCCTCTATCCCCCCCCTCAGGCCTGTACTGCCCCCCTCCAAGCCCATACTGCCCCTCCACCCCCCCAGGCCTGTACTGCCCCCCTCCAAGCCTATACTGCCCCTCCGTCCCCCCCCAAGCCTGTATTGCCCCCCTCCAAGCCTATACTGCCCCCCCGTACCCCCCACCCTGTACTGCCCCTCCGAGCCCTTATTGCCCCCAGTCTATTGCCAGCTATTGCCCCCCCGTATACCTCCTCCATCCTATATTGCTCCTCCATCTCCCCCCCCACCAAGACCCCTACTGCCCCCCCCAAACACCTACTGCCTCCTCTGATACCTCTATAGCCCCCATCTGCCCCTAGACCCTTATTGCCCCCAATCCCCCCCAGCTCCTATTAACCCCCCTCAGGTCCCTATCGCCCCCCATATCCCTACTGCCCCCCCAGCCTATATTACACACCCCTCCCAGGACCCTATTGCCCCTCACCCCCCCCAGCCCCTATTACCCCACCAAATCCCTATTACCCCCCCCAACCTATATTAACTTCTCGGGCCCTTACAGCCCCCCCCAACCCCCAGTGCTCCCCTCAGCCGCTACTGCCCCCCATCTTCCCCCCAAGACCCTACTGCCCCCCCCAGGCCCCTACTGCTCCTCCATCCCCCCCCCCCCACGCGGGCCTCAATTACCCCCTCAGGCCTCTATTGCCCCCCAAAGCCCCTCGTGCCCCCCCCCCGGCTCCTACCCGCCCCTCCCCGGCCGGTCTCGGTCCTGGTCCCGCCCCCGCACTCACGCGCCACCGGTCGCCGCCCCGCTCCGGCCTCTGCACCGGCAGCGGCGGCCGCAGCGGGGTCATGGTCCCTTTAAAGCGGCTCCGCCCCCTCCCCCCCACCCCCCCCGCGCGTGCGCGCTGCCGCCAACGCCCGCGGGGAGGAGGAGGGGGAGGGAGGCGGCGGCGTCGCGGCGCCGCCGCCATGTTGGGAGAGGCAGCCCCGTAGCGGCGCCAGGGCGCATGAGCGCCATCTTGGGTGCGGCGCCCAGCCTCGGCGTCGCCGCGAGGCGCGGCTGTGACGTAAACGAAGCCGCCCCGGCGCCATTTTGAGAGTGGCAAAGGAGGGCACGGGCCCCGAGGGGGCACCCAGTGGGTGGGTGGGTGGGGGGGGAAGCTGTGGCTGGGGGAACGAGGGGCACCCACGGGCGACAGCATCCACCAGGGCTCTGCCCCAAGGAGCGGGCGGGGGGGGAAGGAACAGCACCCCCTGGGACCCCACAGGCACCGCAGGGTGATGGCACCCGTTGCCAGGGTGCCCTGCCCCAGGGGGGTGGGGGTAGCACCCACCACCCCACTGGTGCCCCCCAGGGTAGTAGTACCCCTGCCCCACAGCCACCCCAAGGCGCCAGCATCCACTGCACCCTCCACCCACCCTGTCCCCCCAGTGGGGGCGTTGGCAAGACTGAGGCAACACCCCAAAAACCCCAAAGAGCCGCTTTTCCTCCTGGGATACTTTATTCGCCCAGCGCAACCCAGCACCCAGGTGGGGGGGGGGGGAGGGGAAGCCCGATGGGGCACCCCCCGACGGCACCAGCCGACCCCGTCTTCCTGCTCGACGCGGCCTCAAAACGGCGACCGAGGGCCGGGACGAGCCTGCAGTGCCGCAGCCGAGCCCAGGCCCAACTCAGTTCAGGAGTGAGAGGCAGGATTAGAGGAAAGGGAGCAGCGAACGCTCTGCCGGGCTCCCCTGCGAGGGGTGTGGGGGGGGGGAGAAATAAATTCGGCCAAAGAGCCCGGTCCCGGCTCAGCTGCCCCTTTCCTCCGCTCGGCTCCGGCCCAGGGGGCTGGGGGAAGAGGCCAGGCAGCGGCTGGCCCCGCTCCAGCGGCAGACAGCTGCTCCTGCTGCGGTTACAAATCCTGCCCTTGACCTCTCTCTCTCTCTCCGCGTAAACAGCCTCGAGGCTCGCCGGAGCCGAAACGCAGCCGGAGCTGCCAGCGCGAGTTTGGGGCTGCGCCGAGAGCAAAAAGAGGCGACGGGGCGGGAGGTACCAGCTCGCGCCCAGCACGGAGCTGAGAGCGAAACGGGGAAACAAAGCGCCCCTTGAGCTCCCCGCCCGGGGCCAACGTGGGAGGAAGCGGTTTTGCTCTCGCCCCAGCTCTGCTCCGGGCTCTGGAGGCGACTCCCAGCTCAGCAGAGCCAAAGTTGTGGCACCGCAGGCCCCCCCCCACCTCAGGAACAAGCATCCAGGCAGGACCCAGGGGCTGCATTTTGGGTGCTGGAGCATGGAGACACCACGGCCACTGCAGGAAAAAGGGGCTGCAATCATCCATCCAGTTCTCGGGTGCTGGCGCTGCGAGATCTGCCCCGGAAAACACAGGTGCCATCTCGCCCCATCACCTCTGGGGCAGGTGATGAGCTCCGGTGCCGATAAAAGCCGACATTAAAATAAATAAAAGAGCACGGGGACGCAGCCCCGGCGGCAGAAGGAGTCCGTGCGGTAGGACCAGCTCATCGGTGGCAGCGTCCCTCAGTTCACCAGCAAGGTGTTGTCCGGCAGAGGAGCCCTGTGGGAAAAGCCAACTGCTCCGGGAGCGGATCCAGGTACCCCTTTCCCCCCCTGGTTGCGGGAGAAGGAGGTTTGGGCTGAGCCCTGCTCCAAATGGGACAATCCAGCTCCCCCTAAAACCAAACAGGATGGCCAAAGGGGGGAGCCAGATTCATCCTGGAGCCCCATGAGGGTCCCCATGGGTGCCGAGCCACTTTGGGTTGCCAAGAGGGCTGGGGGTTCACAGTCGAGGTGGGACCACCCACCTGTTCCACAAGAGGAACCAGCAGCAAAATAGCCACAAATCTTCCTCTTTTGGCACGCAGGAGGAAGCAGCATTGTGAACGGGGGTGACAGAGCCAGGCCAGCCCACGAGCGGGTGCCCAACGGCTCCCGAAAAGGCGCCCACCTCTCGCAGCAGCAGAAGACGGAGCAGGACGAGGTGCTCTCGCGGCGGTACTTGCCCGACTTGGGGCTGTCCTTGCACTCGGCGATGAAGGCGTGGAGCTGCGAGACGGGCGTTTCGCCCTCGCACTGGTGCTGCGAGGACACATGGGAACGTTCGGGGTCGGATACGCTCCCAACGCGAGCGATTTTGGCTCCGCGATTGAATCTCTCCGCCCCTGGCCTCACCTTGATGGTCTCGTAGGAGCCAGTGATGAGGGCAATGAAGAGGCTGAGCACCATGTAGATGAAGAGGCTGATGAAGGTGTACAGGTAGATCTGGCTGAAGAGCCACACCAGGTAGCTGTTCTGCTGCATCTCAGCAAAGGTCACGAACATGTCGTCCCCGTTGATGAGGGAGAAGAGGCACTCGGACACCATGGAGAGGGAGCGGAACTGGGATGAGAGGTGACTGAGGTCACCTTAGTCCTTTCCACCGCCCGGATGAAAGCTCCCATTGGTCCCTAGGGACATTCCCAGCCTTCTCTCGGTGGGCAAGTGCTACCTGACACCCTACAAACCACCCCAGTGCTCTGCAAGGAACGAGAACTGGGGCCTCATCCAACCCAAGGACTCAAAGATGGGAACTAGCCCAGCTCTCGTCTTCTCCCAAACCAGGAGAGGGAACTGTCTCGGAGCAGCCCCTGGAGGGGGGCAAACCCCATCAGAGGAGCCCAGGAGCAGCACCTTGACATGGTACGGGCCCAGCACGATCCAGCCACAGAAGCAGTAGCCCAAGTAGATGACAGCCACACAGCAGCAGAAGCGGATGACGTTGGGCAGGGCCACCCGCAGCGTGACGATGAGAATCTGGCAGAAGAACAGAACCGGGATTAATCTGCCATCCTCCCTCCATGGAACATGTCAGAGGGAGGAGAAGGGGACAACCCCAGAGAGAACGTATGGTGGAAACACCTTGTGTGACTCCAAGATCCTTGGAGGAGCAGGACAGGGAGCCCCATGGTGCTGCAGTGGTGGCCATGAGCCCACCTGGGCATCTCTATGTTCGGTGTCAGGACGTTCCCACCCTAGAAACTGTCCCGAGCTTGAGGGGGGGAGAACATGTCCCCAAGGCCACTCACATTGTACTTCTGGAAGAAGGTGAGGTAGCGGATGACCCCAACCCAGACAAGCAGCGTGGAGGTGCCCAGGAGGATGCTGCAGACATCGTAGCTGGCAAAGTTCTGCAGGGACAGACAGCACGGGCCTGAGCCGTGGCCTCTCAGCCCCCACCAGCGCCTCGGGTGGCCCTTGCCACTCGGCCACGGGCTAGTGGCAACGTTGCCACCACCATGGGCAAGTAAACATCCCTCCCTTGGGCAGGAGAGTTCTTGGTGCCAGCAGCCCTGGTGCATCTGGCACCTGCCGTTCCCAGCCACTGTCCCACACCTTGGACTCGATGCCGATCTTCATGATGGTCCCAAGCACGGTGAGGATGTCGCTCACCACCAGCAGGATGTACCAGCCGTTGAGGAACTCCATGCGGTCCGAGACGCACACACTCTGGTTGTAGCGGCGCTGGAAGAACTGGCTGAACTCCTGAGCATAGGGAAGAAACCAGGTCTTCTAGGCACAACCGTTAAGTTTCGCCCACCCAAAGGGGAGCCGCAGCCTTGATTTAACATCCGAGGCCACCTCTGAAATGCAGCGGCCCTGCCGCAGCTCGAAAACATCCTGCTCCTCGCTCTCCTCATCACTCACGTGCTGCAACAGGAGGCCCCGTATGATGGAGCGGGCGCACAGGATGAAGGAGAGCGAGCACACAAGGAGCACGACGACGTCGAAGAAGAGCCGGAAGGAGTTGTCACCTGCAAGATGCCCAGGTGGATCTTTTCAAGAAGTGATGCTGAGGGTTCCAGGGGAGCACCCGGAGCTCTTGCCCAGCACAAAGCACCCACTAGGGAACAAGCGCCACGTTTGGGCCAAACCCGGGCCCTTGCGGCACCTTACCTCGGCCGAAGATGCTGGGGTCCTTGCATTCCTTGATGTCAGCCCGGTTGTCGAGGTGGATTTTCACCCGGCCGCTGTGAGCCTTGTTGTCAAAGGTGATCTGGGAGAAGGGGATGGTCAAAAACCTGCCTGGTGGCTCTCCAGCACCTCGGCTCTGCCCGTGCTCGCTGCCGCCATCGCTCTGCGTCACCGCCGCGCACTCACGGTGATGGTGAAGGTGTAGCAGTCTGGGATCTCATTGTTGATGATGGTCTGGATGTTGATGGCTTTCAGCTTGAACTGGATGGTGACATTGATGAGCCTGCGGGAGGGGACGGTTGTGAACCCTCCTTCCTCGTGCTTGTCTAGCACGAGTGTCAACCCTGCTGGCAGGGCAGGGGGAGTCAGATCCCCTTTCTTCATGTCGGAGAGGCACCCGGACCCTCACTCGAAGCAGTGGGGATCCAGTGGAAGCTCCCAGATGGGGCACACACACCATTGGGCCAAGCCAAGGGGAAATAAAAGAGGATTTAATTACAGCCTCCCATTCCCTAATGGAAAAACGGGGAGGTGGAAATAAAAAAATAAATAAATAAAATAAATAAAAAGACAATCCTTCCCCAAAAAGGAGGGCACAGCCTCGAATTAAGCTTGGCAAGGGGCATCTCCAGGCTCAGAGGGACCAAGCCTGGCACCAGCATTTTGCAGCTGGAGCTTCTGAGGGAAGCAACCACAAGCCACGCCGCATCTCTACACCTGGCACCGACATCGGAAAGGAGAAGGGGAAGCAGGGCTGAGGAGATGCCGTGCCCGCGAGACTTGGCCACAGGCCATCACAGCACCAAGTTTTGGGGAGCCGGAGAGCGATTGCTTCTCGCGCAACCGGTTTCACATCCCTCTCGGCCCCAGAGGGAATTTGCCTTTGGCCTGCAAGCGGTTTTGACGCTAACAGATGCTTTTCTGCTCCAACAACCAGGGCGAAACCTGTTAGCACAAGAAACTCCCTGCACGGGGATCCCTGCTGCATGATCCCTCTGCTACCGGGGGAGCCGCAGAGCACCCGGATGCTGGGGAAGAGGCCGCAGAAAAGGCCGCAGAAATTACTTGTGGAATTTGAGGGTGAAGTTCCTGTAGCTGCGGTCCAACTCCGGCGGGAGAGGCTGCGGCTCCTGGGGCTCCACTCCCAGGCAGTCTGCAGGAAGGGAGAGAAGCACCTTCAGGGGAGCCCTTGGCCCCTCTCAAACCCAGGAACAGAAAAAAAAAAGAAAAGAAAAAAAATCCTGCAAACGCCCCCCCCCAGGACCTCGGGGAGAGGTGAGCTCAGCCCCGAGCACCCACCCGTGACGATTTTGGGGTCGATGTTGAAGGTGTCGTTGGCCGGGTCGATGCGCCCTTTGCGGTAGAACTGCTGGCACAGCATGAGGGCCGAGCGGTTGGCCCCGTGCTCGCCCCGCACGTAGGCGTAGCGCCCGATGGTCTCGTTGGGAATGGCCAAGTACTGGCGGAGAGGGGACGTTCTCAGCGGCTGGGCGCCGAGACGCCTCCCCTTCCCCACCCGCCCGCTCCCCTCACCTTCTCCACTGCGTAAAAGACCCGCTCGTAGAGCTCGTGCTGCGTGTAGACGGCGTACGAGTCGTCCGAGCCGTCCACGTAGTCCTTGAGGAAGAGGTGCTTGAAGGCGATGGTGTTCTCCTCCTTGAAGGTCACCACCATCTGGTTGCTGAGCCCGAAGAGGATGAGCTGAGAGAGATCAGGACTAAGATTTCCCGCGGCCAAGCTCCTCTCCTACCGTGGACGGGGTGGAAACCATCTCCTCATATTCCCTGGCACGGCCAAGCAGCTCTTCCGCCAGGAACGCGACCAGCAGAGAAGATGTTACTGATCATCTTCCTTTTATTTGGGGTTTTTCCTTATCCTTATGCTACAGCAATGCCTTTGCTGAAGCTTTGCTGGCCAAAACAGCTTCAGGACGAAGCTTTTTCTGCCGTCAGCACTGCCCTGCTCCAGCCAGGGGCTGGATGAGCCCCAGCTCAGCCCCTCTTAAACTAAGCATTTCTCTAATATTTGCCGCTTTCCTTCCAAGTTCGAGCTCCGTTTCCTTCCCCCACCCAGTGCAACACCGCTCACGGCCTCGGGGGAAGCTGCCAAGGATGGTCCCAGCCGCGCCGGGCGGGCGCCTTGATCCTCCGCATGGGGAAGAGGGTCACGCGCCAGCAGCTTCCTCCAAACCTCGTGGATGGGACTGAGCGTGGTCAGGCCGCTTTTTGCCCGGGTAGTTTTCCGCCCAACAAGCTCTGCTTGGGACAGAGCTCAGCCCCAAACGCAGGGAGCAGGATTTACCCTTCTCCCAGCTCCCTTTTTCAGGGCATCCCTGGCATCACCTTGGATCCTCCAGCACCCAAGGCCCAGATCAGCCCCCAGATGCCCACCCCGAGGATTTGCCACCCTCCCTGTGTCCCCCTGCCTCGTCCCCAAGCTGGTGACCATCCCAGAGGTCCACTCCTCCCCAATGGTGCTTGTGCTCAGTTTTACCCTCACCAGATATGTCCTCACACTCAGAGCCAGCCCCACCCAACCAACACCCAGGTCCCCATGTCCTCAGGTCCCCTGAAGCTCCCTAGTGCCCTCCAGTGTCCCCTCCTGGGAGTCCCGGTCCCCAGTGACTCCCCTTTCTCCAGTGTCCCCATACCCAGGATCATCCCCCCCCACCAAGGGTACCCAGGCCTGAGGGTGACCCCATGGGCCCTGGTGTCCCTTTGCCCCTCATGTCCTCCCTCTGGTGTCCCCATGCCCAAGACTCCCCACCCATTCCCCAGTGACCCCCTCCACACACACAATGTCCCCACGCCCAAGATTTTCCCCCTCCATGACCAGTGACCCCCATCTCACATCCCGGTGTGTCCCCAAGCCCTATGTCCCCCATCTGTCCCCATGTCATCCCCAGCCCACTGGCCCTCCATGTCCCAGGACTCCCATCCCCCAGTGTCCCTACACGCCCTATGTTTCTTACTGTCCCCCCCAATAGGGTCCCCAGTCTCTTTGTGCTCCCCAGTGTCCCCCCCTACAGGGTCCCCAGTGTCCTTCTGCTTCCCAGTGTCCCCCCCAACAGGGTTCCCAGTGTCCTTGTGCTCCCCAGTGTCCCCCCACATGGTCCCCCGTCTCCTTGTGCTCCCCAGTATCCCCCATCTCCTTGTGCTCCCCAGTATCCCCCCCCCACAGGGTCCCCAGTCTCCTTGTGCTCCCTTTGGTGTCCTCATGCACAAGAGTCCCCCTGTCCCCTGGTGTTCCCGCGCCCAGCACCCACTGGTGTCCCTATCTCAAGCACCCCCCTGTTCCCTGATGTCCCTAAGGCCGGTGCTCCCAGGTGCCCCCATGCCCAGTGCCCCCACTGTCCCCGCACCCTGATGTCCCTATGCTCCCCAGCGTCCCCAAGCTCAGGACAGCCACCCCCCCCACCCACCTCGAGTGCCCCGGCGCCTCCCTGTCCCCCAGGGTGTCCCCCGGGGTGTCTCCCTGGGTGTCCCCCGTGTCCCCCCTCCCCGGTACCTGAACGGTGACGAGGAGGATCTTGGCGAGCTGCAGCCCCAGCTTGACGGGTCGCCGCCCCCGGGCGCGGTACTTGTCGCAGGGGCTCATGAAGAAGTACTTGAGGCGGCGGCGCAGCTCCTCCTCCTCCTCCTCCTCCTCCTCGGCCGGCGGCTCCACCGTGCCGTAGCCGGCGCCGCGGCCCAGCAGCCGCTCCGTCTCTGCGGGGGGAGCCCGTTACCGGCGGCTACCGGGGCACCAGGGGGGAACCGGAGGCCTCGAACGGGAGAAGGGGAGGGGGGAATTGGGCCCGGGCCCGAGCCCCGGCCCCGGGCCCGAGCCCCGGCCCCGGCCCCGGCCCCGGCCCCGGCCCCGGCCCCGGCCCCGGCGCTCCCTCCCCCGCCTCCCCCGGGACCCGCTCACCAGCCGGAGCAGCCATGATGCCGCCGCACAGCGGCTTCAAACAACCTCCTCACGTGACCGGAAGCGCCCGCCCCCCCCCGCTCACCTGACGGCCCGCCCCTCCCCTCCTCTCCGCCCCCTGGCTCCTCCCCTCCCCGCCCCCTGGCTCCTCCCCGGTCGGTAAAGCCCCGCCCCTCCCCTTGCCGCACGCCCCGCCCCCCTCCGGCCGGTGACACCGCCCCCTGTATCACGTGGCGCTGGCGCCCCGCCCCCCTCCCCTCACGGCCGCCGCTGCTCCCTGGTGCCGGGCGGGCGCGGTGCATTGTGGGACTGAGGCTCGGTGACCCGCCCGCCCCCCTACCCCGCGCGCCCTCTGACCCCTGCCCTGTTCCCCCCCCCCCCCCCGCCATGAGCATCATGGCAGCCACTGCCATCAGCGCCCCCCCCCCCCAACCCGGGGTGGGTGACACGGGGCCCAGGAGGATGTGGCCATGCTGGGATGGTGCCACGTGGCCGGGGGAACGTGGCCGCGATGGGAGGAGGACGCAAGGGCCGGGGAGACGTGTGCTCGCCCGGGTGGTGCCACGTGGCCCACGGGACCCGGCCTTGACCGGAGGAGGACATGTGGGTCAGGGTCTGTGACCAGGCCGTGGCAGCAATGTGTGGCCCATGGGGACATTTCCTTGCTCAAATGGTGCCACACGGCCTAGGGGGACGCATCCATGCCAGGGTGGCACCGTGTGACCCAGGGGGACGTGTCCATGCCTGGAGGGTGCCACATGGCCCGTGGGGACACATCGGTGCCTGGACAGTGCCGTGTGGCCCCGGGGGAACGTGTCCATGTGCGGATGGTGACGTTGGCCCATGGGGGCGCATCCGTGCCAGGATGGCACCGTGTGGCCTAGAGGGACATGTCCACACCAGGACGTTGCCAAGTGGCCTTGTGGGACACATCCACACTCAGATGGCACCGTGTGGCCTAGAGGGACATGTCCACACCAGGACGTTGCCAAGTGGCCTTGTGGGACACGTCCACACCCAGATGGCACCGTGTGGCCCAGAAGACATGTCCACACCAGGACGTTGCCAAGTGGGCTTGTGGGACACAACCACACCCAGATGGCACCGCGTGGCCCAGGAGACATGTCCACGCCAGGACATTGCCAGGTGGCCCACGTGGCATCGTCACCGTTTCCGCTCCAGCCCATCCGTCCCCACCGCCCTGCGCCGCTGCAGCTACCGGATGCCAGTGCCACCGTGCCAACGTTTTTATTCACCCGTCCCCACCGTGGCGCCTCCGTGGTCCCCGCGCCGTGGCCACGGCACCCCGGCCAGCGGCTCGAGCAGCAGACGGAGGCCGCCCTCGGGGCGGAGGACGAGCTCGGGCTTGCGGCGCACCGGGCAGCGCTCAGCCAGGCGCAGGGTGAAGCGCCGCAGCGTCAGCGCCGCCACCACCTTCATCTCGGCCATGGCGAAGCTCTGCCCGATGCAGTTCCTGCAGCCACCCGTGTCCCCGCGTCACTGCTCATGAACCCGGACGTGTCTAAGCCCTCTCTAAGCTCGGCCGGACCCCCCTGTTCACGGGCGCGGGTAGCCGGTGGCCGCCCGAAGGTGTTGGGACACTCGTGGCAATGTCCCCGGTGGGTGACATAGGACAGGAGACCATGGGATGACATAGAGCTGGGGGTGATGCAGCAGATGACAGAGCCTCGTGGAAACACGAGGTTGGGGCCAGCGTGGCCTTTGCGACGGGCCAACTTGGTGCAGGGATGACTAACCCCCCTCCACGTGCGTGCCTGGGAGGGGACATGAGGACACGCGTGTGCCTCGTGGGGCTTACCTGGGCCCGGCAGAGAAGGGGACGAAGGCCAGCGGGGACCGTCCCTGCATGTTCTCCGGGCTGAACCGCAGTGGGTCAAAGACCTGGGGCAAAAGGATGTCGTCACACTGGTGGGGGACATGTGGCACATGTGGACAGCCACACGTGGCCCAGGGGGACATGTCCATGCCAGGACGGTGACATGTGGCACAGGGGAATGTGTCCATGCCAGGATGATGATATGTGGCCTGGGGGACATGTCCATGACAGGACAGTGACACATGGCACGTGGGACGTGTTTGTGCCAGGACAGCCACACATGGTCCAAGGGGATATATCCACGCTAGGACAGTGACACGTGACACAGAGGTCATGTCCATGACAGAATGGTGGCCCAGAAGGATGTGTCCATGCAAGGACAGTGACACATGGCCCAAAGGGATGTGTCTGTGCCAGCACAATGACGTGGCACATGGGACATGTCTATGCCAGCACAGTGCCATGTGGCATGAGGTCAACGTGTCTGTACCAGGACGGTGACACATGGCCCAAGCCCAGGGTAACAGGGATGCTGCCACCTTGGGGAGCCCAACAACCGCAGGATTGTCTCCCTGTGGGTCCACCACCGCAGCTGGGTCACCGGGGCTCTACCTGGGGCTCGGGCCACACAGACGGGTTGTGGTGTGTCCCGTAGATGCTCAGCAGGCAGGTGGTCCCTGGTGGGATGGAAACGGACATGTTAGGGACAGGAGACACGGGGGTGAGGCCACTGGGGGCCACGTGGGTAAGCCGTACCACTGGGGACAACGTGGCCGTCATGCAGCGCGATGTCCTTGGTGCAACGCCGTGACACGGCAGTAACCGGCGGGTGCAGCCGGAGACTCTCCTTGATGCACATGGTGGTGAAGGGAAGGTGGGACAGATCCTCCCTGCAGGGACCATGGTGTGAGGGATGGTGACCCCAGCATCCTCAAATTCGGGGTGGGGGTCACAGGCGGTCTCTCACCATTTGATCTCCTCCACCTCTCTGTCCTTGAGGAGCTCCTGGACCTCTTGGCGGCACCGCTCCTGGTGGTGGGGGTGGCAGGCCAGGTTGTAAAGCAGCCACACCAAGCCGCTGGCGGTAGTGTCGTGACCTGCAGGGATGAGGGGTGAGTGTGGGACCCCTGGCTGCAAGCACCCACCACCCACCACGCTGTGGCACCCCCTCACCCTCAAACATGAATGTGTCAGCCTCAGCTGAGATGTCCTCATCCGACAGGTCCTGACCGTCCTCATCCTGCAATGGGAGCATGGCAGCAGAGGGGCTACACATGGCCACCACCCTATGGCCAAGTCTGTTCATGGCCACCATCCTTCCCTATGGCCAGCTTCTCCATGGCCACTACTGTCTCCCACAGCCACCACCCTACAGCCAACCTTCCTGATGGCCAACTCTCTCCATGGCCACCGATGTCCTTATGGTCACCCCCATCTCCCATAGCCACCACCCTATGGCCCACCCCTTCCCATGGCCATTACTCTCCGCCATGGCCACCACCCTATGGCCAACCTTCCCCATGGCCACACTGTCCATGTCCCCATCCCAGAGTTGCCTTGGCAAGCAGCAAGAGGTCGATGAAGTCCATGCTCCGGCCCTGGTGGCCCTCCAGCCAGGCCTGGTGGCCCAGGCGCTCGAGTTCCTGGCGCCGACCCTGAACCACGGCAGCAGTGAAGCTGTGCACGGTGGCACAGGCGCGGGCAAAGCGATGGCCATCAGCTGAGAGGTGGTAGAGCCAGTCCGGGTGATGGAGCAGCTGGCGCTGGCGCCGCACCACCAAGGCACTCAACTCCAGGATGGTCGCGACGTACTTGCTGGGCTGCCTGCAGGACACGGGGGGACTGCTGGGGACAGGTGCTTTGGGCCACCAAATGCATCCCCTCAGCCTGGACACCTCCTAGTTGGTGTCGTGCTGCTTTGGGGACACGGGGTGGCCCTCCTGCCCACAAGGACGTCAGAGGCCAGACTGGGTCTGACACTGCTGGGAGGACAGAGCTGGGATGTTGGAGGACACTGGTGGGGACAGAGTTCCCCACCTCCAGGAGCAAGAGGGGGAGGCTGGAAAGGGCAGAGTCAGGGTGAGGGGACCATGATGGGGGGACAGATTTGGGGTAAGGGAGCACCCTGGGTTGCGGGAACCCTGGTGTGGACCGAGCTGGGGCAAGGAGGGACCCCAGGTGGGGAGGGACCACAGTGGGGGGCCGAGCTGGAGCAAGGGGGGACACTGATGCTCAGGTGGGGCAGCGGAGCACCCAGCAGGGGGGTCCTGGGCGGGGGGGGGGGTGAACTGGGGTGGATCCAGGGGGACCCAGGGTCCGTGGTGGCGCTCACTCCTGGCAGTGGCTGTCGTGGCTGAAGATGCATTTCTGGAGGGTGTCGAGGGTGAGCAGAGCCAGGGACTCGAAGACGTCCAGCACCACCGGCGCCCCTGCTGCCTTCCGCCGCCACTTGGCCTGAGGGTGCAGGACAGGGACCGGGTGTGGGTCGGGATCCAGAGGTGGGTGAGCATCTGGGTGGGGGTCGGGGTCTGAGAGTGGGGTCCAGGTATGGAGCAGCAGAGTCCGAGAGTAGGTTAGGATCTGGGTGCAGGGCAGTGGGTGCAGGTTGGGGTCTGGGTGCAGATGGGGGTCTGGGTGCAGGACAGTGGGTGCAGGTTGGGGTCTGGGTGTGGGTTGAGGTCCACATGTGGGACAGCAGGTGCAGTTTGGAGTCCAGGTACAGGGTTCAGATGCAGGCCACTGGGTGCAGGTTGGGGTCTGGGTGCAGATGGGGGTCTGGGTGCAGGGCAGTGGGTGCAGGTTGGGGTCCAGGTGTGGGGTCTGGGTGCAGTCAGGGTCAGTGCGCAGGCATCACGGGCCAGGGAGCCTCACGTGCATGATCTCCGTGCTCTGGTTGAAGATGCCCATGTAGGACTTGAGGACATTGGGGTGAAAAGCCGGCGTCAGCAGGCGCCGGTGCCGGGCCCACTTGCGCCCGTGGCTCAGTAGCAGCCCGTCCCCTGTGGTGAGAAACCTGGGTCCAGGCAGGCACCCACGGGTGCTACCATGCCACTGATGCCACCCAGCCGTCCTCACTCACCCAACCAGGGCTTGAGGAAGCCATAGAAGAGCTCATCCTTTGGGGCGACGAAGGCTGCAAGGGAGCAGAGCTGGTGAATGGTCCCCGGGGTCCTGTTCCCATGGCTTGAGAGGGGGGACAGGGGATGAGCTGGGGTCCCTAGGGATGGGGGGGGTCCTCTGCTCGTGCATCCTTGGGTTGAGCCACCCCAGGAGAACCGGCAGAGCTCGGTGGGCGTCACGCCGAGCAGCAGGCGAGGCACGCGGCTGCTGGGGGTGGGTAGGGCAGACGAGTCCCGACGGAGTGAGGTTGGGGCCCCGTGGGACGAGTGTCTGGGTGCTCACTGGGTCAGCTGTGGGTGACATTTTGGGTGCCCTGGAGAACCTTGGTGTGGGACCGAGGACCATCCCGTGATGCCACCATCCCCCCCCGCACCGCTGCGGCTCACAGCGCCCTGTGCCACGAGAACATCCAGCCTCTGGCCCCGAGTCCCCAGACACCGAGGCAGGACCTGGGCCAGCTGGAGGATGTCAAAAGAGCCTCATCCACATGTTGGTGGCCTAGGGACCATCCCGGCCCAGGGAGAACGAGGTGGGTGAGAGCCCCCCAAGGCTACCTGAGGCGAGGAGCATGGGCCGGAGGGTGTCGGGGTGGAAGAGGCGGAGGATGGGCAGCCACGGCGTGATCCACCAGAGGCAGCAGTGGTGGTATCGCCTCACCACGTCATCCACGTTCTGCAGGCCTTCTTCTGTGCTCTTCGCCTGCGGTGTGGGCACAGGTTGGCTGAGGTTGTGGATTCATGGCCACTTTGGGACCTGCTCACCTTGGGTTCATGGCCATCTCAGGGATGCACCTGGGGCTCAAGGTTGGTCTTGGGGACATGCTTACATGTCCATGGATGGGACATGTGTAGGCAGATGGGGCACGGGACTAGACACATGTCCACGGATGGGACACGTGTCCAGGTTTGGGACATGTGTTCGTGGACGGGACACAAGGTCCATGGATGGGGCACATGTTCGTGGATGGGATGTGGTCATGGCTTTGGATGGAACACGTGTCCATGGATGGGGCATGGGGTCCATGGATAGGACACAGGTCCGCTAATGGGACACATGCCTATGGATGGGACACACCCATGGGTGGAGCATGGAGTCCATGCATGGGACACATGTCTAGGGATGGGACAGGGGTCCATGGATGGGCCAAAAGTCCATGGATGGGCACACGTCATCCATCCATGTTTGGGTTATGGGTCCATGGGTATTGCACATGGTCCATGCATGGAGCATGTGTCCATGGACGTGGCATGTATCAGTGGGTCCACAGATGGGTCACGTGTCCATGGATGGAGCACTGATCACGGATGCGTCACGTGCCCACAGCTGGATCCCGGTGCCACGCCGCACGCAGCCAGGACACCCAAACCACCCTTCCGACGCCAGACCCAGAGCCCTGTGGGGTGCTGTGGCTCTTCTGTGGGGTCCGTGGGCTACCACCCTGCATGGGCACCTCACCCTGGAGGCCACCTCCCACATCTTGGTCACGTGGACTCCTTGCCTACCCTGGTGGCTTTGGTGGGGAGAGCGTTGCCACACCGAGCTGAGTCCCACAGCGACAAGCACCCGCAACGCCTCCTCCTGCTCCCCTCCGGGCGCCCCACGGCACGTGACACGCGTGTTCTTACCATGCCCGTGTGACCCAACAGCCAGTTGCGCCAGGGCGGGCACGGGAAGCGGCGCAGGCGGCGCCACGTGCTGTGGACCTGGCACCCGGCCGCCGCGGCGTGCCACAGCCCGCTGAAGAGCAGGGCTATGGTGGTGAGGAGCAAGACCGGGGTCACCCAAGCCAGCCACGACATGGTCACGCGGCTCCGGCCACGGACGCAGGCTGCTCCGGTCTTCCCCCGCCCCACGTTCACACGTGACCGCTGACGGACTTTGCGCTGCGGCGGAGAGGTCGGGCGTAGGCGTGCAGACGTCCCCGGGGAGGTGACACGGTCACGTGTGTTGGCAGTGGTGGTTGAACGCGTGTTTTGGTGGTGGCGGCAGCCAACCCTCACCGGGGTCCTGGTGGTATCACCCCCCTCCAACGTGTGTCATCAGGTTATTACCCCCCAAAACATGTCTTGGTGGTCTTGTTCCTCACAACCAACCTGTGTCCTGGTGGTCTTGTCTCCAAAACACGTATCTTGGTGGTATCACCCCCACCCCAACATATGTCTTCGGGGTGTTGCCCCCCAACACGTGTCCTGGTGCTTTTGTCCCCCCTAACATGTCTCTCGGTGGCATCATGCCCCAACGCGTGTTCTGGCAGCATCATGCACCGACACATGTCGTGGTAGCGTGTCCTGGGTGCTGGGACATCCCTGGCATGATGCAGCCCTGTCACCCCACCCATAGGTGCCGGGACACCTATGGTGCAGCTCTACTGCCACACCTATGGGTGCTGGAACACCTGTGGCATGATGCAGCCCTGTCACCCCACCCATGGGTGCTGGGACACCCATGGTGCAGCTCCAGCACCACACCTATGGGTACTGGGCCACCCACAGTGCGGTGTAGCCCTGTCACCCCCCCCCCCATGGGTGCAGGGACACCCATGGCATGATGCAGCCCTGTCACCCCACCCGTGGGTGCTGGGACACCCAGGCACGGTGCCACCTCACCAGCAGCCTCCAGGAGAGGGAGCTCAACCTCTACGAGCCGCGGGAGAGGGGACCTTGGGGTGGGGGGGGAGGTGGGGCACCTAAGGGCCCCATGCCAGAGAGGCGGGGCAGGGAAAAGCCCCGCCCCCACTTTAGCCCCGCCCCCCCTCTAGATGGGGTCCAGTTTAACCAGTCGTGCAGGTGTTGCGGTAGCTGGGAAGGAACTGGGCTGGGAGCGGGGCCTGCGGTGCACGCGCAGCTGTGTGCACGGGTGCTCACGCGTGTGCGTGCACGCGGATGCCTCTGCACGGACACGCAGGTACTCGTGCACGGTGGCACACGCACATGCGTGCACACGTGCGTGCACATCCACACGCGTGCGCGTGTGCGGCCCCGTGCACCCTCATGCATGTGCATGCGTGTGCAAGCGCCCTCTGCGCACACGCTTACATATGCACACCGCGTGCACGCACACGCATCCCTGTGTGTGCATGTGCACGTGCACACACGTGCTGCGTGTGCGCACAGAAGTGCCACCCCCCCCCCCCCGGCGCCGAGGCCTTGCTCCGGTGACGTCCATGTCACCGGGGAGGGGACAAAGTCCGGCTCTCCCCCGACACGCTTGTGCTGGTGCCGACCGGGACAACATGCTCCCGACACGCGTGCGGTGTCTCGCCGTGCTGCTGTGCCTCTGCAGCCAGCCCGCGACAGGTACGTCACGCCGTGTCACGCCGTGTCACGCGTGTCACGGCGCCCGCCGGCTCCAGATCCCATTGGGCTGTTGCCCAACCCCGGCGATGCCACAGGTTCCCCCCTCCCCCCCAAAAAAAACACGGCATGGGGGCATCATGTGCATCCTCAGCGTGCCCTTAGCGTGTCCTTAGCATGTCCTTAGCGTGTTCGCGTGCCGACTGGGCACTTTCTCCCACCCACGACCTGACGCTTCCAAAAATTCCCACCGTTTCCCCCTCGTTCCCTTTATCCCGGGCGCCTCTGGCCACTTTTTCCCCCTCCGATCACGGGAAATCGGAGGTGGAATTTGCACCCGGATCGCCGCAGCCGGGAGGTCGCTGGGACGCGCCGTGCCGACGCCGTGTGCACGGCTGCCCACTCCGAGCCCGCTTCTCTTGCTCCGATCCCGTTCATTTTGCTCCGATCCCATTTACTTTGCTCCGATCCCGTTTTACTTTGCTCCGATCCCGTTTTTACTTTGCTCCGATCCCGTTTTAATTTTGCTCTGACCCTGTTTTATTTTGCTCCGATCCCGTTTTATTTTGCTCCGACCCCGTTTTATTTTGCATCGACCCCGTTTTATTTCGCTCCGACCCCGTTTACCTTGCTCCTGGGACGCGCACGGTTTTGCGGGACACGTTCCCCTTGCTCCGAGCGCGTTCCCTTTGCTCCGGCAGCTTTCACTTTGTTTCGGAAGTTTTCGCCTCGCTCTGAGCATTTTTCGGCGTTTGCTCCGGACACGTTTGTCCGGCTTTGGGTGAATTTGTTTTGCTCCGGGCGCTTTCGCGGTGCTTTGCGTGTGTTTGTCCCACCTTGCTCCGGGTGCACCCACCTTGCTCCACATGCACCCACCTTGCTCCGGATCCATTCCTGTTGCTTTGGGTGCACCCACCTTGCTCCACATGCACCCACCTTGCTCCGGATCCATTCCCGTTGCTCCGGGTGCACCCACCTTGCTCCATGTGCACCCACTTTGCTCCAGATCCATTCCCATTGCTCTGGGTGCACCCACCTTGCTCCACGTGCACCCACCTTGCTCTGGATCCATTCCCGTTGCTCTGGGTGCACCCACCTTGCTCCACGTGCACCCACCTTGCTCCAGGTCCATTCCCGTTGCTCTGGGTGCACCCACCTCGCTCTGGGTGCACCCACCTTACTCCAGATCCTTTCCCCTTGCTCCGGGTGCACCCACCTTGCATCACGTGCCTTCTCCTTGCTCCAGGTCACCTCCCGCACCACATGGACATGCTGGTGCAGATCATGGAAGCTCTGGAGGCCACGAACATCACAGAGGGCTTCGCCGGCGGCGTGCCGGAGTTGGGGCGGGCGCTGGGCGGCGGCGGCACCCCACTGCAGCGCGCCGTGCTGGGTGCCGCACCGGCCGCCCCACCGACCCTGCCGGCCCTCAGCCCCGAGCAGCGGGCGCTCTTCACCGAGCTCCTGCACCCAGAGGCCCTCGAGCGCGGTGTGGTGCTGGCACCCGACGGCTCCACCGTGGCCGTGGCCCCTTTGCTCGCCGGCCTCGAAGCGGGTCTCAAGTGCGCCCCAACGGCACCCGTCCTCACCGCCACGTCCACGCCGGCGCCCGCCGACCCGCTCTACGCCGTCACCGTGGCCGAAGCCTTGGGGATGTCCTATCTGCTGGCCCGCGCCAATGGCAGCCAGGCCACCCTGGGGCCCGGCGGGTGCTGGGACGACGTGGAGAACCCGCAGGTCTTCACCCTGGAGGGCCCTCCATCGCCTGTCTCCGACGCCTTCGCCAACGGGGCGCTGGACGGGGTGCTGCTGGGCGCCCGTTTGGCCGAGGCGCCGGTGCCGCTCGCCGCCCTGCTCCGGGGCTACTACTCCTATGGTGCAGCGGGCGAGCGGGCGCCCAGCAGCTTTCGGCGTGGGCGCTTCGGCACCCGGACGGG
The DNA here is from genome assembly GCF_028389875.1 of Rhea pennata. Lineage (NCBI taxonomy): Eukaryota > Metazoa > Chordata > Aves > Rheiformes > Rheidae > Rhea > Rhea pennata. The sequence goes on along the minus strand of NC_084695.1, from coordinate 1,008,892 downwards.
GCAGGGGAAGCTGGAGGAGGAGGTGGCAGCTGCCTTGCGCCTGCTGCGGGTGCTGCCCGCCACCCGGTCCCTCTTGGAGGACGTGGGGGACGAGGAGGTGGCGGCCGTGGCTCGTCGGGCGGCGCAGGACTTCACGGACGCCTACGTAGGTAGGGAGGTGGCACGGGGCACCAAGTAGCCACCGGGGTGGAGGCACGGGGGCAAGGTGCCGGGTGGCCTTGGGGTACCCACTTGGGTGGGTGCACGGGACCCCCTTGGCCACCCAGGAGCTGGCACCGTTAGCGGGGAGTCGAGCTCTGGGCAGCGATAAGTGCTGCGTGGTCTGGGACCGATGGGCACCGAGGTGGCATCTCCTGGATGGATATTGGGATGTCCCCTAGATGGACGCCAGGGTGTCCCCTGAGGGATGGACACTGAGGTGTCCCCTAGATGGACATCAAGGTGTCCCCTGACTGATGGACACTAGAGTGTCCCCTAGATGGATACCGGGGCATCCTCTGACTGATGGACATCAGAGTATCTCCTGGGTGGACATCAGGGTGTCCCTTAGATGGACATCGGGGTGTCCTCTGACCGACAGACACTGGGGTGTCCCCTGGATGGACACCAGAGTGTCCCCCAGGCAGTGGGTGCCCAGACACTCACTGAGGTGTCGCTGGACAGCAGGTCACCAGGCACTAGCATGTCCCTTGGCCAGAAGTCAGCATGTCCTCTAGACAGAGGGTCCTCAGACACCAGCATGTCCCCAAGGCAGCAGGTCCCCAGACACCAGCGTGTCCCCTGGATGGACACCAGCGTGTCCCCCAGACAGGGAGTCCCTGGACACCAGCGTGTCCGCTGGCTGGACATCACTGTGTCCCCAGACAGCAGATCCCCAGACACCATCGCGTCCCCCAGAGTGTCATGTCATGTCCCCCGGCCAGATACCAGCATGTCCCCTAGAGAGATGCCACCATGTCTGCAAGACAGCAGGTCCCTGGGCAAGGGGGTCCCTAGGTGGACCTCACCATGTCCCCAAGCCAGTGGTGTCCCCAGCCAGATGCAACCATGTCCCCAGTTCAAGGGACACCTTGGGTGGATGCTCCCGTGACCTCTGGATAAGGGCACCCTGGTGGGATGCTCTCATGTCCCCAAGCCAAGGGGGTCCAGAACCTGATCTCACCATGTCCCCAAGGGGTTCCCAGCTGGACCTCGCCATGTCCCCAAGGAGGTCCCCAGCCTGATCTCACTCTGTCCCCGAGGGGGTTCCCAGAAAGAGCTTGTCATGTCTCCAGCCGCATCTCCGCGTGTCCCCAAGCGCGTCCCCCATCCCAAGGGGGCTCGTGGTGGCCAGGCACCACCAGCCCCGCTCCCACCACCCGCAGAGTGCCCGGCCGTGATGCCCCGGTGCATGTGGGGCGCCCGTCCCTACCGAGGCTCCCCGAGCGCCCTGTCGCCGCCGTTGCCCTTCGTCTACATCCACCACACGTACGAGCCGGGCGCCCCGTGCCGCACCTTCGCCTCCTGCGCCCGCGCCATGCGCTCCATGCAACGCTTCCACCAGGACGCCCGCGGCTGGGACGACATCGGCTACAGGTGAACGCAGGGTGGGCACCCGCCGGGCACCCGCCGGCCTCCGCGGCGCCCGATTTAACCCGTTCTCGGCGCCCCGCAGCTTCGTGGTGGGCTCCGACGGGTACCTCTACGAGGGCCGGGGCTGGCACTGGGTGGGCGCCCACACCCGCGGCTACAACCGCCAGGGTTACGGCGTGAGCTACGTGGGTGACTACACGGCCAGGCCGCCCGACGCCGACGCCCTGGCCCTGGTGCGCGACGCCTTCCTGCCCTGCGCGGTGCGGGCCGGCCGGCTGCGGCGTAACTACACCCTCCGGGGTCACCGGCAGATGGGACGCACCGAATGTCCCGGCGACTCGCTCTTCCGCGAGATCGAGACCTGGCACGGCTTCCAGGTGAGCTGCGTGGCGAGTTCGGAACCCGTTCACTCTGAAACCTAATGATGGCGATCTGAGCCGGGAACTAGGGAGGGTTTTGGGGGAGCTGGGGATTTGAGGCCGGCGGGATGCGGCGTGCCGGGACCGATCTCGGCTTCTTTGCTTCGCAGTGAGGATCGACGGCGCAGATGCTGGCCAGGATGGACGCTGGCCCGGATGGATCCTAGTCCGGATGGATCCTGGCTCGATGGGTGCCAGCCTGGATGGAGGCCGGAGCTATCCCGAACCCGGAGCGGTCGAAGGGCTGGAAATCTCCCAGCAATAAAACTGATGCCAGGCTGGCGGCTTGGGAGAGCATTTGGGGAAACTGAGGCACGGGGTGAGGTGGGGGGCATCACCTCTACGTGGGCTCGATCCTCTGTGGCGTGTGTGTTTGCACACGTATGTGCACGCGTGTAAAGCCGTGTGCGTGCATTTAAGCCTCACGTTGGTGCAAATCCTGTTTCCATTCACCCAGCGCCCCCCCCCACCTGCAGGGCCCGAGCACACATTTCCCCACCGCCCGTTCACTCTGAAACCTAATGACACCCCCGGATCTGCGCACGTAACGTAGAGCAGAACAGCGTGCCCGGAGCGGGTCGTGGCGCGTCGTGGCTCTCCCCCTCGCCTCGCTTGGCGCGCCCTGGGGTGGCGGCGGCGGCGGCGGCGGCGGCGCGCGAGCCGGCCCCCCGGCTTGGCGCGCGGAGAAACATCTGCGGGTGCAGAGGCGGAGGTGAGGGTGTGACTGAAACTCCTGCCTGGTCACATGGGGAAGCCACGGCAGGAACCGGGGCGGCCTCCGGCAGCAACCGGGACGGCCGGAGCCCGGGTGCCGCGGCGGGCAGCGAGCGCCCAAGGTACCTACCGGGGTGGTGGTGGTGGTGGGACATGGCGGTGGGTGTCACCTTGGGGTGATGTTGCACCGATGGGTGCACCAGGAGGATAGGAGGGGGTGGGGGGTTGCTGGGGAGCACCGGATGCAAGGACGCGGGTGACACCGTGGCTGAAGGGACCCCAAAACTGCTGGCACAGCTGCACCCCCCCACCCCAAGGTCTAGGCACCCACCCCAGCTCGGCACTTGGGTGCTTGCCCCCCCCCCCCCCCGTCCCAATTCGGGTGCTACCGCAGCAGCACCCGACTCGCTTGCACCCCGGGCCAGGCCTGGAGATGAAAGATGTCGTCATGTGGTGGCCTTGGGGTGCAGCTAGCCCCCCTCTCACCTCCCTCCTCCCCCCCAGGCCTGCACCCATGCGTGCACCTGCGGGTGAGGAGCACCCATCGCTGGGGCCTCGCGTCGGAAGGAACTGGCGGAGGGAGGAAACGCGGTGGCGGTGCTGGGGGGGGGGGGAAGCGCGGCGCCAACGGAAGCATCTCTGCGCCCGCCTGCACCCGGGGCCAGGGCGGCTGTGGGCCACCCGCCCCCGGTGTCACCCTACGCCGGGGCCACCGCGCCCCGGTGTCACTAAGTCCTGGTGCTGCCGCACCCTGGCGGGGCCACGCGGAGAGACCGGTTCGGTGCCGGGTAGGATCCGATGTGGACACGTGTGGGGACAGGGAGCCCTTGGGTGGGCACGGCCACCCCTGTATGTCCATGGGGACAGGGACCCCTAGGTGGGCACAGCCATCCCCATGCCAAGAGCACCCATGGGGGTGGGGAGCCCCTGGGTGGGCATGGCCACACTCATGCCATGAACACCCACGGGGACATGGACTCCCTGGGTGGGCACAATCACCCCCATGCCATGAGCACCCATATGGACAGGGATCCCCTGGGTGGGCACGGCCATGAGCCATGGACACCCATAGGAGCTGCCCCTCAATCATCACCCCACCTTGAAGGGACCTTTCTCCATGCCACAAAGCCAGGGGTGCTGGATCAGGGTGCCTGGACATGGGTGCCCCAGCAGGAGCGCCGGATAGGAGTGTCTGGATGGGCGTTCCCACATAGGGGGCCCTGGGCACGGGTGTCAAGATGTGGGTGCTAGGATGGGGATGCCCGGGTTGGGGTCTATATGTGGGTGCCTGGATCTGGGTGCCTGAATGGGGGTGCCAGGATATGGGGCACCTGGATGTGGGTGCCTGGCTAGGGATGTCCAGATTTGGGTGTCAGGATGTGGGTGCCTGGACGTGGATGTCTGGACACGTCTGCATGGATAAGGGTGCCCAGATTGGGGTGCCTGGACGTTAGTACCAGGACATGGGTGTCCAGATAAGGGTGCCCCAGCAGGGCCGCTTGCACTGCGATCCCTGGACGTGGGTGCCATCTTAAGGGTCCTCTTCCCACCGCCGTCCTCCCCCGGCCAACGTGGCTGTCGCCATCCTGCAGATGGAGGTGGAGAAACCGGGAGCTGAGATGTTGCTGAAGACCTACAAGTGGCGAACGGCGGTGGCGGGCGAGCGGGAGCCCGAACGGGGCACCGCGTCCCCAGGCAGCCGCCGCTGGGCCCGGCTCCAGGGCTGGAAACGTTCCTACAGCCACCCCGAGTCTGATGGTCCTGATGATGGTGCTGGAAAAGGCAGTTCTCATACCCAAAGCCTGGCCAAAGCTAATGCCCGGAGGTCCCTCTTCCAAAGGGCTTTCTCGGCCCCCTCCAAGGTGGCCAAGGAACCGCGGGGTCCCGAGGGTGGTAAGGCCACGCTGCAGAAGTATCTGCGCTCCATGTCCAAGAGAAAGGGCCCCATGGAGAGCGGGGCCAAGGCTGAGCGGTTGCCTCACTATGCAGCTCCAGGTATGGGGGCATCAGAGGCGAGAAGACCTGCTGGGCTGGGGGTTGTGGTGGGTGGCTGGGTGATGAGTTGGGGTTAGTAAATGGTGGAGCGATGATGGATGGTGATGGGAATAGATTGGGGGAGATGGGTGGTGGGTGATGACGAAGGGTGATGGTGATGAGTTGGAGGCAATGGGTGGCAGATAATGCAGGGTGATGGTGCCAGGTGGGGGGTGATGGTGATGGTTTGAGGGCAGTGGGTGGTGGGTGCTGATGAAAGGTGATGGTTTGGAGGGTGATGGATAGTGGGAGATGGTGAAAGATTGGGGGTGATGATGCCAACCGTGGTACAACTGTAGCCACATGCCCCAGCATTGCCACACTGATGGTGGCATGGCCACCACCACGCACTCCCCAGCGCTGTTGCTCCAGAGGTGGCACAACTGTGGATGTACGTGCAGCATTGATGGTGACATGGCCACGGCCACGTGTCCCTCATCATCGTTGCTCCAACCACGGCACAACTGTGGCCCCATGCCTGCCAGCATCACCACCCCGACGGCAACATGGTCATGGCAATGCGTCCTCCAACACCATTGCCCCCGACCATGCCAAGGCCAAGGCCGCGTGTGCCCTGGCATCATCGTGGCGACACGACCACAGCCACGTGTCCCCCAGCCTCACCACGGGGACCACGGGCATGGGCAGGCCTAGCAGTGCCACGGCCGGCAGCCACCCGTGACACCCCGCTCTGCGCTTGCAGCCCCGGAGAGCAGCCCCGGTGCGCCCCCCATCCCGTTGGCTCCCGCGCCCGACGCCCCGGTGTGGGATGTCTCCAACTTCTCACTAGTGGATGGCCAGCTGGTGCTCGTGGGCAGAGATGAGGAGGTGAGGCCAGTGGCACTGCAGGAGGCTCCCGGGCACCCCAGGCCCAGAGGAGCCACCGAGGTGGGTGTCGTGGTGGCACCTGACTCATCTCTGCCATCAGGTTTTGTTCAGGAGCAGGAACTGGACCGGCAGCTCCAACTCCGAGAGCACCAACCTGCAGCCAGCAAGTGGCAGGAGGGACCCCGGTGAGCGAAGCTGCCCCGGGACGCCACGCGCTGCGGGGGGTGGGTGGTGGCCACGGATGTGGGCCCCGTGTGTGTGGGTGTGCCGCCGGCACGGTGGTGGATGGTGGCCGTGCAACGCGCCACGCTGCACGCCGTGCCGCGCACCGCGCCGTGCGGTGTGCTCTCCACCGCGCCGTGCACGGCGTCGTGTCCTGTCCTCTCCGCCATGCCCTGTCCCGAGCCCTGCGCCACGCTGCGTACCGTTCTGCGCGCCGTGGCGTGTCCCATGTGGTGCACCATCCTCTCCACCACGCCATGCACCACGTCGTGCCCTGTCCTCTCCACCATGCCCTGTCCCATGTGGTGCTCCATGCCCTGCACCGTGCTGTGCACCATGGCATGTCCCATGTGGTGCTCCATAGCATGCACCATGTCCTTCACCATCCTCACCACGCCATGCACCACGTCGTGCCCTGTCCTCTGCTTCATGCCCTGTCCCATGTGGTGCACCATGCCCTGCACCATTCCGTGCACCATGGCATGTCCCATGTGGTTCACCATGGCATGTCCCATGTGGTGCACCACAGCATGCACCGTGTCCTTCACCATCCTCTCCACCACGCCATGCACCGTGTTGTGTCCTGTCCTCTCCACCATGCCCTGCACCGTGCTGTGCACCGTGGCATGTCCCATGCTGTGCACCATGGCATGTCTCATGTGGTGCACCACAGCATGCACCGTGTCCTTCACCATCCTCTCCACCACGCCATGCACCGTGTTGTGTCCTGTCCTCTCCACCATGCCCTGCACCGTGCTGTGCACCGTGGCATGTCCCATGCTGTGCACCATGGCATGTCTCATGTGGTGCACCACAGCATGCACCGTGTCCTTCACCATCCTCTCCACCATGCCATGCACCATGTTGTGTCCTGTCCTCTCCACCATGCCCTGCACTGTGCTGCGCACCATGACATGTCCCATGTGGTGCACCATAGCATGCACCGTGTCCTTCACCATCCTCTCCACCATGCCATGCACCATGTTGTGTCCTGTCCTCTCCACCATGCCCTGCACTGTGCTGCGCACCATGACATGTCCCATGTGGTGCTCCATGGCATGTCCCATGTGGTGCACCACAGCATGCACCGTGTCCTTCACCATCCTCTCCACCACGCCATGCACCGTGTTGTGTCCTGTCCTCTCCACCATGCCCTGCACCGTGCTGTGCACCATGGCATGTCCCATGTGGTGCACCATAGCATGCACCGTGTCCTTCACCATCCTCTCCACCACACCATGCACCATGTTGTGTCCTGTCCTCTGCTCCATGCCCTGTCGCATGCTGTGCCCCATGCCCAGCGCCGTGCTGCGCACCATGGCGTGTCCTATCTGGTGCCCCACGCCCTGCACCGTCCTCTCCGCCATGCCGTGCGCCGCGTCGTGCCGTGCAGCCGTGCCGCGCGCCGCGCCGTCCGCGGCGCCGAGCCCGGCGCGCGCGGAGGGAGGAAGCGCCCGCTTGCCGTCACCGCTTCCTCCCGCCCTGCTGCGTGCGCCGATTCGAGCGATAAGCGCCTTCGCCTTCCTCCCCGCCGCTTGGGGAGCGAGGGCAGGTGGCACCATGGGGACTCGGCGCTGGCTGCTGTGCGCCGCGCACGGGGGTGAGTTACCGCCCCGGGGAACCGGACCGGGTGCTGGAGCTGCCACCTTTGCCCGGAGGTGCAGGATGGAGCCGTGCAACCGAGCTCTTGGGTCAAGGATGCGCCCAAGGTCGGGCAGGACCTGGAGGACACAGATGTTTGGGTTCTTCCTTGGGTTCCGGCATCGTGGGCTGGGTTTGGCCCCCCCCGATGGGTGCAAAGATCTGACTCAGCACCCGTTCCCTCCTCGCAGAGGCGCCCGCGGACGAGCGGAGCAGCCGGGCCGCGGCGAGAGGCGCAGAGAGCGAATCCACCCAGTTCGGCAACGTCAAGGTGAGCATCGCCCGTCCGCCCCGGGTGCCGGCGCTGCCGGCGGGAGGTGGGTGCTCAGCACCCAAAGCAGTGCAGATGCCCCCATCTCATCCCCCCAACCCTCCATCCCCCTCCCCTTTCCCAGGGGCTGTTATGGAAGCGACTGCGGGAGCGGAAAGGCCGCGGCGGGGTCAAACCGGAGACGCCGGCAGCGCCCGGCGCCGACGGCGAGAGGTGTGACACGGGCGTTACGGAGGGGGACGTGGGGCGCGAGGAGGGCGGCCGGTGACACCGCCGTCGCAGGGTCCCGAGCCGGACGGGTTCCCGCGAGTCGTTGCTGCCACCGCCGAGCGCGGCCGAGCTGGACCTGACCGGGGACAACGTCATCGTGCGGCCGGTGCACGGCAGCATCGTGGGCGAGAAGTTCTGCTTCCAGGTACGGGCGCCTGCCGGGCACCCGGGACCCCCAGCACCGCCCCATCCAGGCACCCAGGGCACCCAGGACCCCCAGCACCACCCATCCAGGCACCCAGGACCCCCAGCACTGCTCCATCCAGGCACCCGGGACCCCCAGCACCGCTCCATCCAGGCACCCGGGACCCCAGCACCACCCATCCAGGCACCCAGGGCACCCGGGACCCCCAGCACTGCCCCATCCAGGCACCCGGGACCCCCAGCACCGCTCCATCCAGGCACCCGGGACCCCAGCACCACCCATCCAGACACCCAGGGCACCCGGGACCCCCACCACCACCCCATCCAGGCACCTGGGACCCCCAGCACCACCCCATCCAGGCACCCAGGGTGCCCAGGACCCCCAGCACCACCCCATCCAGGCACCCAGGACCCTCAGCACTGCCCCATCCAGGCACTCGGGACCCCCAGCACCACCCCATCCAGGCACCCAGGGCACCCAGGACGCTCAGCACAGCCCCAAGCAGGCACCCAGGGCACCCAGGACCCCCAGCACTGCCCCATCCAGGCACCCGGGACCCCCAGCACCACCCCATCCAGGCACCCAGGCCCCCTAGCACTGCCCCATCCAGGCACCCGGGACCCCCAGCACCGCCCCATCCAGGCACCCAGGGCACCCAGGACACCCAGCACAGCCCCATGGAGGCACCCAGGGCACCAAGCACCCCCAGCATAGCCCCATCTGGGCACCCAGCACCCCCAGCACAGCCCCATCACAGCACCCAGGACCCCAAGCACAGCCCCATCACAGCACCCAGGAGCCCCTTGACTGGGTCCCTGCAATCTCCTGGTGCAGCCCCCCTCCCCACGCCCCATGCTAGAGTCCTCCAGGCACCCCTGGGTGCCCCCACCGTAAAAAAAGAGCCTCCCCGCGCCCAGATCATCACCAGCGAGGGCAGCCGCTCCTTCGGCTGCACGTCCCTGGCCGAGCGCGACCGCTGGATCGAGAACCTGCGCCGCACCGTGCAGCCCAACAAGGTGGGACCAGCACCCCGAGACGTCCCTTGGGTGGCAGGGGACCCCCCCCCAACCCCTGCATCCCCTTCCGTCCCCTCAGGGGCTCAGCCGTCCCTTCATGTCTTCTCCTGTTGTCCCATGTCCCCTCCCGTCCCACCAGGAGCTTGGCCACCCTCATCGTCCCCTCCTGTCCCTTCCGGGTACTTGGCCATCCCATCATGTCCTCTCCTGTCCCCCCTGTGTCCTCTCATGTCCTTCCGCTAGTTTGGATGTCCCCTCCTGTCCCCCTGGTGTCCCCCGGTAGATTTGGCCGTCCCATCATGTTCCTCCACGTCACCTCCTGTCCCGCTATCCGCCTGTGGATTTGGCTGGCCCCTCCTGTCCCTGGGGTCCTCTCCTGTTCCACCAGTAGACTTGGCCACCCCTCCCTGTTCCCCCGTTCATCCTCCTGTCTCCCATGTGCTCTCCTGTCCCCCATGTCCTCTCCTGTCCCACCATCCTCCTGAAGATTCGTCCGCTCCCTCCTGTCCCCCTGAAGATTTGTCTATCCCTTCCCACTCCTCCATGTCCTCTCCTGTCCCCCATGTCCTCTCCTGTCCCTTCATCCCTCTGAAGATTTGACCACCCCATCCTGTCCTCCATGCCCGCTCCTGTCCCCTGGTGTCCTTCCATCTCCCCACAGATGCATCCATCCCCTTCCACCCCCAACATCCCCTCCTGTCCCCGCGGGGCGCTGACGCCGTCCCCCTCTCCACCTCGTCCCACGCGCCCAGGACAACTGCGAGCGCGTGGAGCTGGCGCTGAGCCTCTGGGTGTACGAAGCGCGGGACCTGCCGCCGCGTCGCCGCCTCCGCTGCCAGCTCCACCTGGACGGCGCGCTCTACGCCCGCACCACGGCCAAGGCGGCCGGCCCCGGCGGCGAGCTCTTCTGGGGCGAGCTCTTCCAGCTGGCCGCCCTGCCCCGCACCCGCACCCTCACGCTGGCCCTGTGCCGAGAGGACGACGGGCGGCCCCGCGAGCCCCTGGCTTCCGTCACCGTCCCCTTGAGCGAGCTAGCGGCGGCCGCGAGGCAACCGCTGGAGCGTTGGTACCCACTGAGCGGCCCCGGGCACCCGTCAGGCCGCGAGCGGCCGCCAGCCGTGAGGATCCGCGGGCGCTACCAGGAGGTGCGGGTGCTGCCCATCGTGCGCTACAAGGAGCTGGCCGAGTTCATCACCTTCCACTACCGGGAGCTGTGCGCCCGCCTGGAGCCTGTCATCGCCGTGCGGCACAAGGAGGAGCTGGCTGGGGCCCTGGTCCACGTCCTGCAGAGCACTGGCAAGGCCAAGGTAGAGTAGGTGCCGCTCGGGGTGCCATGGGCATGGTGGGTTGGGTTGAGCTGGACATTTCCCAAGGTGGCACAGACGTGGTGGGTTTGGGGTGAGCTGGACATTTCCCAAGGTGACACAGACGTGGTGGGTTCGGGGTGAGATGGACATTTCCCGGTGGATTGGGATGAGTTAGACATAGCTCAGATTGACATGAGCATGGTGGGTTGGGGTGAGATGGGAGTGAAACTGGCTTTGCTTGGTTGGTTATTCATGGGCACAGCAGGTTGGGGGTACCAGGAGAGTCGGGCACTGTTTAGGCAGGGAAGCTTTGGGTTAGGAAAGGTGATTTGGAGGATGTCAGAAGAGCTGGAACTGCCCAGATGAGTTTGGGATGGGATGGGATGGGATGGGATGGCACAGTATGGCATGGGATGGATGAGTTATGGATGCCAGGAGAACTGGGCACTGCCCACGTGGGAAAGGGATGAGATGGGATGGGATGGGATGGGATGGGAAAGGTGGTTTGGGGGGTGCCAGAAGAGCTGGAACTGCCCAGACAGGTTTGGGATGGGATGGGATGAGATGGGATGGGATGGGTTGGCACAGCATGGCATGGGTTGGCATGGCATGGATGAGTCATGCAAGCCAGGCACCACCTAGTTGGGGATGGGATGGCTTGGGATGCGGTGGGATGAGAGGGAATGGGACAGGATGGGACACAAAAGGCAATTGAAGAGGTCTCAGCGGAGCTAGAAACTGTGTAGGCCAGGTTGGGCAAGGTAGTTTGGGGTCACCGGGTGCCCCCTGAGCCCACAGATGCCGTTCCACCCCACAGGCCTTCCTCATCGACCTTGGCGTGGCTGAGCTGGACCGTTTTGACGACCGCGAGGCGCTCATCTTCCGCGAGAATACGCTGGCCACCAAGGCCATTGACGAGTACATGAAACTGGTGGGAGGAAAGTACCTCCAGGACACACTGGGTACGGGGCTTTTAGGGGCACTACGGGGTGTTACAGGATGTTATGGGGTGCAGGACATGTTGGGCATAGCCCAGGCATTATGGGTTCTAATGAGGCATTATAAGGGTTTCAGGACATGCTGGCCCTGGCCAGGACATTAAGAGATGGTCTGTTATGGGGTGTTATGGGGTGCAGGAGACACTGGGCACAACCAAGGCACTTTGGAGCATTACAGGGTGGAGGAAACCTCCAGGACATCCACACGGATGTGGCACAGGGGCTTGTGGCCCACAGCAGTGGCTGCGCAACGTCCTCATGGGCTGTCCCTGTGGTGCCCAGGTGAGGCGGTGGCCCAGCTCTGCACCTCAGATGATAGCTGCGAGGTTGACCCCAGCAAATGCTCCGGCCCCGACCTCTCTGACAACCAGAACAACCTGCGGCAGGTCTGCGAGGAGACCTTCCAGCGCATCGCTGCATCCTGCGAGTGAGGGCTGCTCTGCGCCGGCACGGGAATGGGCATCGGCACGGGGATGGGATTGGGGATGGTACTAGAACGTGTAATGGGACAGACATGGGGACAAGCTTGGAGACCGGCACTGGGATAGCGATCGAGATGGGTCCCAGCGTCAGGATGAGTATGGGGACAGGCACGGGGATGGCCATGGGGCCATCCCCTACATGCCATGGCCTGGCCATGGGGCAGTACAGCCCCAGCAGAGGGTCTGGCATAGGGACATGCAATAGGACGAGCATGGGAATGGTGTTGGGGATGGACACCAGGTGGTCATGGGGATGGGCACTGGCACCAGGATGGGGTTGGGGACAGGCACTAGCACCAGGATGAGCACAGGAATGGGCTTGGGGGCAAGAACCATGACCAGAATGGGCAAAAAGACAGGGTTGGGGACAGACACCAGCATGGGGATGGGCTTGTAGATGGGCACCAACACTGGGATGGGCATGGGGACACACACCAGCACCAGGAAGGACCGAGGGACAAACTCGAGGACAGGCATGCAGAGAGGCACAAGGATGGGCACGGACATACCACGGCGCATGGGTACATGGAGGGTCTCCGGGGTCACCCTGCTGTCCCGGCACCCCTTGTGCCATCGCTCCCCGCAGCGCTTTCCCGGTGGAGCTGGGCGAGATCTTCGCCGCGTGGCAGGAGGAGTGCGCGGCGCGGGGCAAGGAGGGCATCGGGCAGCGTCTGGTCTCGGCCTCCCTCTTCCTGCGGTTCCTGTGCCCCGCCGTCATGTCGCCCAGCCTCTTCGGCCTCGTCCAGGAGTACCCGAGTGAGGCCACCGCTCGCACCCTCACCCTCGTGGCCAAGGTCATCCAGAACCTGGCCAACTTCACCACGTACGTCCTAGCATGGCACTGGTGGGGAGGGGACAGCTGATGTGCCTGCGCAGCAGGGCTGGGCATGCCATAGACCACCACGGGGCAGCAAGAGTGTCTCCTAAGTACCACGGGGCAGGTGAGATGTCCCCGACGTGCCATGCAGCATCAGGGACTTCTCCTATGCCTCATAGACCAGTAGATTTGTCTCCCATGTTCCATGGAGCAGCAGGGACATCTCCTACACACCAAGGACAGGCCATGGGGCAGGAGAGACTTCCCCAGCATACCATCAGGCAGCAGCAATGTCCACTCCACACCATGGGATACCAGGGATGTTCCCTGTGTCATGAATCATCCATGGGGCATCAGGGGACTTCTCCACTCCATGCATGAGGCTGGTGTGTTCTCACCAGCAGAATCTCATGCAGAATCTCTCTGCGAGCATGAGCTCACAAGTGATGAGCATGACTTGTGGTGGCCTGGCCTGAAGACATGATGGTGGCCTGGTCCAAAGACATGGCAGTGTCCTAGCCCATGTCCTTGGCCCATGGTCATGGTGGTGGATCATCCCATGGCTGTGGCAGTGCCTTGGCCCGTGGCCTGGCCCGTGGATGACCAAACACTGTGGCCCCCAGGTTTGGTGAGAAGGAGGCATACATGGGCTTCATGAACGAGTTCCTGGAGCACAACTGGAGCACCATGACGACCTTCCTGCAGAGCGTGGCCAACCCTGAGAGCAGCGCCCACATGACCACTTATGATGGCTACGTGGACCTGGCCCTGGAGCTTGCCACCCTCCACCTCCTGCTCTGTGACATTTTCTCTGGCCTGGATCAGGTGCCACTTGATCTCACGTGTCCCCGGGGTGGCCAGTGAGACCAGCTGGCTCCTTTTCATCATGTGTGGAGCTGGGCACTCACTGCCACAGATGGTGCCTACCCTGTGGCCACCTGCAAGCCCCATAACAGCCCTGTCTTGTCCTGGCAGGCCACACAGGAGGAGCTGGAGCCTCTGCCCACCATACTCACCGCCATCAGAGAGGGAACCCCAGTCCCCGTCTCCGTCCGGCTCAGCTCCACTATTGAGCGAAGGTACCAGTGAGGGGGACACGCAGGGACAAGGGGATGGGCAGGGACAGGGGGTCTGGAGAGAGGTGGATACAGAAGATACCAGGATGGGTTTGGGGATGGTTCTGGTCCCAGGTGGGTTCAGAGAATGGTTCTGGTCCTGGCCAGGTTGGGGTCATTCTGCTCCCAGCTGTATTCAGGAGATGGTTCTGGTCTTGGCTGGGTGTGGGGTGATGCTGGTCCCAGTTGGGTTCAGGAAATGCTTCTGGTTCTGGTTGGATTGGGGTGATTCTGGTTCCAGTTGGGTTTAGGGGTTGGTTCTGGTCCCACCTGGGTCTATTCCCTCACCGGTGCCCATCTGAGCCACCCTCCACCTCCCCGCGCAGCTCAGCGGAGGCCTCTAAGCCAGGCTTCGTGCCACCGCGAGAGCTGAGCAAGCACAGCCCCCTCATCAAGAGCCAGTCGCTCATCAGCATCCGCCGGGTCCGGAGCCGAGAAGATGGACCAGAACCAGAACCGGTACCAGAGCCATCTCCACGGCCAACCCGGGAGCGCAGGAACGTGCAACGCACCCAGAGCGTGCCGGCGCAGAGCAAAGCCTCCCGGCGCCTGCGCAAGCAGAGCAGCATCGAGCACGTGGCCGAGCTGCCGGGCGACGATGTCTCGGGTCCCTCTGTCCCGCGCGATGCCCCGGTAAGGGACCACCGCCACCGTGGCGTGAACTCAAGGGTGGCAAAGCCGGGCGGGCTGTGACGGGTGCTGCCCTCCTAGGGCCGCTCCAAGCTGCGGCTGTCGGCATCGCTGCCCCGCAAGTCCACGGTGCCGTGGCAGCGCTACGCGGAGGAGGCCGCGGCGGGGCCGAGCGAGCTCTACGCCATGCGGCCGCTGGAGAAGGTAACGCCGGCACCCCTCCGGGTCCCCTCCGCGAGCGGCGGGTGCTGGGTGCCCCATTCATGCTCGTCTCTCCAGCACGGGCGGCTCCTCGAGGCGCTGCGGAAGGAGGTGGCCGAGAGCCGGGAGAGGCAGCGGGCGGCCGAGGCGCGGGTGGAGGCGGCGGAGGCTCAGCACCACGTCCTGCGGCAGGAGCAGGCTCAGCACCATGAGCAGCTCGAGCGCCTCCAGCAACAGCTGGAGGAGGCCAACGCTCGCCTGGTCAATCTAGGCGCCAGGTAGGGACCATGGGGGACGTGGTGGCCCTGGGAAGTCCCAGCACTGAGAGGGTTGCAGTATGCACCTAATCCCGGGCACCCAGTGACGACGGGGTCTGCACCACGCGCCCACCTCTGGGCATGGGCACCCAGTGATGATGGGATCTGCACCATACACTCAGATCTGGGCACATGGTGATGATGGGGTCTGCACCATGCACCCAATGCTGGGCATCCGGTGATGATGACACCAGGGCTGCAAACTGCGGGTTGGGATCTTGGTAGATCTTGGTCTGCTCTAGGTTGACATCTGCTGAAGGCACCCGCAAGAAGGACCTGGAGAGGCTGAAGGCCAGCGAGGAGAAGGGCAGAGCGCTGGTAAGAGCCAGGAGGTGCGCAGCCGGCTCGCTCCCGGCGTGAGCAGAGCTGGGCAAGGGCTCCCAGTGTCCTGCGGCGAGGGACTGACACGGTGGCTTTGCAGGAGAGCCGGCTGTCAGCGCTGGAGCGGGAGCATGGGGAGCTGCGCAGCGCCATCGCCCAGCTCCTGGGCCACCCTGGCAGGACAGCGCGCCGGTCGCTGGTGCCAAGCCGAGCCGAGAACGGTGACGATGCCCAGGCCACCAGCGTGTGACGTAGCCCCAGTCCTGGGGCCGACACGGCTCCGCTCCCCTCCCTTCGTTCCCCTCGGTCTCCGCCGTGTCCTCATTGCCCGTCGGTGGCCTGGCCCCTGCCGTCACCTTCTCCAGCACCTAGTGCTGCTTCTCCCTGGGCCTTTCCAAGGATTTTTTAACCCCCCCCCATCTCACAGGATCTCCCATCCCCAGGCAATAAAGTGTCTGTATTGCTGCAATAAGGTGCTGGTTGTGTCCTGCCACCACAGCAAGCCCCTCATCCCCAAGCTCATCGTGAGCGATGCAAGCACTTCTGGTGGCCCTGGGGCTGCAGGGCAAGAGCTGAGGACACTTATCGAGCTGGAGGCTTTTGTGCCTAGTTGGCAAAAATCAGAGACCGCTGAAAAATGCCACTGCTAAGCCCTCAAACGGAGTCACCAGACAAGGGCAGGAGACCATCACCCCTCAGCTCCTTGGCGTCCCACAGAGCCCCAGAGCAGCGAGCGGCACCGTGAAGGGGTGACAGAGACCCGCAGGCTCTCCTGGGCTGCAGGGACCCCCGTAGGGGTGGTCGGGTCCCTGCTCTGAGGAAGCGAAACACCAGAGTCAGGGGCATGACTGGCAGGGCTGGGGCTGGTAGGGCCAGGGGGACCTGTAGAACTGGGATGGGAACAGGGGTGGCATGGCCATGGGGACCCAGGGAAGGGCCATGGGGCAGGAGCAGGGCAGGGTCATGGAGACCTGGCGCAGGAGCTGGGATGCCTTGGCCATGGGGACCTCAGGTAGGGCCAGGGGGACCCCACAGCAGGGCTATGGGGCAGGAGCAGGGCAGGGTCATGGAGACCTGGCGCAGGAGCTGGGATGCCTTGGCCATGGGGACCTCAGGTAGGGCCAGGGGGACCCCACAGCAGGGCTATGGGGCAGGAGCAGGGGAGGGTCATGGGGACCTGGTGCAGGATCAGGGATGCCTTGGCCATGGGGACTTCAGGTAGGGCGAGGGGGACCCCACGGCAGGGCTATGGGGCAGGAGCAGGGGAGGGTCATGGGGACCTGGTGCAGGATCAGGGATGCCTTGGCCATGGGGACCTCAGGTAGGGCCAGGGGGGCCCCACAGCAGGGCTATGGGGCAGGAGCAGGGCAGGGTCATGGGGACCTGGTGCAGGATCAGGGATGCCTTGGCCATGGGGACCTCAGGTAGGGCCAGGGGGACCCCATGGCAGGGCTATGGGGCAGGAGCAGGGGAGGGTCATGGGGACCTGGTGCAGGATCAGGGATGCCTTGGCAATGGGGACCTCAGGTAGAGCCAGGGGGGCCCCACGGCAGGGCTATGGGGCAGGAGCAGGGCAGGGCCATGGAGATACAAGGCAGGACCAGCGGGGCAGAGCCGTGGGGACCCCGGAGCAGGACCGGCCACGGCAGGGCCGTGGGGACCCGGGGCCACCCCACCGCCGGGCCACGGATGGGGACCTTCCGCCTCAGCCGCCCCTAAGATGGCGGCGGCCAGGCGCCGTCGCACCGCGATGACGTAGAAGCCGCGCCGCCCTCGCGCTCCCCCGCCCGCCTGGAAGGTCGCCCAGCACCGCCGCGCCTTCCCATCCCGGGGGCGCGCCGCTCCCAAGATGGCGGGGCGCGTAGGGCCGTGACGTCACCGGCGGCGCGTCGGCGGGGGCCGGGAGGCGGCGCAGAGACGCAGCAGGGCGGGCGAGGCGGCGCGCGGCGGCTCCTCCGGCGGGGCGGGCGCGCGGGGAGGCGGCGACGGCGGCGGGGAGGGACGGAGGGAGAGGGGAGAGGGGCAACATGGCGGCGGCGACGGCCCGCGGCGGCCGCTTGCCGCCTCCAAGATGTCGGCGGCGGCCTCGTCGCGCGGCACGTGACGTAGTCAGGCCCCGCCGCGGGGAGGGGGGCGGGGGAGCGGCCGGAGCGGCGCAGGCGGCGGCGGCGGCGGCGGCGGCGGCGGGACTGGCCGGGCCCCCGGGAGGGGATTTAAAGGGACCATGTCCCCGGCGCGGCGGCCGCTGCCGAGGCCGGAGCCGGGCCGGAGACGGCGGCGGGGGTGGCGGCTACGGCGGCGCCGCTGCTGCTGCTGCTGCTGCTGCTGAGGAGCCCGGCGGGCCCGGCCCCGGGGGGCCGGCGGGGTGAGTGTCCGCGGGGAGCCGGCTTGGCCCAGCTCGGCTCGGCTCGGCCCGGTCCGACCCGGCTGGGAGACAAAGCGGAGCCGCCGTCGGGGGGACCCGCAGCACCTGGCCCTACCCGGCGGGAGGTGGCGCGGAGCCCCCGGCAGCGGCCCCGTCCGGGGTGCTGAAACGTGGGGGTGCGGGGGCCCAGGTGTCCGGAGTTGGGGGGGGGGCAGGTGTCCGGGAGGCCGGCGCAGGGACCCAGGCGTCCGGGGCCGGGGGAGTGGGGGGAGGTGCGGTGGGGCAGGGACCCAGGCGTCCTGGGGCAGCACCCAGGTGTGTGTGTGTGTGTTGGGGGAGGGGGGAGGTAGAGCGTGGGGAGGGGGGTTAATGCTGTGGTAGGGGCCCAGGCGTCCGGGTAGGGGGTGCAGCACTGGGGTAGGGGCCCAGGCGTCCGGTGGGCACCGGGGTGGGTTTCAGCACGGGAGGACCCAGGCGTCCGGGCTGCGGCGAGCCCGAGGCCGCGTCAGGCTGAGCCCCGAGCAGCCGGCCCCCTACGTGGAGCTGGGGGCCCAGGCGTCCTGGACCGGCAGGAGCTGGGATGGCCCCGGGGTGAGCAGGGGTGGGGGGGGCCCCGGCGTCCGGGCTGCAAGGAGCTGGGACGGGCCCAGGCGTCCGGGGTGAGCAGGGTCACAGGTGTCCGGGGCTGCACGTGGCAGGTGCCACGGACCCGCCGTTCGCACAGATATTCGGGAAGGGGGGAAGGGAAACGCGCTCGGCACCTGTTGGGACCCCTCCGTGGGTGCTGGGTGCCACCTCTGGGTGCCCAGCGGGGGGGTGGGAGGGGGGGGACGCAGTGGGGCTGACGCTCCCCAGGCCCCCGCTAACGCTCGCCCTCGGCGCTTCTCTCTGCCGCCGCAGCTCTGGCGCCGTTTGCACCGTTCCCGTGCCGAATCGCGGCAGCTTTTCCTGGCTCCGGCGTCTTTTCCAGCCGCTCTCACCCGAGAGCGTGACGAGCTGCCAGGTCTCCGCGTGCTTCGGAGCCCCTGCCGGGAGCCAGCCGCTGCCTGGGCCGGGGGGAAAGCTGGCGGCAGAGCCGGAGGTTTTGGCAGCAGGTAGGGACGATCTCTTGGTGCGCGAGACCGTGCTGGGGTTCGGAGCCGGGTGCCTTTCCCAAGCTTCTCCGTGCCGGAGAAGCAGCAGGGGAAAGCGGGTCGGAGCCTCCGTCCGGCAGATCACCGGTGACTGAAACGGCCGCATCCGGATCTCCGCGCGGGGACCGAGGCGCTGGCGTTGCCGCCGCCGTCGTCTCGGAGCGGCCGTTCCGGCTGATCCGGGCACGGCTCGAGGTTGACCGTGCTCCGGCGTGCGTCGTTCCGCATCCCCCGTGTTCAACGGAGGTGGCTCCGGAGGGGTTTGGGGACGCCGGACTGGGATGACGCCGGTGCGTGGAAGCCGTTGTGGCGTCACGGTGTTGGAGGACCTCGCTCGGGGTGTAGCTCCCTACCCCGGCTTTTCCCGGCGGATCGGCTCTTCTCATCCTGCTCATCCCGCTGCCGCTCTCGGGAAGAAGAAATCCCCCGGCTTACCATCGCGTTCCGCAGCGAGTCCGTCGGCACGGAGGACGCCGCAGCAGAATTCCCGGAGGATCCCCGGCAAACCTCGGATAATCCAAATACCGTCGGAGCCCCGCGGAGCCGAACGCTCAGCGCTGGATTTGCCTCGCCTCCGTGTAAGCAGAAGCGAAGGACGAGCTCCCTGGGGGATCGTTCCGGCTCCAGGCAAGGGGAAAGGGAAAAGAAAAAGCCCCTTTTCCGCTAAACGCTCTCATTAACGCGGCTTCGGAGGAAGTTTCCCACTGTTGCAGCTCTCGGGAGGAATGCCGCCGCTCATCCGGGGTTTCTCCGCGGATGGAAATCGTGCGGGATCCCGGCTCGGCCTGGTTTCGGAGCGACTTTGCTTTTCACGGAGAAGCGACCTTGGGAGCTGCCCGGATTCCTCCCGGCTCGAATTCCGGCGTGATCGCTGCTGTTTCTTCCTGATCGAGAGGGGAATTTAGCTTTTCCCGCGCGTAAAAAGAAAAAAAAAAAAAAAAACCCAAAATCGGCCGCCTTGGCGGGCCATGCCGGAGCTCGGCCTCGTGAAGCCGCGCCGAGCGGAACGAGAGCCGGCTTCCCGCTTTCCCCGTTGGCTGCGTCTCGGCTCTGCCGCTCGTCCCCGCCTTGGCTAGAGAGGGGAGAAAAAAATGGGAATAAGAAAAAAAAAAAACAAAACAAAAAAACAACCCGCGCGTCGGACCGGCACGCGCGAAGCTGCTCAGCTTGGCTGGTGGCTTTTCCCAGCTCGGAAAACCAGCCCGACGGAGAGGCTGGAGCACGTGCGGCTCTTCCATCCCTCCGGGATATATATATATATATTTTTTTTTTCGTGCCCTGAGCGGGGATGCTGTAAACGACTGCGGGTTTCGCTTGGCCCTTTTCCGAGCGGGGTTTCGCTTGGTCGCCGGGTCCCCTTTTTTTTTTCCCTGGGCTTCCAGGGAAGGAAGCAATTGTCCCCACTTAACCGTTTTTGCATTTAAATTGTCCCAATCCTGCTCCGCCTTTGCATGGCTCTGGGGCGATGGGCTGGGGGAAGGGTGGCCGCAGTCGGGCTCCTCCGCTTGACATGATCGGCTGCTCCTCGGCGCAAGGCTGCGGCGGCGGTAAGACGGTTTTCTCCCAGCTTTTGCCGTGGGAAAAGAGCCTCTTTTTTATTTTCTCCCCCCTCTTCGGTTTCGCCTCCCCGGTGCTGATTTTTAAGGCAGGCCCAGCGGGATTTTCTTTCCCCCCTCCCTTTCGTTTTTCCCAGAGGAGCAGCACGGCGGGATGCGGAGAAAGGGGAGCGTGTGGCATCGCCGAGCTTTATTTTATTTTATTTTTTTAAAAAAAAATTTATTTTAAATGCGCCCAAACGGATGTTGGAAAAGGAAGGAGTAGGGATGGCCGGCGAGCTCTCGGCGCGCCGGCTCGGAGCCGGGTGGGAAGATCCCGGCCGTCCCGCGAACCTTTCCCCCGTGGCGACGAGGGGGTGCTGCTTTTCCTGCAAAATCCTAGATTTTTTTGGGGGGGGGGACTTTCACCGGAAAGGGGGAAAAACCGTGGCGTCGAACCTGCCCCGGCGCCGTCGACGCATCCGTCCGGATGCGGGGTTTCGCTTCCCCCCCTCCCCGCCATCGAGCGCCCGCCCGCACGCGCCGCTTGGCGTCCCGATCCCTGTTTTCTTTTTATTCAGTTATTTATTTTCACGATATTCGGGAGGGAGGAGGAAAAGAGGGAAGCAAAACCGGGATGGTGCCGGGGCCAAACCCGCGTTCGCGGCGGTCGGGCCGGCGGACGCGGAGGCGCCTCCGAGCTCGGGCGGCCGCCGGCGCTGCCGGGACCCGACGTTCGGCCTCCCGGTTTTATTCCGCTTAGCTGATATTTTGGGCTTCGATTTCTTATTTCTTCGAAATATTTTTCGAATCGTCTTCAAGGCGCCCGCGACTCCCGCCGGGGTGGTTTCTCGGGTGCGCCGCTCTCCGGAGACGCTTTTCGGCCCAGTTGCGAAACTGGGAAGAGGGATTGGGGGGGGGGGGGAAGGATCCGGCGCTGGGAAAGCGGGGGGGGGGGGGGGGGGTAGGTGGAAAAAGCACCCGGCGGCTCCCTCGCCGAGATGCCGGTGAACTTGGCGGGTGGGGGCGGGGGGTCTTTGGCCCCCCTAAATCCGTTCAAATCGAGCCTGCCCTCCTCTCCCTCGCCAAAAAGCTGTAAAGAAAAGCGACGCCGCTCCCGGCGCCGGAGCATCGCGTTCCGCTCCGTTAGCGTTGCACCGTCGTGGAAAAGGGATCGTTTCGCCCGGCTTTTTTTTTTTTTTTTTTTTTTTTTTTTTCCCCTCCTTTTCTCTCCCCCCCCCCCCCAACTCCGATGCGCCGCCTGCGTCTCACCCGAGGAGCCCGAACTGTTTAAAAACGTTATTTTTATTTCTTATTTCATGCAAAAACTCCTTTTTTTTTTTTTTTCCTGCCCCCCCCTCCCCGCTCGCTCGCTCTCCCCGCGCTCGGGTCACCGTCCGCTGCGCGACCCTCGGCACGCGGAGGAGGAGGAGGAGGAGGAGGAGGGTCGGCGTCTCTCCCGGCTGCGCTGGGGGGGCCGTTCCCCGGTTTCCCTAAAGCTGCGATTTAGAAAGCCTGCGAAAGCTTTTTTTTTTCTTTTTTTTTTTTTTTTTTTTTTCCTTTTTCCAAAGCTTTTTCCACTTGGCTAAGCGGGCCACCGAGGGCCCCAACGCTCGCGGCGGCAGCGGGGCTCCGGCTCGGATCCGCCGCTTCCCGAGCCGAGTGGGGCGACACATTTTCTTTTCTTTTCTTTTTTTCTTTTTTCTTTTTTTTTTTTTCTCTTTTCCTCTTTTTTTTTTCCTGGGCTCGTCCCGTGCCGCCGCGGCTCCCGAGCCGGCAGCGGGCCTTTCCCAGGCGCCGGAGCAGCTGGTCTGTGGGATGCGCTAGCGACAGCAACCTGCCCGTTCCGCCGTTGGATGCTTTTCCGGGAGGTTGGGAGCCGCCGGCGGAGACTTCGTCTGGCACCGTTCCTCGGTGCCCGGATGAAATTCAAGCCGCCTCTTGGAATAAGAAGTGGGATAATTTTTTTTATTATTATTATTATTTTTTGGTTACCCGCTCCCCAATGCTGAGGTCGAACAGCCTGGTCCTGCTCCGGCTGGAGAAATCCCTACGCTGATGCTGCCTCTGCTTTCCAACCTCTGCTTATCCTGCATCGCCGCGAGCCCGATGCTTTTTCCTCCGCCGCCGCGTTCCCGGGACGACGGAGGAGCCGTCTCTGGGTGGCCGCGGCCGGACCTTTCCGAGGGAGACGCCGGAGAAGGAGGGAAAAGGAAAAGCCCACGACGGAGGAAGGCGAAGCCCGCGGAGGATTCTCCCGTCGCCGCTTCGGATCGCGGCCTGAAATCGGAGGAAGGAGAAGAGGGCGCGAGCAAGGCGTCCGCGCGCGGAGACAGCGGGTTCCCGCGTTGAGGCTGGGCTCGGCTCGGGGCACTTTGGGGTTTTTTTTGGTTATTTTTTTTTTTAAGGATAGTTGGAGACCGATTCCTTGCACACGGTGCAGCCGGGCTCTGGGAAAACGCATCCCGAGCACGGCGACGCTACGCTCCCGTCCGGCAGCTGCTCTCCGCCTTTTTGGTTTTGTTTTAATCTGCAAGGAGAAACACGGCGCCCGGCCGGGCGGCCTCGTCGTGGTGGGGAAAAAAAAAAAAAAAAAAAAAAAAAAAAACTCATGTCCTATCCCGGACCAACCCGCGGAAGCGGGAAAAAGTCCCTCCGGAGGACTCCAGCTCGCACAAGGGCACGGAAAAGTCTTAAATAACGAGGATTTGGGGCGATCGCGCTGCTCCCAAAAATCCACAGGTCGCTTGGTGGGGAGGCAAAAAAAAAAATATATATATATATATATATATATATATATATCTCAACGTAATTTGGATCGAGAGCAGGAGGATCCCGAAGGAAGGCGGCTCGGCAGATGCCCCCCTTTATTTTATTCATTTTTATTTTATTTTATTTCCACCCCCCCTGCCCCGGCATCCGAGCGGCACCGGAGCTTTGCACCCTTCTCACCCCCCCGGGGTGCTCCCGGCTCCGGCAGCTTTGGGTGGTTTCCTTCCTCGCGCCCCCCCCGGGGCTATGGGCTGGTAATAGGCGGCTTGGCGAGAAGCTCTCGAATAATTCCCTCTCTTCATTTGCATTGTTACCTTGAAGGTATTTATAGTCTCTCTGCCTTCTCCTTCCTCGCCTGGGTAAATTTAGCTCCTCCAGGCTCTCCTTGTGCGCCTTTCTTCTCCAGCGAGCTGATAAGCTCGTTTTTTTAGCTCCTATTTTCTCTCTCTCTCTCTTTTTTTTTTTTTCTCTCTTCCCAGACTGAAGGAGCAACATCAGGACCAGCTTGCTGGTCCCACTGTCCTATCAAGGCTCTGAGAAATCTCTCTCCTGTTTTTTTTTTTTTTTTTTTTTTCTTTTTTTTCACCCCATTCCACTTTATCCTTTCATGGATAAAGGTTTTGGGGGGTTCCTTGCATGGGAAGGTTTTGGGAGAGGTAGTTTGTTTTTGGTGGCTGCTCTTGTCTTGCTGTCCCAGACCCCGAAGGAGAGCAGCTTCCCTAGGGCGATGGTCACCTCCAGCGTGACGGCGTGGTTGCCACCACGGCCGACGTCTCGCTCGTGGCAAGACCGGTCAAAGGGCAAGACCCTTTGGAGGTCCTCCAGCACCTCTTGCTCTTAAGTTGTTGCTTCAACTCAACTGTTTTAACTTATCCGAGTGAACGTTACGGAGTTTTCCGACTTGTGTCCATGGGGATGGGGGTGGTGGATGGGAATAGAGGGTTTCTTCAGCTCTGGGGCAGAGCATGGTCCCATCTGGGTGGGTTTGGCCGTGGCGACGCTGCACCGTCCCGACGGTCCGCGCTAGCGACCGGGACGAGCCCGAGCTCCGACTCCGATCCCGGAGCCTGTTTGCGCCGTCCCAGCGGCGCTGGGAGCTCTTGGATACCGGGACGTTTTGGGGAGAGGAGCAAATCCTGAGCTTTTCCCCGGAGGGCGTCGTGGGGAAGCGGGATTAAGGATCCGCTCGACGGCAACTCTCTTCTTCCGCCCCGATCCGTGCGGGAACTGGGCAGGGGATGGAGAAGGGGCGCTCGGCACGCTCCCAGCGCCGGGGAGCCGAGCCCGAGACGGGGAGGCTCTTGGTTTCGAGGCACGCGAAGAGCCGCTTGCTCTGTCCCTACCGGTCTCGCACGAACGTCTCTCTCCGGGCGGACGCGTTCAGAAGCTCCTCGGAGAAAACCTGCGCTCTTCTCTCACGTTTTTTATTTTTTTTTTTTCCCCTCTTATCTGTGTTTCTCGTAGATTCTTCTGGCAGTCCCCGGCCGCCAAGCCTCCCGAGTGCCGGCGCGGTGTTTTTCTGCGAGTGACACAGCACAATCGGCGAGGAATGGAGAAAGCTGTCCCTACTTTATCAGAGCACCAGCGGGAGCGCCAGGGAGATGGAGGCCGAGCCGCGCTAACGGCGCTGGAGCCGAACAAAGAGCATTTTGCTGCCCTTGAGTGCCCCCAAGGTGAAGAGCGCAGAGCTGCTTTTGTTAAAGATGCAAAAGCGCCTCTGGAGAGCCCGGCTCTATCTGGGACAGCGGCGGAAGAGGGGCCGGAGGAGCTCGAGGAGTTGTTCGCCGCGCAGAACCTGCCGGCGATGAGCCGAGACGGCAAAGGGACTTCGGGCGCCGAGATGTGCGCCCTCGAGGAGGATCCCGCCTTCTTCTCGCCGCTCGCCCGGCAGGAACCCGACGTCGCGCTGGAAGCCCGCGACGTGGCAGGTAAGCTCCAGCGCGAGGCGAGGGCCGTCTGCCCGGTCCTCCTTGCTGCGGCGTTTATGCTCTTCGATCGGGGAATTACTTATTTTTTTAAATGAGGTGGGATGGAGACGTCTTGCTGAGTCCGCCGGCTCTTCCGGTGCCTCGTTTCCCGCTTGGTTGGCTTTGCTTTGCCGCTTGCTTGGTGGGACCTTGGCTTTGCTTTGCCGCTTGCTTGGTGGGACCTTCGGGAAGATGGTTCTCGGCCGATGGCAAGCCGTACGGTCACCGTGCTGCTCGCCGGAGCTGAAATACCGCTCGCCCGGCGGTATGCAGGCACCGAAAGAGCTCGGGCGGCTTGGAAAAAAGGAGCGAGGCGCGCGGAGAGCGGCTTCCCGGGCTTCTCGCTTACCCGTTTCACGCAAGTCTGGACCCCGAAGCGGAGCGTTGGCCTCGTGGGGTGGCGTTTCTCCAGCGAGATGGTCCCTGCCGAGGGAAACGCGGGTTTCTCCAGCAGCCCGTCCCGTCCCGCTGCTCCCTGTCCGAGCTGGCGGTCAACGTCGTTCCGGCACGTGCGGAAGCGGGTGCTGCCGGCTCCTCCGGCGTGCGGGTCCCGGCGGCCGCGCGTTTGGTTTCTCCTCTCCGGAGGCGTTTTGCCGTGAACGGCGGAGAGCTCGGGAGAAGGGAGTCCCGAGAAACCCACCGCGGTGGCGGCGGGGGGGGGGGGGGGGGGGGGGAAGAAAATTGGGAAAGCGGAAGGAATCGCCGGGCCGGGATCTCTGCGCGTCCTCGCGTTCAGCACCACAGACAGGGATGCAAAAAAATCCGACGCGGAAATCCGACGGCTCTTCCGAGGTCCCTCACTTGCACGCGGGGTTACCCGCACCCCGAGCGGCCGGCTCCCGAAACCCGAGTGGCTTTGGGCGACGCTCGCGCACGCGCTCCGGCCAGACGCCGACGCCGGCTTGTTGCGCGGGGACGTCCTCCGGACCTTCCAACCTTTGGGAATTTTTGGGGTCGCCCCTGATTTGGCAGGAGCAAACGTTCGCTCCCGTCGGCGGAGACCTTCCGGCATGCCGGGAGGTTTATCGGAGGTGGGTGCGCCGGAGCCGGGGCCGCTCCGGCGGGCGCCCGGCTTGCGCCGGAGCGGCCGCGCGGCGTCAACTTCCTTCCTGCCGCCGTCGCCCGGTTCCTCTTCCCGTCTCGCCGCGGGGCGCCTCGATGCCCCGCGCGGGCCTTCCTCCCGCGTCGTCCTCGGCGGCGTGCCGGCGGCAAGTTTTAGTTGCGATTTTTAATTCGGGGGAGGACGGCCGGGAGCGGCTGCCGAATTCGGGGCCGACGGGAGCGTTCGATTTCCATCCGCCGGCGCTTCGCGGGGGGAAGAGCCCGTCCCGCTCTTACCCGCCTTGGCGCCGTCCCCAAAGCCGTCGGGGCTTGCGGGGTTGTTTCATCTCGATGTCTGCGTGGGTGGGTGGGTGGGTGGGGAAACAAAATCCCTGTGAAAAGGAGGATTTGGAGATCGGGTGCAGCGGGGGAACCCGCAGGACGTTTAGGGATTGCGCCTCGGCGGGACGTTTTAGCCCAACGTTTTTTTTTTTTGGTTTTTTTTTTTTTTGGTTTTTTTCTCCTGGCTCCTGGAAATTGGAATTTCGTCCCGGCAAAAGCCTCGCCGCTCCGCCGGAGGCGAATCTCTCGGGCGACGCTTGGCCAGAGGGAAGGGGGGAAAAAAAAAAAAAAAACGGGTCGTGCAGGCAGAACGTAACCCGGAGCCGTGCAAGAATCTCCCAGCGGGAGAGGGCCCGGAGCCAGGCGCCGGCGCGAAGCCGGAGGCGGCTTTGGCAGCCGCGGGAGGGTGGTTATTTAATTTTATTTATTTATTTATTTTTGGAGCTGGGCAAAGTCCGCGCTTGCCGCGGAGAGGTCGGGGCAGCCGGATCGCCGGCCCCGCGTTCTCCCGGCCGGCAGCTCTTTTCGGAGGGGAGATTCCCCTTCCTCGTTTCCTCTCGCCCGGGTTTCCGGCTCACCCACGTCGAGCTAATTCCCTGCGCCGGCGGATCGCGGGAGGAAAAGGAGCCACGTGGCCGGAAACCGCCCTCTCCTGGGACGCACCGGAGGATGGCAGAGCGGGAACGGGGCCGGAAGAGCTTTAGGAAAACCCACGTTGTCCGTCACCTGGGTGCCAGCTCGATAGGAGCCGGGATGAGGCTCCGGAGCGGCCGAGGCCTCGAACCCGCCAGCGGGCTCGTTCCTGGCGGAGCGCTCGGGCAGCTGCCCCGTTGTGCCGGGCTGAGCGAGCTTGGAGCCGGAGCGGAGCAGCCGCTTGGGAATCCCCATCCTCGGGAGCCAGCCGCCGGATCGCTCCGCGTCCGAGCCCTTCCCACGTCCTCGGGGAGCCGAGCGGCTGGATGCGCCGCCCGTAAGCGAGCGCAGCGGGGAGCCGGGATCTCCGTCGGGATCCTTTCCCGCGTCTTTCCGCAGCCTTGTCTCCCTTTCCTGCTCTTCGCCAGGGCGTTTTGAACCGTGGCCGGCTTTCAACCGGGATTTGCCGGGATGCTGGGCTTGGAAGGGGGCTCTCTCGTCCTCAGCCCGGCTTTCCCGCGGGAGCTCGTGGTCGGTCGCAGCCACGCCGGCGCCGGCGGCTCGGAGCCCGTGGCCAGAGCTTTCGCCCGGAGGTGAGCGATGCCGGAGGTGCAGATGGGGCTCCGACACCGCCGCAGGGCACCCGGATGCGTGTCGCGGGGTTGCGCCTTGGGGTGGCGGGGGCAGCACCCGATCTCCCTGCCGGCGCGGGGCCGTCCCGCGTTTGGGAATGCTGTGGCGGTTTGTGGCCCCACCGGGGATGTCCTGCTTTGGGGGTGCCACCAGGTCCCTGATGCAGGGACATCCCGCTCTGGGGGTGTCACAGCAGTGTGTGGTGCCACCAAGTCCTTGAAGCGGGGATGTCCTGCTCTGGGGGGTGCCACCAGGTCCCTGATGCGGGGACATGCCGCTCTGGGGGTGTCACAGCAGTGTGCGGTGCCACCAAGTCCTTGAGGCAGGGATGCCCTGCTCTGGGGGTGCCACCAGGTCCCTGATGCAGGGACATCCCACTCTGGGGGTGTCACAGCAGTGTGTGGTGCCACCAGGTCCCTGATATGAGGGTGACCTGCTCTGGGGGTGCCACCGGGTCCCCGATGCGGGGGACATCCCACTGTGATGCAGAAATATCCTCCTCAGTGGATGCCCACATCAGTGTGCAGTGCCGCAAGGTCCCTAGCACGGCTTGTCCTGCCCTCTGGTCCCCAACGCAGGGGTGTTGGCCAACGGGGACGCCACGGTGGCAAAGCGCCAATGCGGGGCCGTTGGCCGACGGGGATACCGCGGTGGCAAAGCCATGGGCTCGGGGTGTTGCAGGAGAAGACGGTGGTGTTGCATCCAAGGTTGCCCAACGCTGGTCGCTCGGGTTGAGCTTTGCAACCAAGAACTTGCTAAGGAAACGGCTGGTAGTCTTCTAAGGGAACGCCACTTGAAACTGGGGAGAAAAACATCTGGAATGGTGTGTTTTGGGAGCGTTGTGGGAGCCAGAACTGGAAACGGGATTGGGAAGAGCCTGGAGGGAGTCAAATAAGCAGCATGAGACCAGGACAGGTATTTGGGAGTTGGGAAAAACAAGGTCGGGTCAGGACGTGGCACAACAGGATGTTGAGCCGCAAAGCCCTGGTGGTTTTGAGGCACGTGCAACAGCTCCTCAGGCTTCTCCTTTGCTGGCTTGGGACATGGAAAACTGCAGCTCAGAAATCTGCTCTTTCCCACCTTGAAGATGCATCTTTAGCTATTTTCTCGTAGGCTTTTTAACGCGTTTCATCGCTGGCCTGGGATGCAACCTCCTGAGATGCTGCAGGACGCCGCTTTTGGCACGGTGGAGATGTGATTTGGTTTGGTCTCTTCTTTTCCTTGCAACTTTTTTTTTGGATGGGGGCAAAAGCTCCTGCTGAAATTTTTGAATAGGTTTCCACGCCGGCATGCTGAATATTACCCCCAAAAAGCCTGAATCGACGCAGATGGCTTTGCTGGCACGACTGCGTTCACAGCAGTGAGGTTGGGTTTCCAACCGGTGCCTTTGGACCACCTGGTGAAAAAAAAAATGTTCAACTTGGGGCTAAAATTGCCCCTTTGCAGCCTGGCAGAAGCAGCGGCCGTTTCTCCTTATGCTTGGGAAGAGCGAAAAGCGGGTTTTCCTTCGGGATCGGGGTGAGCGGATAAACGCGCCGTGTCTTTTTAATCGGGAGGCCCCGCGAAAAGCCCGGCCGAACGCCGGAGCCCGCGTGGGTCTGAGGGCTTCTAGGCGCGACGGGAGGAGGAAACAGCCCTCAAAATCGTCCCGCGTTGGGACACCCGATCCGTCGAGGTCTCCGAAGGATGCTCGGGATAGCAGCGGGCACTGAGCCTGCTTGGAAAGCCAGGGAGGGAGAAAAATAAATAAAGCAGGCAACTCTAGAAGGGTGAAAAACTTCCCGTTCAGGAAGGCGAAGCAGCCGCCGTAAAAAGGAGGTAGGGGAGGCGCTCACGGCGTCTCGGTTTAATTTATACAGGTCTGACAGCGCGGACAATACCCGAGATGGACTGCATGTGGCAGGGGCTGCTGCTCGGCCTTTGTGCCACCTCCGTTTGCCTTTTGTTTCGTCCACCTTTTATTTTTTTTTTTCCTTTTATTTTTATTTTTTTTTTTTATCCTCTTGGTTTTAATCCCTTCTTCTGGAACCCGCTCGCTCCGTCCCTCTTCCCTTCCCCCCCCTCACCCTTCGACTCGCTCGAACCGCTGTCCCGAGCCGAGAGCGTCTTCCGAAAGCGTCTTCCGATGCCTCCCTCCGAGCCCCGTCGAGGCGTTCGCTCTTCGAGTCGACGGCGTTCCCGGGGGAAAAGCCGAGCCTGCCGCTCGGGAGATCCCCTCTCCGGCTCGGGCGTCCGTGCGCTGATGAGTTTGGGTTCGTTATTTATTTGTTTGTTTGTTTGTTTATTTTCCTGCCTTCTCTTTCTGCTGCTGGAATGAAACTCGAAAGCCCGCTTGAGCCCGGAATCGAGCCCCAAAGAGGACGCTCGGGGACGGGGACGAGGTGCTGCGAGGCTTGAGCCGGGGCTCGGTTTCTCCCCCCCCCCCCCCAAGCGCCGCGGTGCGCACTCCTCCCCCGGGGCAAATTCCCGCTGCTGCAAAGGGAATCCCGGCAAAGTCGGAGAGAAAGCCGACGGGCTCGGGAAAAATCCTCCGTCCGCACCCGCGAGACGCCGCCGAAGCCAAGCTCGTTGGGACGCGGCCGGAGCTTTCCCATCGGCATCCTGCGGATGGAGGGAGGTGCAGGGCGGCCACGTGCCATCCCATCAAGAGCATCTCGTTGTGCCACGTGCCGTCCCATCAAGAGCATCTCGTTGTACCTCGAAGTGCACTCGTCGCTCTTCCCGCGTTGCGGGGAAAAGGCAGAGTATCCTCTTGGCCGGCGAGGATGGGAGCGGGGAGGAGAGCGGGAAAAGGGAGCAAAGGTGGGTTTCGTTAGGAAGAGCAAAGTCCGTTCGGCGCTTAGATAGCTCGACTTCCTCGGAGCGGCCGGCGATAAGGAAGAAATGGCTGGAAAACCGCGAGTGGCATCCAGCGTGCGTTGGCAGCTCTACCGTACGTTGGAAAGCGGGAAATCGCGCCAGCGTGGGAACCGGAGCCGCGAGCTGGAGCTACCGTCACCGCATCGGGTGTGGAAGAGTCGAGACGGGGATCGCGCGTGGCCGAAATGCTGGATGTGAGCTGGTTTTGCCGTGCGAACTCGAGAGACTTTCCAGGTTGTCCATGGGTGCAAAATTTAGGAAATTTCTATGAAATTCCACTTGACGGCGTTGACCCAAACGGATCTGCCGCCCTCCAAAAAAAGAAAAAGGGGGAAGAATTGCCATTTTCAAGCAGTGTCGTGCAAGTTTGCTGAAGGCATCTGCACCTGCAAGGGCACGCAGCTGCTGGGGAGAGGGTGACTTGAGAAAGGGAGTTGGAGAAGGTGAAGGACGCGTGACCTGCAACGTTGATCGCTCAGAACCTGCGCTAGGGACCTCTGATGGAGCCCGAAACTTGGAGCACCGCTCCAGAGGCACGCGTCAGACAGCTGTGTGCAACCACGGCCACGCTCGGTGGTTGCGGTTCAACACTCTGCTCCGGGGAAGGTAGACCTTCCTGCGCACGTACCGGAGATGGAGAACTTGCATGCGGAAATTGCACAAAAATACCGTGTAACTTAATTTTGCTGCAACCGAAGGAACGTCTGGTTCAAGCTTTGCGCTTGCTGGTGTCCCCCCGTCCCTGAGCGGGTCACTGACATCTGTTTTGGGGGATGTAGCATGGTTTCCATTCGCTTCCGACAGCTACGTGTGGTGCAAAGGAATGGAAAAAGGAAGCTGTGTTTGAGACTTGCACAAAGGTCTCTATCGAATTGCTGTTTCTGAAGAGCAATTACCACTGTTGCTTAACTGTTGGTCACATCTGTGTCCCCGTCTTGGTCTAAGCTACGCTGGCCTGGAGCTAGTACAATCCGTGCCTGGAGAGCTCATTTGGAAGCCCCAGCGCCCAGGTAATGAAACCAAAGAAACGGAGACATTAGCGTAGCCTTGGCCGCGTGGTCGCTTGCGGAAGGGGTGTAGGAGTCCGTAGGAAACGTGTTCCTGGAGGAACTACTCCTCCAGGAACAGCTGAGCTCTTCTACCTGAAGCTACCTCTGTCGAGCCCTTGCTGCCATCTCCAGGGTTTTGCTGCTAAATCTCGGGCTCATCAGTGTGCTTGTCTTGCCTGCTCCACGAGCGGCTGTTGTGCCTGAGCAGTTTTTCTTTAAAGCTGGTTTCTTGGAGGGAGGTTTGCTACGCTCAGCAGAGCAACGGTTAAATGTTTAAACCGGACGGAGTTGGAAGGAACCACGGACGGGGTCGGCGCACGTTGTGATGCTGGCAAAAAAAGCACGAGTGATTTATTGCATGCCCTCCTCTTTGGGAAAGAGTGTTTGCTTTCACATGAACGTGACTGAATTCATCCAGGTCCTTGAAGTCGTCTGGTAGGAAGACATTAATGTGTTTTACAAGCTGATGGTGCAGCTGATTCACACAACGTGACCTCAGCATGGTTATTTCTGTGGTGAAGCAGCAGCTGTGTTGGTGGCAGACCTTGCATTTGAAGGCGGACATGGGAAGAGAGGAGACATGGGGCTGGATGGTATTTAAGATGAGAAGGGCATGTTGAATCACCACGGTCCTCTACAGAGTCCATGTCCTTAAGCTCTCCCTTGAAAGAAGACTTGATGGTTGAATTACTCGCTGTTGAGTATGTACATGCAGGTCTTAAAATGCTGCTGTGTGTCCTACGTCTTCCCCAATCGCTGTTGCTCCAGAGATCATCCAGCCAACTCTCCTGGGAGGTAGGAACTTCCAGCCGAGAGGCAGGAGGAACCAGCTGGAGCAGCTGGTTGGCTGAAGCCTGGAAAACAAAACTAAAGGCTAAGGAGGCCAAAATGCTCTCAGCCTTTGCAACGCCAGGGACTGTCCTAAGGGCGTTGTGCGTTTAAGTGGAGAGATGAGAGATGTCTTGTTGCTGTCGTAGTCTTAATTGGAAAGCGTTGGAATGATTTTTAGGAGCACGTTGGGGAGAACAAAGTCATTTTTGCCACGTGGATCCCCACGTGAACTGCTCTGGCCTTGGAAACGGTCTTGGTTCGATCTCAGGCCAGTTGCCCTCTTGCTCTGGACAGCAGGGAGGAAGAGCCCTGGGAGATGAGAAAGCAGAGATCCAGCCACCTCCAAATCTTTTCTCTGAGCTGAACAGCTTGAGTTTTCCTGTCCTACGGTATGTTTGCCAACCTCCGGGCCATTTTTATGACTTTCCTTTGAACTCCTTCCAGGAAAGATAGGAAAGTCACGAGACAGACACCCAAACGAGGTGCAGCTCTTGATAATCTCTGGCAGGGCAGTCCCTGGTGTCTACATCCAGCGACTGTTGGTCTTCAAGTTTTTCCTGTGTGGGTAAGGGGCTATGCTGACCCCCTATATCATGGGGTGGCCGTTTCCCAGTATTATCTCCTAGCTTGATGGTGCAAAGTCGTGTTGGGCTGAGTTAAACTTATTGGATTTCAACCACTCTTAACTGGAAGCTTGAGCTCACAGGCCCAGTAACCTTCCTCACTAATTACTGCTCCCTCAGCCTCGTAGCCTGCAAGTGTTGCCAGGAAAGATGTCATGTTGTTGCCTAGCAAATAAATAATTGGATACTTGAGTCCAAGACAACAGGCAGGGTTTAGCCTGGGACGTGGAGTCTAGTTGGTAACCCTGAAATTGCATGGAAAAACGCGCATCCTTCTGAGAAAGACCTAACAAAACTTTCAACCGTGAATGTCTTCCCAAAGACTTGAGGGGTTGGTGGCTATCTAAGCGTGCCTTGGGCAAGTGTCAGGATCAAGAGTTGGAATGAATGCGAGGGTGGGATGGAGCGTAGCGACATCCTCATGGGGTGGGAAGGCGGGTTGCGCCGTGACCCTCAAGAGTCGCTACCAGGAGCGGGGCAAGCGTCGATGAAATGTTTGCGTGGTGCTTGTGGTCTTTGGTGACCTGGAAATTGGGGCTGAACGCGCAAAAGCCTGCAGCGACCTGCCGCGGTGAGGAGGACGTGTGCTCTGTCCTCTTCTCCCATGGCTCGGCAGCGCTGGGTACAGCACTTGGATACTCTCCGCATGGAGAGAAGACGTTTTGCCCCCGCGGTTGATAGCGTTTCTCCAAGCTGAGCACCTGCTGTGCCAGTCTTCTGACGTCTATAAATAGCTGCCTGAATCCAGCACCCCAGAGCAGCCTCTCTCCGTTGTGCCGTCGCTCGCGTTAACCAGGCCACGTTTTAAAAATAAGCTGAGGCCGTTGTGAGCGGAGCTGTGGAGTCTCCTGCTGCCTCTCAAACTAGGACGCGTCCTGCTCCCTCGCCCAAGGGGGACGGTGATGGGAGCCAGCACCATCGTTCCCCTCCTGCCAGGGAGCTGCTGTTGGGAGGTATTTCCAAATGGGAAAGGAGCCGTGGCCGTAGTTTGGTGGCTGGGAGCAAACTCCAAGGCTGGAGCATCCGCTTTGCCGTGCAGAATCAGGTTCTTGGGTCGAGTGAGGCTCCTGCTCCCATGTAAATCCCACGTGGCATGGATGCATGGGGCCCATGGATGGATGCATGGGGCCCATCGTGTGTGCATGGATGGCTTGACCATGGATTGACTGAGTGGTCATGTGCCATGGGGGAATCTCTGCACCCTGAGGTGTCCTCCTTGGCCATGGCCATGTTCAGCATGGTCTCCTGCTCCACCCAGGCTGCCAGATGCTTGGAAAACCCAAGCAAGCGGCCAAAGTGTTTCTCAAATATGAAGGTGGATAAAAATTGTCCAGGGACACGTGAGGGGTAAGAAGTCGTGGCGATGAGCTATTTTGCAGGAGCAAAACCTGCAATGGTGCTGCATCAAGCTGGGGATGGAGATACTATAACCATCTCCTGAACCCAGCAGAAACGAGGCTGATGCTTCAGCACGAAGCCCCGTCAATTTGCCGTTGGTGGGAAAACCAAAGTCTTGCTTGCGTTGCGCCGCGCCGCGTTCTCGTGTCGTCAGGATGCTGGTTCGAGCCTCGCTCGCGCTTTGCGGTGACTCTGGGGAGGGGGGAAATAGCTGCTGCGTGGGGTGTCCTTGCTGGAGGAGATGTGGTGGTAATAGAGCGTTTATCCCTTTCGGGCTCGTCCCTAGGGTGCAATGCCGAGTTGCCGGGTTTGTCCTTTTCCGTAACTGTGTTATCTGGCACGTTACTGTGGTTCTGGGCTGTTTGCATGGCCAGAATTGTCCTCCTTTCTTTTTCTTGTCTCTCACAAGGCCATGTGTATCTGTAGGCAGCACCTTCTGGGGCCTGGCCTTCAAAAATTCACAGGTTGCAAAAAGGACCGGTCTAAGGGCGGAGGAGGCTGGAAAAATATTTCTTCCCCAATTTTTTCCCTCTGGTGGAGCAGGGTAGGAGGAACTGCTGGGTAAGGGCAGCTCACTCCAGCTCATCTGCAGGTGTCCCAGCAGATAACACGTCGCAGCACCCTCCGGGATGGTTGGAGACTCCTCGGAGGGCGCACGACAGCAGTTGGCGCCCGGATACCCGAATGAGTTGGGACCAGGCAGAAATAGTTGACGTAGAGTTAATGCCGAAGCCCTCTTGGCCTTCCTTGTAGGATGCTCCAGCGGAGAAAGGATCTCGGCAGCTTTTTTGGGTCTCCTCTTAGTTCCTCCTGCTCACTGCAGGAGCCTTGAGCTCTCCTGGCACCCAGCGTGCGGGGTGAGATGCTGCCAGATGAGGCCGTGCTGAGACTTTATTTATTTATTTATTCATTTCCCGCTGTGCCACGATAACTTGGAGCTGTTTCACGATGTCAACGCTTGGCACCTTGGCAGTGCCAGGGTGGTCCGGAGGGACCGGCGGTAAGCCAAGGAACGGCTCCAGCTTCCCAGCTCGACTCGGCAAAGATCACAGGGATGAAACCTCGCCTGGCCATCGATGTCAGAGGTCCAGAAAGACGTAACGAGGGTGAAAGACGCAAAGGGAGAGACCCGGAGCGCAACAGGACAGGAATCTGAATTGCCTGCGTTCGTCGCCGGTAAAACACTGTCACTTTTATGGGAGCAGCTCGCGCGCTGCGATCTGCTGGCGACTTAATAGAGATGGATCCAAACAAGATGAGCTTGCAACAGAGGCTGGATGGGTTTCAAGCAGCTTGGAGAGAAAATGCTCTTTCATCCGACGCTGGATGTGTCCTCTGCTGACGGGGAAAGTTTCTGCCGCGCGTCACATAAATCTTGCTTAAAGCTGGATGGAGCAACGTGGGGTCTAGAGGATGAACTTGCTCCGATCCCTGATAACTCTTTAATGGAAAAGTTGAGTATTTTTTTTTTTCAACAGCTGGCTAGGAATCGAGGCTGAAAAAGCTCGATTTTAGCTCTCATCCACAAGTAAAAGATCTGAAGTGTCATTGGGGCTGATGCTGCCTCCGGTGCATTTGGACCACGGTTGCCACCTCTCAGCAGCAGCAGCATCTTCCCTCCCTTGATGTGGCTCCTGCCGAGCACCGGGTCCGAGGCCGGTATTCCCGCCGGGAGCCTCGGCTACTCCGAGGGAGGCCGGAGATTGCGGGAGCCTCGAGCGGCCGGAGTCGCTCTTCCCGCGGGAAGTCCGTGCATCGCCGAGCCTGGGAACGGCCCTTGGCAATCGGGTTCGTACCGCGGCTTTTATTACTTATTTTGCGGAGCAGCGGGAAACGCGATCCGAAGCTTTGCTCCCCGTTGCCTGGAATTTCACGGCCGTGCCCGGCACCTGCATCCTCATCCGTAGCAGAGCTCGAAGGGGCAGCGCCAAGGGGGCTGAGCTCCCTACGGGAAGAGCGAGGGGGGGGGGGGAAAGAAAAGAGCTCCGAAAACCTGAGCGTAACCACGAGCAGGCTGGAGAGGGAGAGCGTGGCTCCTCGCCGGGAAAGTGTCGGATTCCCTCTTGGCCGTGCCAAGCTAAACAAGCCGTTTGTCCGCTCGCAGCGAAAGAGCTGCTCTCTTGCTTTTATTTTATTTCGTTTCGGCTTCTTTTTCTTTCTCCCGTTTTGCCCGTCCTCACACCTGTTTTCGCTTTCGGTTGATCTCGCGCGGGGCCGAACCGAAGCGGGGCGGCGCCTCGGCGCGCGCGGACTTTCCGGGAGGAATCGGGAAATTTGGTGTTTTTTTTTTTTTTTTTTTTTTTTTTCTTTTTTTACTTTTTTCCCTTAACCTCTTTAGACTCGCAGATGGCCGAAGGCTTTCCAGCAGGGAGCCAGTTTGGGCTGCTGACAACGGGTTTGGCTTTTCTTAGCTGCCTCTCGCAGGCCTTTTTAAGAAGCCGTCCATGCGCCACAGGTTGCAAACCACATTTTTTTTTTTTTTTGGATGCTCTTTTTTTTTCTTCCCCCCCCCCCCCCCCCCCTCCAACCACACTGTTAGTGACTCACAGCTCCCATGCGATCAGCTATTACAGCAGGTCCTCCGCCATCCAGCTCATGAGCTTCCCGCCCGCCACGGTTGCTTTCCCTTCTGCTCCGTGAATTTTATCCCGGTCTCTGAAATTTTTGGGGTCGCCTGGCTCTTCCTTCGCAATACCCCGATGCTTTTCCAGCTGGATGCCGTCTCCTGACTTCTCCCCGTCGATAGACTTTTTTGGTTTTAACGCAACCCTCCGGGTCAGGAGCTCGCGTGGGGAAATTGCTTGGTGGCTCTCCAGGAAACTCCGTCTAGCCTGCCGCTTTCGTTTTAATGCTATTCCCCGATGATTTCTTCGCGGTTTAGTCTCCGTATCCGCAGCCGCTTTGCTCTTCAGCAGCCTCTCCTCCGGGTTTTGCCCTCGATCCGTGGATTCCTGCTGCTGTGGGGCTTTCCGCTGCCGAGACGCCGCTCCTCGACCTCGCGTAGATCGATCCTGCTGGTCAATCTGCAAAAGCTGATTTTTTTTTTTTTAATTTAATTTATTTTTTTGGTACGAGCCTCCATACGACGCGGTGAGTCCGGCCGCTCTGGGCATCCACGGAGGGCCCTGGGGCTCGCGGCATCGGCTCGTTTTGGCCCAAACGGCGCGCGAGGGTGCGGCCCTTCCTGCCGGCGGCCGGCGCGTCCTCTTCTGGCCCCGCTCTTTGGCTCGCGAACCTGCAGGTTGGCCTCTTTCTCGGAAAAGAAACTCGTGTTGCTGCGCAGCCCTTTTGGAGAAGCAGAGAGAGCCGGAGGAGCACCGGGTTTAATCTCCTTTTCTGGCCGCCCTCGGCAAGCCCTCGAGCGAGGAGCTCCCGGCCGCTCGCCGTCCCCGCAAAGCCGCGGGCGGTCGGGTGCAGCTCGGCCTCGGCAACGTTCTTCGCCCAGATGTTTATTCGAGTCCTGCGAAACCGCGGTGGCTCCGCTGGCCAGAAAGGGCCCGCGGGGAGTCGAGCCAACGTGCAGAGATGCGTCACGCTTCTTACGTTCCTGGCTTGCGGCAACGTGCGCGGGGCTTCCTGAGGCTCTCGCTCCCAACGCCGGCCCAAGCGCGCGAGCCGGCGGCCGCCGCGTCCTTGCCGGATCTGTGCCGAACCGCCGGATCGTTGCCCGCAGGAGGGCTCTGGCACAAAAATTTAGGTCGCCACCTAAGCCGTGGAGGGCGACAGGCTGCTCCTGCCGCCGAACCGAACGCAAGGATCTTCTCGAAGGACAGAGATGAGCTCATACGTGGAGGATGGAGAGTTTCCGCCCGTCCTGTTTGGGTTGTTGCTCTTTTTGGTGCACCGGCGCTGCAAGGAGGGAGAAGCTTCGGTGCTGTCGCACGCCGAAGAGGATGGAGAAACGCCATTGCCTAGCCCAAAGCGGCGTTGCAGCTCTGCACGGGCAAAGATGCCCCTTTCGGCGCAGGGCTACCGTAGCACGCGGGGACCGTGAGATGACACAGCGGTCCCTTCCGGAAAGGTTTGAATGGGTGTTTGTACGGTTGCGCGACAGGCACTGATCTGCCCAAACCAGCAAAAGCCGCCGGAGGGAGCGTGCCCAGACACAACCAAGCACGGTGCCAGGAAACTGGGCCCACGTTTCCGAGGCGAGATTTAAGCTTGGGTGTGACAGCGATGGCAGAAAATCCCTGTGGCAACAGCCAAGCAAACGAGGGCTGTGGGTACAGCTGGTGGCATCTGGAGCCCTGTCCGGCCAGCGGAGACGTGACCAACTTGGAAAAATGGAGCTGTCCTCATCTGGAAAAATGTCCTCGTCTTGTTGGCCACTTTCACAGGTCTGTAGTGGTTCGGTCACCCTTGATGCTCAAGGAGGACAGCAGAGGAGGATGGAGGTGGCTCATGCATGGACCCAACACCAGCATGAAGATCATCTCGATGTCTGGACAAGCCAGCGCTCACCCGCTGGCAGAGTGAGCCCGTCAGGCATTCTCCCCTTGCCATGGTGGCATTCCCCACCATCTCCAGCTATTGTAGACAACTTCTTGAGCTGGAGTCACCTTTGCAACTCGAGCAAGAGCAAGTTGGGATAGTGGAGGCAGGACACCCCAGGCCACTGCCGTGGACAGAGGTTGGAGGAACCTGCTCATTCCCATGCGCATGGTAGGAAGCAAGGCCCCAGGTGACCTGTTGTGGGTGCTTATGGTGGAATATGGGGTCTCCAGCATCTGGGCAGAGTGAAAGCAAATCTTTTCTCGTGATATAGCAGCCAAGCAGTGGGAGAGGGAACCAGGGTGGGATCTTCTCTGCAAGGCTGCAGTGATGTGAGTTGGAGGCAAGAGCTAGAGGTTAAGCTGGTGCTCGACTCGCCAATGCGTGGCCCAGAGCCAAATGTTGGCCTTTGTAATTTTGTACCACAGGTAGTGTCTGAGTGGTTGTCCTTGCTCAGTGGCCAGTGGTTGTCTCAAACTCTTCCAACAACACAGGGACTGGAGCGTTGTTGCTGTGGTCGTGCCTATCGGTCCTAATTTCTAGGCTCCCACTCTGGTGCAGTGTCTCTTACCAAGAGCTCTCTGAGCTCTGGATTTATTGGGATCAAGATGTTGTGTCTGTCTGGGGCTCCCGGCTGTCTTAGTGTCTCCCATGGTTTTTCTGAAGCCCTACGGGGCTGGGAGGAGAACTAGTCCCTGCCTCCTCTGGCATCTGTGAATGCACGGTCTCACTCGGCTCTAGCTGCCAGATCCTTCACGGACCCCCCAGCTCTTTCCCAGGCTGCTGCTTCAGATGATGGTCCCAAGCTCATGGGGGCTTCCTGAGCAGAGAGATCACTTAGGAGATGGGACCAAGGCTTAACGAAGCTGGTTGACATGCTTCTCTGTTTAGCCTCAAAGCCTCTTCCTGAGAAAGAGGTGTAGAAACAGAGGTTTGGCTTGGAGGGGACCTGCTCGCTCCATGCAGGGTTAATGCCAGAGCAGGTTGATTGTCTGGTTTAGTTGGGGAAAATCTGTCGTGGATGGAGGTGCTTCTCCAGGCACCTTTCCTGGGGGATGCTCGCCCTCTGCACAGACAAACCAAAAGCAGGGAGAAGACTGAAGGACAGAAATCACTGATCACCAGCCTCCTGGATAACCTGTTGCTTTTTGGATATCTTGGGCTCTGGCCTTGGGACAACCTGGACCTCTGTTGGTAGAGATAATGAGCTGCTGAACTGAGATAAAGTCATGCCAAGGAAAAGCTCTGACCTACTCTGGCAGCCAAGATGGGAAGAGACACGGAGAAATCAGGCAAGTCTTGCAGGATTTACTCAAAGGAAGGAGAAAACAGCCCCAGCGGGGCAACACGGGGAAGTGGCGGTGGCACTGTTCGTTCTCAGATCCTCGACTGCGATACGACCTTTCCACAAGCTTGGTGAGACATGATAAAAAGGAGCTACAGCCCCAACCTGCAGTCCTGGTCGCTCCTGTCTGCCTTGGTCCTTGCTTTGGAGTCTGTTCCGGGCCAAGCGGCCGAGTCCTGCTGCGGTCGGCTTCTCCCAGGCCAGAGGGTTAAAATGGGCAGCTCTGAGAAGTGCTGTGTTCATCCCACCGTGACAAGCTGATCCCCCCCCAACATGTAAACCCACAACGTTCATCTCCTGGGACTAGAGCGGATGTGTCAGTGTATGAGCTCGTCCCTGCTCTGATCTTTGCGGCTTGCTGTCGCTCAGCCCCTTTGCAGCATCTTTCTCCGTCCGGGCAAAGTCCAGCAGGCAGAAGTATTGGCATTTGGATGGCAGTTGCACAACCCTGGGGCTTTCCAGCCCTTAAACACACGAACTTCCATCACCCTATGCTTGCAGAGGTATGGCGAGAAGGTGCAGAGAGACCCGCGTTGGCCCTCTGTCCTTCCCCGGGGACAACAGAACTCGATGCAGCGTTGCAACGTCAAGGCAACGGCCCCAGCTCCGTCAGCAGCCAGCTAAGCCCAAGTCAGATGAGACGCGATGTGCTGCCAGCACGCTGCACTTTGAAGAGCTCCCGTCCCCAAGGTCACCTGCCTGCAGGCTTAGGAGCGTCCTTAAATACTGCCCTGACCTGCCACAGCGCGAAGGAAACAGAAACGTGCCTCCGTCGCCTTCTGCAGATGGCTGAGAGCTTTCATCGGCGCTGGGCTGGGAGCTGCACTCGCCTTACAGAAGAAAGGGCTGCGAGCGTTTCCACGTTTAGGAGGCAACATGAAGTTCACGTCTCCGGCCGAGTCCTGCCGCTGGGCCAGCTCCTCCTCTGTATTCGGTAGCACGAGCAAAATCGTCGATTCGCCTTTGGCAAGCCCCGGCGAGAGGAGAGAGCGATCGGCTCGTCTGGCTCCCGGGAGAGGCTGGAGTAAAATGGGGTTCGGACGCTCGCGTGAAACTGTGGGTGAAATGACTTCTGCTGCGGGAATGTGTTTGGGAGCAGGGCGGCGCTTGCAGGACGGGATGGTAGTGTCTTCTCTGGTGGTTTGGAGGGACTTAGGGCAGAAATAGCATCCGAGGGCTCCAATCCAGGTTGCCCAAGCAGCTCAGAGCTTCCTTCTAGAGACTTTTGGTGGAAACAGGGGGATGTTGGGGACTTGCAAGTGCTGCCAGGACTCTCCTGGCCTCCGTTTCTTCTGCGAAGTGGAAAGTGCCGATGCATCTTGCAATGCTTGCAGTAAGTCTGCCTTCACGTCGGGGTTGCAGGCCCTGTTGGAGAGGGAACGGCCGGCGCCGAGCCGGCAGTTGTGCCCTTTGCAGGATTACGGCGTTTTTGGCTCTCGTTACCCGCTCCTAGCGAGTTGCATGGGAAAATCGGGATCACCGAGCCAGTGGGCAAAGTGCTGACGGCACGTTTGCCGCCGAACGCCGCTTGTTTGCATTGCAAACACCAGCCCGGCTCGGGAAGGGAACGGCCACTGCTCTGCGAGCGCAACCGCCGCCGGCTCGGAGAGCTCTGCCGCTCCGAGCTCGCTTTTGCCCCGCTTGCGTCGGAGATGGCCGCGTGCTGAAGGGAAACCCGGCGTGTACTTTGGTGCGTGGGTCGCGGGCGGGTTGGGGAGCGCGTTTGCAGATGGTCTGGAGTGTGGGAAATGAGGGTTCGAGCTCCTGCTTCACTGTGTTTCCAGCAAGCCTTTTGGGAGCAGGATGTGATTTTTTTGGAGAAGGGTAAGACGGGCTGTGAGCTGAATTGCTCCCCTGGTGCTGGGGGCCGGAAAAAAAACCTTTCAACTCTCACGTAGCCACGGGCAGCTGAACGTTTCCGGTGTAGGAATCCTCGTTGCACCAAGAATAAATCAAAGCCCGTGCCGTCCTACGTGGCCCAAACCCCTACGGTTGGGTTGACTCGTAGCACGCGGGTGACCACCGCATCGCGCTGCCTCCGTAACCCTTGCGTCATCGGGACGCAGCGTTTTTCCTCCTTCCGTTTGTGGACCAAGCAAGTGTTAATCCCACTGGGTGGGCCAATCCACTGCTTTTTTTTTTTTTTTGTGGTCCTGTGGGTTCCCCTCATACGTTTGGCAGCAAAAGGGACACATGTGAAACCAAAGTTTTTTTTTCTTTTTTTTTTTTTTTTTTCCCCAAGCTGTTTACAGTGCAGAAGTAGTAGCAGCTGCAAGCGCCAATGAGCAATTCATCCAGTACCTTTTGCTCTCAAATTAAACACTAGAGATTAAAGAATTAGCTTGAGTAGGAGCTAGTCTTTAATTCCAGAGCTAAATCATGCCTTGCGACATCTCGCATTACTCGGAAGATGATGCAATAACTCACCCCTTGCCTAATACGTTGCTCAGATGGCAGGGTCTCTCTGCCTGGCTGCAGAGGAGCTAAAATACCTCGCTTGCCTTTCCTTCCGTTCGTTCTGGATAGCTGGGAAAATACAATGCCTCGGAGAGCACGCGCAGGCTTAGGACAGGCTCTTTGGAGATCATCAGCTGGTTTTCGGGAGCTCTTGGAAGCCTTTGAGCTAGTCGGCGAAGTGGCGTTGCAAATTCCTGTCCATAGGTGAACTTTGCCTGATTTTTGTTTTTATTATTATTATTTCTGAAGGATATGGTTTGGGTCTAAACCGAGTCTTTGCTCTTTGGAAGAGCCCGTTTCTCTCCCTTGAAGACCAACTCATCCTCAGGCCGATGTCCTTTGGAAGTGTCGGTTTTCCCTCCAGCGACTGCGGTGGGTAGCCAGTTGCCTTGAGTAGATTCAAGACCTGCTGGACGGCTGAAGGTCGGAGCAGAGTCTCCCACCCCACGCCCTTGTCCCTGAGATAGGAGCTGGAGATGCAGAAGGCACATGGAGGTCAGGTAGGCTTCCTCCATCCTTCGTGCTCATGGAGGAGCATGTAAAGGAAACCTTCTTCTGTTTTATTCAGGGGGCAGATTCTTAGGCAGTTGAAGAGCTTTTGATGTTTTGGAAATAATTTAATAATAATGCGTTTAGAGGGTTTTTTATCTTCACTCCTTGCGCTCTTTTAGACTATTGCTAGACACCTCTTTGGGAGCTGGGTAGAAAGCTGTCAGCAGAACATAGTTTCTTGATCAAATTCTTCAGAAAACAGGTTTTCTCCCTGTTTCTTGCTAGCTGGGTATAGAAACTGCCATCTGTAAAAACTGCTTTTTGCTTAAGACTCTTGGGTTTGTTTGCTGTTAAATTTTAAAATCACAAAATAACTGAGGTTGGAAGGAGCCTCCAGAGGTCTTTAGTCCATCTCTATGCTCCAAACACAGCCAACGTTCAAGTTAAGCTGAGTTGCTTAAGCTCCGTCCAGTGTAATTTGGAGGCTCTCCAAGGATGGAGATTGCCCACATCTTGCAGAAGATTGTTCCATCCTTACAGGGAGGAATTTCCCATGTTGCAGTATGTCTCATCCTCTCATTGCGAACCTCCAAGAGGAATTTGGCTCTGTTCTCTCTAGGCTCTCCCATCCATAGCTGTAGACAGCCCCTTCGTTCTTTCTTCTTAAAGCCTAGTTCCCTCAGTCTGTCTTCCTGTGTCACGTCCTCCCATCCCTGACCATCGTGGTGGTCTTTGCTGGACTCGCTCCAACGTATTGATGGCTTTGCAACCTCCTGGCGGTTGCTAAAAAGCTCAGCTACCGTTTGTCATGTCATCACGTGGCTGTTGTTGGTCTTAAAATACATATCGGAGAGCGTAAACAAAGTCCCTTTGCATAGGAAGCATCTGCTGCTCAAAAGAGCCACGACTTCTTATGTTTCGGAAAAAGAGGAACTCCCCCGAGTTGCATCGTGAGCTATCGGGACCACCAGCCATGCGACCGGGCATTCTCCGCGTGGTGCGTCTCCATCATGCAAGAGCTGAAGTGGCATGACATTTCTCTAAGCTCTTTCAAGCACCCGGCACCACCGTCCCTGCTGAGACTGGAGGCGGTTTTTCAAGTCGTTTTGGATTTTTTCCCAAAGTTTTCACACGGGGGTCTCGTCGGCTGGCCGAGACGCCCCTTCTCCTCTTGCTTTGCAAACTTCTTGCGCCCAGGAGCTGTGGCTAAGCTGGACCCAACTGAGCTGACAGGTGCAAGGGGTCGGTCGGTCTGTCCTAGTATTTTTCCTGGGTGGTTGTGAAGGATTAGACAAAATCGTTGCGTTGGGATATGCGATGGTGCCTCTTAGGCATGCCGTT
Organism: Rhea pennata; assembly: GCF_028389875.1. NCBI lineage: Eukaryota > Metazoa > Chordata > Aves > Rheiformes > Rheidae > Rhea > Rhea pennata. The sequence continues at coordinate 964,265 of NC_084695.1, read as the reverse complement.
AACCTCTGCTTATCAACCCTGCCTGTGGCAGCCTTGATGAGCCAGAGCTCTTGCGGCTCTTCTAGAGATGCCAGTATTTCTCAATCGTCGACCTTTGAAACGCGTTATGTAAGTAGCTGTCACCGAATGCGTCTAGAACCGAGTCCGTTGTATCTAGGAGGACTCCTGGGCTCTGCGTAACGCCTCCTGCGCTCAGAAACGCGAGGGCTTTCGCTTATCTTGGGGCTCGGTGTGTGTTTTGGCCACCGCTTTGCTTGCGAGCTCACGTGATGTCTTTATTTTGAAAGTGTCTCGGTGTCCCGGCCGGTCTGTTTTAACTCTTGGGAGACTGAAAAACAAAGAGGGGAGACCCGCAGCGGTGGGACGAGGATGTTTTACCTCTCGGCGAGGCTGCGAGCTCGAAACCGAATGTGGATTAGTGGCACTGCTCTCTTGGGAGAAGCTGCATCTATGCTCCTGTGGTTAGAGGAGCAGTCCTTGCTGGATTACCATAGAGGGTAAATTTGAGCCTGCTAAGTCCAAGACATTCAACTCCCTCATCTCTTACTGTTTCCAAGAAACCAGGATTTGCAGGGAGTGCAGTTACGTGCTCATCAGGAGAAAGATAAATCACTGCATGTTTTCCTCTAAAGGAGACAGTTTCTAAAAATAGGAGCCATGCTGGAGCTCTGGAGAACAAAAGAGCTCCTGGAAGGCTCCTGCCACCGTCTCCAAGATCTGCACCCTCTGCCCCTCCTTCCTCCGTCGTCCCTCTCCCTGCCGCTCAGCCTCGCGCTCCGTATTTTTGGAAGGATTTCAAATCCACCACTTTGGGAGCGTTGTGTTTTGCAGGCAACAGCTCCCGTCCCTTCCCCCGGCACGCCGGACCGGGCTGCTTGGTGACTCAGGCTTTCCTGAATGAACGCGACCCTGTCTAGCATGACCTCGACAGCTTGGCCCTGCATCTCTCCGGCCTTTTCCAAAATGCCTTTGAAGCCAAGAGGAGCCAGGAATGCTCTCCTGCCAAAGCCACGTTTCCAGGCTAGGTTTTGATGACGTTACAACAGCGACGGAGGGTAACTCTGGCGTTTTGTCCCATCCTAGCTCCGTGTCTAGATGGAAGAGCTCAAAATCCAGCACCTTCTCAGGATGAGACCTACAACTTGGAGATGATCCACCTTAAAATTCTCACATTAAATGTGTCTGGAGCCTAAAAGGTTGGAAGGGCTGAAAACCAACCTGAACTTTTCATGTTCCTGTTCTGCTTGTGGAGCAGGTCCTGCCCTGCTTTCCTCATCTCCAGAACCAACACGGTGGCCTGAACCCTGTGTTGCTCAGGCCGGCATGTTCGATTTGTAGGTTTTATGGTATTTGACCAGGAGCCCCTAAAATAACTGCAAACTGTGAGTGGATGCTTCTGCTGGAGAGGATGACAAGGCCTGGTAGAGGTCAAGGACAGGCAGTTTGGGCTTTCATGGGCTGAGCCTGCAGTTTGTTCTAGCAAAGCCTGACTCCTTGGCCACGTGTCCCCAGGGGTGAGCCCCAGGCAGTTGTGGGGCAGCTCGTGACCCAAGCTGATGCTGGGAGCAGGGATGCGGGACAGATCTTTGTCCCAGCAAAAAGTCTTCTCGTTTGGGGCAGGGCTGCAAGAAGCAGCATGGATTCGCCCAGCTATGCTGCAGCTTCCCCAAGCTCCCGACCTCGTTTGTGATAACAAATGAGTCCTCATCTTCCATCCACATGGCTGGAGCAGGGTGAGGAGCCTTTGCATTGGTATCAGTGACGGCAGAGCCTCAAGGAGCAAGGTCCATGTGTCCTGCTGTGAGCTCAGCCTTGGCTGATGGAGCTTGGCCTGAGGCCAACTCCTGGAAGTAAGACCTGGCCCAGGTAGGTTTGATCTGTGTGACTTCATTGCTGATGTCCAGATGGAGCTGCAGACTTTCCTCCCTCCTATTTTAGATGTGTCTGGCTGTGATATAGCTTGGTAGACCTTGCAGATGGGCTTCGCAGCAGTCCAGGAGTCATTTGCCTGCCCGTCCTTGCCGGCCGAGACACAACCCCATCTTGCATCTTCTCGTGAGCAGGGTTGGAGGTTGTTGATTTTAGCTCAGGAGCCATCCTGGTGGTTCACCCACTGCCAGAGCGAAGCAGGTCTCCTCTGAGCTCCCAGCACGCGCGTGAGCATCTGGAGAAAAGCCACCAACACCTTTGCGCACTGGCCGAAGGGCACGGAGGCGCGGGGGACGCTCGTGAGCCCCACGTAAAGAGCCTGTAGGAACCGCTCTCCTTTGCAGAGTGGACAAAGCCAACCGCTGTCCAGCTGCTTGGCCCTGGCTCCACACCAGGTACCGCTCCAGGGCGGTGGGAGCGTGGCCGGAGGCGTGGGCATCTTTCCTTTAAACTGCTTAGCTGCAGCGACGATTATACATCAAATAGTTGCGCGCGGGATTAAACCCTCTTAAGTGTGGCTTGGAAATCCTCCCGTAATCCAGACCCAGCTGTAGGAAGGAAGGACGGGCAGCCGGAGCAGAGGGGGTTTATCTGCTGGGAAAGCTTTTTAACGCCAAATCACGTTATTGCAAATTGCGCTAAAGCAAGCCTCACTTTAGGCACTGACCTTGAAGCTTTCCTCTCTGTTGCAGATGAGCCTGATCCTGCCCTCTCCGGTGCTGTCCCAGCCACAGCTCACAGGACCGAACTCGGGTAAGTTCCCAGGATCCGTCGCAGAGCGGGGAGCATCCGGGAGCTGGTCTCCCCTTGTTGGCAGTGCTCCAGTTACTAAAACCCCCAAAACATCTGCCCGCCTGTCCCCAAAGAGGGTTATCCCAGCACCAAGGACGTCAGCAGTCCCCCTGGAGCTGGTCAACACAGTTGCCTCGCTCCAAGCCAACGCTGGCCGCTCTGCTCCAGCTCATTTTTCTGCTTCCCAGGGAGCCTCCCTGCTTTCGCCGCCCCCAAGTAGCCCCTTGGAGTATCTTCCCGCTGTCGGGATTGTCCTCGGAGCAAGGGAGAGAGACGGTGGGAGGTGGATGCTTGACCTGGCTGCATCGGGTGTCCCAGGGCCGATCAAGTAGCTCTTAACCCACTGCAAAAGAAAGATGTAGAGGTGGCAGCCCAAGCCTTGCGCAGAGAAGGGTCTGCGCGTCCTTCCTCGTGCCACCAGAAAATTGCGTGCGGACCCGCGCTTGGCTTAGACTCTACCTCCAGGCCTGTTTTTGCAATGCAGCCGATGCCCAGCACGTTTTAACGGGTTTATTTTAGTAGCTGCTGTTGACTGATCCTTCCTGGGCCAGCGGTTTCCTTAGCGAGTTATTTTTAAGAACGTTTGCAGGGTTTACGGTGCATATGGGAATCACGTTTCCCCGCTATCGCGCCGCAGACAACGGAGCGAGCTCGTCCCGCAGTCAGCAGCGATTTCTCTCCCGTTAAAAGCAGGGAATGATTTTTTGAGTCAAGACAGGCGGGGGCAGCATGGCGGGGCGCTCAGTTGGCCCCCCAGATTTGCTCTTCTGGAAGCGACTTGGAAATAAATAGGTTTAAAAAGAGAACGAGAGGGAGAGAGAGAGGCGGCGCGTGGAACTGGCAGCCCTGCCATCTCCAACAAAGGCGCTTTGTTCTCCTGGCGGTGCGACTTGACCCGCGAGATAGCGGTTTGTTGGCCTGGAGCAGCTCCTTGCACGAGGTCTCGAGCTCCTCCGGGTGTCTCCGGGCTCTGCAGCCTGGCAGGTTCCTTCCTGGGGATGGTTTGGTGGGCGTAGGTTTGGATGCAAATGGGGACGTTTTGCATCCGAAGCGGCGAGCGTGTGCCCTGCCGTGCTGTATGTGCTGCTTAGAAGAAGAAGCTGGGCGTGAAGTTGGCGGTGGAGGATAGAGGTTGTATCCTCAGGGCAGGGCTGGGTGCATGGAAGAGCCTTGTTTTCCTCTGCGGAGGCTCCACATCTGCTCAGCCCTGGCCCTGGAGCCCGTATCTGCCAAACATGCCATCTGCATGGCATCCCTGCTTGAAGCTCTTAGTGGAGGCCACCTCTTCCTGCTGTGTGGGGCCCCCACTGCTCCAGTGAGCGGGCACAGCCCAGTTGAGCAACGTGCCTGGAATCGCTTGCAGGGAGGGCAAGTTTGAGTCATGGCTGCTCGCTGGGGACACCGGGTCATCTGGATCTCTTGGATACCAGTTCGGAAGCCTCAACGTGGCAATCTGGTGCTGGTTGAGGCTCTCGGCTTTCACGCTCAACCTCCTGCCAGCCCAGCGCAAGGTCCTGGGGTTCTTGCAGGTCTTGTGTCACAGCTGCTGGTCCCATGCAGACGTCTCCAGTCTCCCAGGGTATTTTGGAGAGCATCAAGTGCCTCTGCTGCATCCTCATGGCCCTAAGCACGTTCCTTTTCCTTCCAGGAGAAAGCCTCCAAGCCTAACGTAGGACTTTCAAAACCTCCAGGGCACAGGCTAGTATGCTCACGGGCTCATTCACCCCTTTTCTAACACCGAATGCATCTTTGGTGCTGTGGGGCCCACAGCAACCTGCTCCATGACATATGGGTGGCATGGAGCCACCCGGTCCCACTGTGGAGCTTGTCCGATGGAGGCACTTGTTGTCCAGCCATGTGATGGGACCTGCCCAGGTTTGGGGTCCATGCAGAGGGTCTGGGGGAGGATAGGGAGGACCAACCTCAATCCTGTGTACTCTGTGGCTTGGGTTCTGTGTACGGTGAAGAAAGGAAGATGACGGTCAGCATTTCCCACTCTCACTGTGGAGAATGACCACCTAGGGACCTCCATTTACCCATGGAGGATTTACCTGGATCATCTTTTGGTGCCCGAGACCTTGGCCACGGTCCGCGTTGACACTTAGATCCGTTTTTATGCAACTCTGAAAACTTCAGTAGCTCATTGTTTGACCTGACAGTAGCAAATGTCGTTGTTTTGAGCAAACATCCTGGTTCAGTGATACATGAGCTGTCCAAGCCTGCAGCATCCCAAGGAGTTAGCAGGGGAAAGAGGAGGAGGAGAAGCAGAGAGTGGGGTGGAGTGAAGGGAAGATGATTTTTTTTTTTTTTCTTTTGGCCCAAGGCAGGAATCGGTGATGGGAACGTGCGGGTTTTCCAACAGGAAGGATGCTCCTGTCGTGCCTGGCACAAACACAGAAGAGCGTCCGTAGGGAGCAATTACAGCCGTCATTGAAAGAAGCCCAGGAGAAGGCGCAGAACAGATTATAGCTCTGCATGGCCAAGGGAGGATGGGAAGGGATGAGTGCTCCTTCAGCTCCGTGTGTCCCAAATTTTTGATATTTGGATACAGGAGTTGCTGTGAAACCCCCAGCCTGCGGTATGCCAGCATGCAGCATAATGCGCAGGCGCTCTCTGGTTCCAGACCGGGCCTTTTGTAAATGGATTTTTTTTTTAAACTATCCTATTAACTGGCTAATAACTGTCAAAACTTATTTGCAGCTCCACGAATGAAGAACATTTGGAGTTCAAGAAGGCTTTGTACAGAACGGATGCCAGGAGCTCCATAGACCTACGAAACATGACTGTATCGAGCAGTGGGGCCTGGGATTCTTCCACCCTGGAGACCCGAGTGGGAGACGGGAGAGAAGAAAGCACTTTAGAGAGACTCTCTGGCTTGAAGGACTCAAAGGACGGGCGGTGCGTAAAGGAGTCGGCATTCGCTGTGGAGCCCCAGCTTGTAAATACTGTGCAGGTGGATCCTGAGCAACTGGAGAGCGACCCCGAGGACTTGGACTCCGGCAGAGCAGCAGCAGAAGAGACGCCCAGCCCTTGTCCGGGGGCGCCGGCTGGCAGCGGCGAAGACAAATATCTTAAAAATGAACCAAAGCAACTTGAAAGCCTCAGCAAAGAGCACTTAGATAAAAGCAAGAGGGGGATCCAGAGGGTTGACTGGATTTCTAGACCCAATAAAAGCCCGAGTCCTCACTACAAAGACGTAAGCAAGCCGACAGATGTAGCAACGAGCTTACCCTTTCGGGGCCAGGCCGTGCGTGAAGTGCCTCCTCCGCTGACTCCGACGGTGTTCAGAAAAACGCTAAACCCCGTCCTCAGCAAGCCCAAAGCCCTTGAGAGCTCCTCCTCGCACAGGAAGGGGCTGGTGGTCGAGGCGGACTTGGGCGACGTCGGCCCGCTCGGCGCAGCCGAGTGGACGATACAGAAGCCGGGTCTTCAGCTCGGCGCCGACCTCGCCATCGGCAAACAGTCCTGGACGGTAAACGCCGAAGATTCAGTGGAGCGGATCCCACTGATGTCTCTGGAGCCAGCTCCCTGCAGCTCCTACGACATTGAGATGAGGCCCTACGTGTGCAGCGTCCTGCTGGAGGAGCAGGGAAAAGAAGAGCTGGGCCCGGAGGAGGACCCGACGGTGTACACGTGCATCGAATGCAGCATTTACTTTAAGAAGAAGGAACATTTGATGGATCACATGCTTCAGCATAATCGTGGACCAGGGAGGGACCAAGACAGAGATGCTTTGGGAGGGCAGTGCCAGTTCTGCTGCAACGAGTGCGGATGGGCCTTTGGAGACCCTGCGTCTCTGGAGCAGCACAAAAGGCTCCACCAAGAATCCAGGGAAAAAATTATTGAAGAAATCCAGAAGCTGAACGAGTTTCCAGATGAAGGCCGGGAAGCCCGGCTCCAGTGCCCCAAATGCGTCTTTGGCACAAACTCCTCCAAGATCTTTGTCCAGCACGCCAAGATGCACGTCAAGGAGAGGAAGGACCAAGGCGCAAAGAACATGAATCTCTTTGGAAGCGCTGGCAGCGGAGAAACGCGGGACAGCCCAGCGCACGGCATCTACAAACACTTCAAACCAAACGAACACGTAGCCCTGCAGGTGCAGGTGCCGCCTCACGGCAGCGGCAAAGGGCTCAGCACCTGTATGCTGTGCAGCTTCCCAGCCCCCAACGAGAACATCCTCAAGGAGCACATGAAATACGCCCACTCCCACCTCTCCTGGGACGCAGAGGCGTTTGAGGAAGACCCCAATCAGCCTGGAACTAGCAGAGATGCCTACAGCCCCGCTCGGCCAGGGCGGTTTGCCGAGCCGGATTACTTCAGCAAAGCGGAGCGGCTCTTCCCTCCGTCGCACCGTGAGAGCGCGTCGCATTACGAAGCTGTCCATGGCTTTGCCTTAGGCCACCCGCGGCTCGACAAAAGCAACGGGGCGAATAAAAAGGACTACCAGACGTCAGGGTTTCACGCCAGGAAGGCAGCTCCCTACGCTGCCCCGCACAAAAACCTGGGGCTGTCAGGCCTCCCTTCCGCAAAGGCCTACTCCCACTTTGCTCTGCAGCAGCTGAAAAAAAAAGCAGCAGCTCAGCACCTCGAGGCAGAAGGTGACGGTCTCAGGAGCCACCCGGCGGGGCTGGAGGAGCTCAGGCACAAATGGATGGTGGCCAACGACGCCGGGAGCATGGAAGAGGACATCTCTGTAACCACAGAAATAGACCTGACCGAGAGCAGAGGCATCAAACCTGTTGCCATCCCTCAAGCTGCCTTGGACCTCAAGAGGACGTTCAGAGACACCTTGAAAGCCACGGATTCTTCGATAGCGTCTGAGGAGCAGCAGCAGCAGCTGCGGAAGATGGTGCCCATCGTGCTCCTCGAGGAGGTGAACCTGCATCCCAAAGCGACCAAGCGGCCCAGGGGGAAGCCGTTCAAGAAGAAAGCAGCAGTCGCGTCCCGGGAATTCATGATGGAAGAACCTCTCCCATTGGACATGCTCCTGCTGGACTCTCCTCTGGAGGGTCCCCTGGAGCTTGACGACTTCTTGGACTCCGACTCGCCCATGCTGAAGAACGAGGAGCGGAAGTGCCCCTACTGCCCAGACAGGTTTCACAACGGCATTGGGCTGGCGAACCACGTGCGGGGCCACCTCAACAGGGTGGGGGTGAGCTACAACGTCCGTCACTTCATCTCGGCGGAAGAAGTGAAAGCTATTGAGCAAAAATTTTCCTTCCAAAAGAAGAAGAAAAAAGGTAGTATGTATTCAATTCACCGTGCTTTCTATTTTCTTGGTTTAAGTGGTGGGGTTTTCTCCTCCTCCTGACGATGGGTACGTATGTAACCGTGGCCAGCTCAAACTGCGACGGCCACGAGCTTGCCGGCACGTCTCGTTGCCGTGTCGCGAGGTGCCTGGTTGTGCCGGGTGCCGTAAAACCCTCTCGGCGAGCCGCTTGGGTTTAGTTAGCCGCTCACTTGAGTGTTGTTCTTTCCGCAGTCGCCAACTTCGACCCGAGCACGTTCAGCCTGATGCGATGCGAGTTCTGCGGGGCTGGCTTCGACACGCGCGCGGGCCTCTCCAGCCACGCCAGGGCCCACCTGAGAGACTTTGGTATTACCAACTGGGAGCTCACCATCTCGCCGATTAACATCCTCAAGGAGCTGCTGGCCAACTCGGCCGAGCACCCCATGCTGCAGTCGGCGGTGGGAACGGAGCCCTCGTCCCCGGGCCGCGAGAGGGACGCGCATGGCTTCGTGCCCCGCAAGAGCATGACGCCCATGTCCGAATGCAGCATTCCCCGGTCTCCTCTGTCCCCGTTCCCTCCGGCCTGGGGAGATGAGTCCCTGCAGTCCTACAGAGACGGTAAGTGTCACTCAGACGCCCTAGGCGAGCTAGAAACCCTTTCGATAACCCCTAAGCTGGATCTTCTCCTCCTCCCGCTGAGCAGATCCTTGCTCGAGGTTGGGGTGATTTCCAGGGAATGGTTTAATCAGCAGAACCAGGTGCTGCGTGGAGAATCCATCTCCAGCAGTGGTCCTCTGGTGAAAAACGACCCCGGCTTTTGGGGCAGGCGGATGGAAAACACGGTCGATGGAAGAGCCTGGTCGCCCGTTGTGGGCAGCCTGGTCTCTCGAACGGCGGCCGGAGGGATCGCCGTCCGTCCGGGCGCCGCGCGTCGGGGCTTTGTCGTTAAAATCGAACGAACGCCGTGGCCAGGAGCGGAGCGGTTTCCCGCCGGGGAAAACCCGGGAAGCCGGAGCCTCCGTTGCGACGTGCCCGAATCACGGGGCGGAAGGGGGCCGGAGAGGGAAAAGAGCAGAGCAGCCGCTTGGCCCGGCGGCGCTCAGCCGTGCGGAAGGCGGGATGCAACCTCCGATGTGAAGAGCTGGGCTCTTCCCTTGGCTGCCGTTTTTTTTTTCCAGGGCTAAACGCGAAGGGTCCCTCCAAAGCAGATCTCGTTCCTTTGAAGACCATAAAAACTCGCTGGCGCGTTAGGGAGACTTAACGCCGGAGGTGGGGAAACAGTCCCACCTACCCGGCGCTTCCGGCAGCACCTTTAACCCCTTGAAAAACGGCTTCTCGTTCGGGTCGCGTTCCTGCCGCCGGGGATGTATCTGTCTTTAATTGAAAGAGCAGAAGAGCCAGCAATGCTGGCTCTCCGCGGGCCCTTCCACATGCCTGGCCGCTCTTTGGAACGAGCCTTGACCGCGGCGAATGCCAACGAAAACACAAACGAGCCCAAAACTCTTCTTCCTTGGCGTTGCAGGGCCTGGAAGCTGAGCAGCTCCTAGCCAAGGGCAGAGGCTGCTGCCAGCTAACGGCTTTAGTTTTATTTTTTTATTATTATTATTTTTTTTGGAGGGCTCAGCTGGGTTTCCACCGTCAGCGGTTGGACGCTCTCGCGGCCGGCGATTTTTTTTTTTTTATTCTTATTATTTTATTTTTTTCCAAGGTCTCCCCCGCGCCTACGATCCGCTGCCTGAAGCCGCTCTAGTTAGTTGCCCGCTCTCTCAAAACCCAAAGCTCGGATGTTTAGGGTGGAAAGCGCCTCGGTGGAGGAGCGAGCGCGGCCGCCTCTTGGGTAACGGGTCGCGCCTCGAGGAAGGGGTTAATTCGGCTCTTAACCTGGCGCGACCCGTAGCCAGACGTACCCGCTCTTAAGACCTTTTAAGAACAGAAAAGAAAACAAGCCACGGCTTGAAATATGGGCGTACCGGCACCATCGCTCCCGCTTTTTTATTTATTTATTTGTGTTTCCTACCGCGACGGGTTGCACCGTGCCGGCGTTTGCCTAAGGAAAGGATGCTGATGCGCCTCTGGCTCCCGAAACACGATCGCGCGGGGTCTTTTGGACAAAACAGCTCTTGGCAGCTGGGAAACCTCTCGGCAGAGCCGTCACGTCGGCCGAAGGGGGATCGTCTCCGTCGAGAGCGGGATGGAGACGGGGCGGGAGGAATTGGGTTGCGGCTCCGTCCTCGGCCGAGCGACCGGCCCGCGTCGGCGTCTCGTTTAAAAACCCGAAATTTTTTTAGCTGGAGGGCGGACGTTCGAAAGCGAACGGCGGAGCGAGGCCAGAGCTCAAAGGGAGCGCCTGGGTTTAAACCGAACTCGCTCCGTGTTTCCTTTTACGAGCAGCCTCTCTGGGAAGGAACGCTGAGAAAATGGGTAAGTCCGGAAAGCCGAAAAAGCGACGACGACAAAAAAAAAAAAAAAAAAATCCCCCAGTGAGGACTGCGCCGGGCCCAGCGACCCGTTGTGTAACCAAGGCATGCGCGGCAGGTCGCGCGGAGGTAGCCGTCGGCGCTCGGTAACCGGGGCCGCGGCTTTCGTGTTTAAATCCAAGAACGAAGTCTCTTAGTTACGCTCCCCGCGAGGAGCTGGGAGCGCGGGAAAAACCTTCCTCGTTTCGCTCGGAGCCCCCGAACGGCTCTTTGAGGCCGCCTTTGGCTGGACGCTGGATGCATCTGTCGCAAGGAATTTATTTATTTTTTTTTTTATTAAGAACGGAGCGGCCCGTGTTGCATGCTATATTTATTTAACTCTTGCTCCGGCTGCAGCAAAGCAGCCGAACAAACAAATTATCGGGGCGCGTTTTGTAGACCGGCGACGAAGGGGAACGGAATCGGTAGCAAGAGGATTTTTCGCCCGTTTTTATAAACCCACGACCACCGTTCCCGGATGGCGAGCGAGAAATTGCCTCGGTTGCTTGCAGACCCGAAACCAAATCCCTGCATCCGCGGGGCCGGAACGGAGCGCTCCTCCTGCGGGGAGAAATCCTGTTTCGGGGAGTGTTTTGTGAGCTGTTTGCTAGGTCGGCCGCGCAGCTCGCGGTTTCTGATCGGGGTGCGGCGGGGGGGGAACGAAGGCGGAGGACTCCGCTCCCCGTGCCGTGATGGGGCGATCTGCCTTCCCCCCCCCGCCCCGGGAAAGAAAATTGCCGAGGGAGCCCCTGCCAGTCTCGCACCCTCGAACTCGTGTTTAAATGAGGAGGGGAAACAAAAAAAAAACAAAAAAAAAAAAAAAAAAAAAATCAAAAAAAAGGCTTTAAGCAAAACTAAAAGTCAAAGGGAGGAAGTAGGCGTTCGGGTCTGTGGCAAGAACGTGACTCCACGGATCAGAATTAGGGCTGCTTATTTCTGTGTAGCAAAAACAGGATGTTGCGAGGCACCGAGGGACCTCGGAGGTGCCCTGCGCCCTCCCGCTGCTCTAAAGCAGGTCGGCAGCGGCTAAACCAACCTTAGCCCGCCTGCTCCCGTCTCCGGCGGAGCCTCCGCGGCATCTGCGCTGCTGCCGCCTAGCCTGTCCTCGCACCTAGAAAAGCTGATGGGACCTTTGGTGCTTTTAGTATTTAAGTCCGTCGCCGCTCGTCTTACCCGTGCTAAGCGGAGGCGACGTCTTGCGCTCGTCTATGGGCTGCCACTGAGATCTTTCCTTGTTGGTCCGTGTTGGTCGTGCTTTTAGACCCTCGATCGTTCGCGGTGCCTTTCCCTTGAAGCGCCGCTCTTAAAATCGGACACGGCCCCCATTGCAGAGAGCACCTTGTCCTGGGGCTGGTGGTTGCTGTCCCGGGTGGTGTTTCCTGCGCTCACCCGTTGCTTTCTCCGTACGTCGCGATGGGCAAAAGTGTGCCCTGCTGCTGCAAGTGCCTCCTTAAACCCTGGCTTGGCTTTCTGCAGAGACTGTTTGTATATCTCCTGCTCCAAACCTTTTGGCAGCTACCTCGGAGAACACGTGGCTCCTCTTGGCAGGCGCTGGGAAATGTTAGGCAATGATATCCTCCCGAAAACATCCTGTAGCTCTCCTCCCTTTCAGCCTGCCTCACCTTGCTCTGCCCCCAAGATTGCTTCCGCTGGCCTGGCAGCGTCGTCTTATGGTTTTTCTTCTCCGTTTCTGCAGATCTAACGTTCCTTTGCCTCCCTTATTGGCCCCAAAGTGCAAGGCTTTCTGCTAGGCCTGGACTTCTCCTCTAGATCTGCTCCTGCACAGCAACAATGTCACCAAGTCTGGTCTGACAAGGTGAAGAGCCAGGAGAGCAAATGAGCATTTGCTCACTAGCCCTCAGATGAGGCCACAGAACTGGGGCTGCTCCTACAATGCCTAAGCCCTTCCTTAGCTGAAGAGCATCGACCCCCTCGTTAACCTCTCTTTCGGAATAAAACTCCATTTGATGGTGCCGTAGGGTCATTCTCACTGCAAAGCCTGTCCAAAGGATGCTGTACCCAAGCTCTGGCACAGTCTCCTGCTTCCTGCCGGGAACGGAAAGCTAATCCGAGGGTGAGGAACCAGCTCAACCATCTTGTCAGCCCAGCATCTGCCAAAACGTAGCATGCAGTGACCTTTCAGAGGGATGTTTGCACATGGAAATGTCTCTCTGAGCTGGTCAGTCTTGAGGAGAAGATTGGAGCAGATGTTTCAGTACTGACCTTGGTGGAACTCATTTCCTCATCCAGCTATTTTGCCTTCTGAGCTGCCTGCAAGGGCCTGTTGATGGGCTCCGTTGATGGGCTTTGGTGCTCTTCCAAAGGCCTGTTCACACTGCTCTGAGCATCAGAGTTGCTCAGCTCTGTCCAGACCATGTCAGGTTGACCAGCATATCTGTCCTGGGCTGCATGTTCTCCAGGTCTTCCGTTAACAAGTCTCAACAGCAGAAATACAAGTTGCGTCAAAATATTGTTAACTGGTATTCTACATTCTCGTTAGCAAAGAAAGTTCTTTTCCGTAGATCTAAAAAATGCTCAACTCTGTTGCTTTGAGGTCTTTTCCCAATGGACCTGAACAATTTCCATCATCTTGTTGGCCAGAGACATTTTGTGTATTGCTTTGGTTCCCCTTGTTGGTATTCGGTTCCCAGCTGGGAGTTTGTACTCGTCAGATTTAGTCCTCATTTTTCGTGTTTGTTATATATTTTTGTGATATTCTGCTTGCTGGTTTTGTCGTCCTTTCAGTCAAAGAAACCTCTCTGCCCCAGTTACCTGCGCTCTGCGGTGGGCTGTTCCTCTGAGATGTAGCGCCGCATTTGTCTCTGACCCGCATCCATCTGGGAAGTAGGTTGGATTTGGGGATTTTTTTTTCTCCTGACAGATCTTTTTCCAGCTTTCCTAGGCCAGTTTGAAATTGTCTACTGGCATCTTTGAATAGGCTGCAGTGCTTTGTACGCTGAGCGAGGCTGCTGCCCCATCCGACCTGTTAATAAAAACTTAGTTTGGAGCAAGTTTTAGGAGAGCTCGTGCTGAACTCGGTCTGTCTCCTGGTTCCCAGGACACCCTTCGTAACTGCTCCTCGAATTTGGCTTCTTAGCTACATCCGCATCTAACCTGAAAATAATTTCTAGGTCACGCATTCATGACTGCTTCTGAAGATGAGGCAGCCTCAGAAATCTTATTAAAGAGGCTGCATCTCTGATTTCCCCCCCCCCATCTACAAGGACTGGCATAGGTTTTTTCTGCATTTTCCAGGCACTGGTCCCAATCCTTACGAAAGCACCCTGGATGGCACAGGGCCAGAGAAAAGAGGAGACTAGGGAGCTCATTCTGGGGGGCAACTAATGGAAAAAAAAAAGGAGTATGAGGATGAAAAGCTCAAAAATTAATTGTAAGGACATCTAGGGGAACCCAGAGGTGGTCCCCTTGGAGACGTGAGTGGGCGAGGGAGCGGACGCAGTGGTGCTTAGATTCCTCTCCCTGGCTTCTCTCATCCCGGGCGTTAGAGGTTGAAGGAGACCAGAGTGGCATGGGTTGTGTGGTTTCTACCTGGCTTGTTCTATCTATCTGTTCCTTGTCATCTGCCAGGTGCCTGCAGATTTTGAGCCGTCAAAAGGAAAGCAAGTGGAATACAGCCGGGCTGTGATGATGTGAACGCCTCCCCATCCTCCTCTGTCCTCCTCTTGAGCGCAGGCCCTAGGTTTGCCTGTCCTCTCCCCATCCCTCTACAGCTCCAGTCACCTTTGGGCTTTCAAAGATAATTTCTCACGAGGCCAAAAGCGCTGTAGGGAGCGGGTGGGAATGGCAGCATCGCTCTCCCAGCGCTGGCCGTCTGGTGGGAACGCTCCTGCCCTTCGCCTTTCCCTTGATGTTGTGCTCTCTCGCTCCTTCCTTTGCCAGGGACTGGTAGTGCTGATCTGCTGACAGACGCATCTATTTTGAGCAAACTCAACCGTGCTAGTTCGGATCCCAAAATTAAACTATCCCAGCAGAGGTTTGCTTAAGTAGAACAAGGGAGCTTCCACCCACTGCTCTGCCACCAAGCTGGCAGTGGTCGTGTCGGCAGCAGTGCTGCAGAGGAGCCCGTGCAAGGTGACCTCTTCCAGCAGCACATCTTGGGCTGGAAGAGGATGTTTCTTCTAGATTTGTCTGAGCTTTTTGTTTCCTTCTCGATAATTTGATTCGAGTGCGAAGGCTTCGGCGTAGCTGAACAGCCTCTGGCCTCCTCTTATTTCCATTCTGACCTTTGCTTCCTCCAGTTAATTGTGGTCACCCCTCAGCAAAGGGAAAGAAAAGGAGTCAAAACCTTTGAGCTTTGTGGACGTGGCCTTTAGTTCTCCTTGCCATCAAGGAGTCTGTGTCCCCCACGGCACCTGCGTTAATCACAGATGTACACAAGTTGGAAGAGCGTTTTGGAGCTCTCTATCTGACCCCAGCTCAGAGCAGGGCCAAATGCAAAGTTGGGGCAGGTTGCCCAGGGCAGCGTTCAGCTGAGTTTTTGGAGATGCCACTACCTTTCTTCCCAGGTTAATGTGCTCTGAGGCCCCCTCCTCGTGTTGCAGTTCTCAGGGCACAGCAAGGTGATCTCCTTTTTGTGTTAGCCCTTCTGATTTTTGTCCCTGTGTGCTCATTCTGTGCTTGCCCACAGCCTGACCTACTTTCCGCTGCCTTTGATTCCCTTCTTGAGTTCCAGGTTACTGAAAAGCTCTCGCTGGCCTCCTGCTTCACTTCCTTCCTTTCCCTGCACTGGGATCACGTGCGCTGTTGCCCTTGATATTCTCCCTTCTGCTCTCCAAAGGTTTCTGATGGTAGGCAGCACCACAGTGAAGCAAAAGGAAGCTCTCTGCTGGTTTCTGGCTTGAATTTGAGCTCCATTCTCACCATTGCTGATCTATGGCCACTGTAGGTTGAGAACTGGCTGAAAGGCAGAGCTCAGAGGGTTGTCATCAGTGGTGCTACATCTAGCTGGAGGTCTGTGGCTAGTGGACTTCCCCAGGGCTCAGTACTGGCTCCTATCCTGTTCAGCTTATTCATCAATGATCTGGATGAAGGGACAGAGTGCCTCCTCAGCATGTTTGCTGATGATACCAAACTCGCAGGAGTGGCTGATAACCCCGGGGTTCTGTGCTGCCATTCAGAGAGACCTGGACAGGCTGGAGAGTTGGGTGGAGAGGAACCTCATGAAGTTCAACAAGGACAAGTGCACCTGCACCTAGGAGGAAATAACCCTGTGCGCCAATACAGGCTACGGGTGACCTGCTGGAAAGCAGCTCTGTGGAGAAGGACCTGGGAATTTTGGTGGACAACAAGTTGACCATGAGCCAGCAATGGGCCTTTGTGGCCAAGAAGGCCAATGGTATCCTGGGGTGCATTAGGAAGAGTGTTGCCAGCAGGTCGAGGGAGGTGATCCTGCCCCTTTACTCAGCCTTGGTGAGGCCACATCTGGAGTACTGAGCCCAGTTCTGGGCTCCCCAGTACAAGAGAGACATGGAGCTACTGGAGAGAGGCCAGCATAGGGCTACAAAGATGATTATAGCTGGAGCATCTCCCTTATGAAGAAAGGCTGTGAGAGCTGGCCTGGAGAAGACTGAGGAGGTGATCTTATCAACATTCAGGTATACAAATACCTGAAGGCAGGGTGTCAAGAGGATGGGGTCGGACTCTTTTCAGTGGTGTCAGGACAAGAAGCAACGGACACAAACGTGGGAAGTTGTGTCTGAATTTAAGGAAAAACTTCTTTACTGTGAGAGTGACAGAGCACCAGAACAGGTTGGCCAGAGAGGTTGTGGAGTCTCCTTCTCTGGAGATACTCAAAACCTCGCCTGGATGCGATCCTGTGCAGCGTGCTCTAGGTGACCCTGCTTGAGCAGAGGGGTTGGACCAGATGATCTCTAGAGATCCCTTCCAGCCTCAGCCATTCTGTGATATACTCAGAGAATGTAGTAGAAGGAGACTTTCTCCTCTTCCTGTTAAATTTCTCCTCTTCCTGTTAAATTTCTCCTCTTCCTGTTAAATTCCGGCAAGCTCCTGGGCCTGGCGCATACCTCAAGGTTTCCTGGACCTGATCTTCTCCAGCCCTGCGCTCTTTTAAGCCAGGCCACGTAGGAGAGAAGTCTCGCGCAACGACCAAATACATACGAGCAGGGTGTGCTGTGGTGGCTGACAGATTGCCTTGCCGCCTGGCAGGGAAACGAGGGGGAACTTCCCCGCACAGTTCGTTAGCAACCCTTCTTCCTCAGCAAAGCCAGCGAGGGGAAGCAATGTGTCTGAGCGCTCAAAAGCGTGACAAGGAGCTGGCAAACAGTCCCTTTGGCAGGAATCTGCTTCCACAGAGCCCTGGATGCTGTCAAAGACTGGCTAGTTAGCCAAGGCAGATGCTTTTATCCCTACCCCAGCCCGCGTCCTTAGCAAGCCAGCGAGCAGAGTCCTGCCTGTCCTAGCGTTTTCAGTGTCCCTTGTCACCTTCTCTGTATCTTCCCGAGGCAGTAGCGAGATTTGGCTCCAGTTTGGGGATTTCTTTCCCCCAGATCGTGGTGCAAATTTGAGCATAGCCTGCAGCTCTAAGGTGGCACCGGCTGCTCCGTGGACCGTCCCTTGCAGCAAGGTTAAAGGAACAGGTTGTCCAAGCTTGAGCCTTTTTTTGGTTGTGACGGAGGTGGCCAGGACGTTGGAGACTGTCAGGAGCTTTTCTGGGTCCTGGAGTGGTTTCTTGAGAACTCATGCTGGGATCCTTCACGGGGTGTTTGCAGTCGTGGTCCACAGGTGAGCGGGTGTCCTCTCAGCACCTGAAAGCTGTCTGGAACGACACAGTCCGTGTTGTTGCTGGACTGAGACCACTGGGGGTCTCTGGTTGCTGCTGCGAGCTTGGAAAGCTCCTAAAACATCAAGATTTGGGCCGCCGTCATTTCTTTAGCCTCTCGAAAGCCAGCGCTGTTCAGTCCATCAACAGCCCCACTTCAAGCGGTTCGTAAGGAGCGTGGTCTTCAGATGGGGAAGAAGGTAGGAAGCTGAACCTCCAAAATTTTACCGTGCTGAAAAAAAAAATGAGTGTCAAATGTGGATCTATATTTGTTGTAGCTGCGGGCTTTTGTTGGACTGTCTCCTCTCCCCTGCAGCCTCTTCTCGGTTTGGTTTTGTTTGCTTTTATTCTCTGGGCGCTCTGGGGATGGCAGGTGGGTTTCTCGCAGGCCGTGGGATGTTCGTGGTGTAATTATAGCCTGGTCGTAGACTGAGCCCTGCAGGCTGTTGCATTTGGATCCTCGCCTTGTAAGGCGAGAAGCCCCCTTGGGCTGGGTGCCTGGGACTCCGCACCCTGGCTCTCGCCGCCGCGTTGTTCCTCCGCGCGGCTTTGACCGTTGCTTTGGGGTTTTGCAGCAGGCGTTAGTGAGCCGGGGCGGCTTTTTGCTTCCTACATGTGTTTCCACTGCGTTCCCGTCCGGTCCTGATGCCACAGGAATGAGGAACGGCCTCAGCACTGCTTCCCTTTTTCCTGTGGGGCTTTGCCGCCAGCAGCCCGCCCGGCCCGGCCTCCCATCCTCGCGCTCTCTCGGTGCCGCTCCCTGCGCTCGTTTGGGGATATTTTGGGGATAGTCTTGCCTAAAATTGTGAGCGCACGCCAGTGACGGTGGCTGGTCGTTCCCCACCACCGCCCTGAGAGGAACATGGGGGTCACGGGGCAGGTTGCTGCTTTCGCCTGGTTGGGTTTGAGCCTGTATTTTGCGCCTCCCTCGTTCAACGAAAACCCTCGCCGGGATCTCAGGAGCCAGGCAGGGTCCCCAGAACCCTTCTGGTAACAAACCATGTTTTTTTTTTTTTCCTTTTTTTTTTTTCTTTTTGTGCTTTTGGCGAAACGATTTGACTAAAAACCTACCGGCACGTCCCAAATTGTGGCAGGGGGCCGGGGAGAGGCCGGTTCCCCTCTCCCTGCCAGGGATGGGTGCTAGGCCAGGCCGAGCCCAGTTACCGGCAACGGGGCATCGAGCCAGGTGGGGTGACGGGGTCAATGTGTGTGTGTGTGTGTGGAGGGGGACGACACTGGGGCTGAGCTGGGCACAGCCCCGGGCTCAGACGTGGCTCTGTGCTCCGGGTTTGGAGGCCTTTTGGCCCCGAGTCCCGGCCTCGCACACTGCCATGGCGCCCCCTTCTCCCCCCCCCCCCCTCCCCCAAACCCGGCGCTCGCTAGCTCGGCGCTCCCCTCTCCGGCCTGGCGCGGCCTCCCGCGAATCTCTGCCGCTCCCGCCTGGCCGGTCGGGGGCGCCGATTGCTCGGCAGGCGGCCGCTTCGCCTTGAGGCGGCGCGGCGCCCGCCGCCGCCTGCCCGCTCGGCCGCCCGCGCGAACGCGTCGGCGCTCGGCTGCGCGACCTGGGCGGGCGGGCCGGGAGGGCGCCGCGCTTCGGCGCTCGGCTGCGCGGCCTGGCGGCCGCCCCGCATGTGCCGGAGCCAAGATGGCGGCCTCCACCTCCTCGCAGCCTAAAGTGACAAAAGCGGCGGCGGCGCCGCGGCCCCGCGATCGGGGCGGGGACGGCGAACCCGAGCCCGAGGCGGCGCCCGAGCCGGGTGAGCGCCCCCTTTCCCCGCCCGCCCCCTGGCCCGTCGCGCCGGGGCTCAGCCGCGGCCCTCTTTCTCCCCCCCCCCCCTTCTCCCCCCTCCCCCCGCCTCAGCCGCCGCCGCCGCCTCAGCGCCGGGCCCGAGCGGCCCAGCCCGGTTCAGGCCCCGCCAGCGGGCCCGGCCCTGACAGGAGCGGCCCCACCTGGGCCGCTGTCGCCGAGCCTCGGTCCTCGCCGCCGCCCTCCTTTGTCCCTATCGGAGTCGGCTTCCTCCAGCACCCCCCACCCCGGTCGAGTCTACCGGAGCTTTGGCCCTTTCGAGCCCCATTTTGCCCCCACACGGTGCCCTCCCCCCCCCCCCCACACACACAAACCAGGTCAGCACCTGCTTCCTGTCACTGTCCGAGTGCCCTTACGAAGCAGCTCCATTACCCCCCCCAATCCGTCCCCCCCCATCCCCCTTCGCCGCTCCTCCTTCTCCCTCTTCAGGCCTCCCCGAAGAAGCGCCGAGCTGGGGAAGCAAATCCCGACGGATGGTGCCCGGACAGTGTCCTTCAAGCGCTGCCATTCCCCCACCCCCTCCTTTTCCTTGCTTCGAGCCTGCTACCCCGGCAGTGGTGCGTTGACACCCGCCGCAGCCCCCGTCCGCTGGATGTCCGCGATGCCAGATGCCGGCAGGGCTGGGCCTCCCCGCGGGGAGCTGCCGCTGCTCCCGAGTCCTGCTGGGTTGTTGCCGGTCCCTGCCGATGCAGCGGTGCCTCAGCTCCCACCTGTACGACCGGCCCAACCCGCTCAGAAAGTGTAAAAGCTTCTACAGGGATTTGCTGTCTGAAGAGGCTGTGTCAGTTTTTCCCCCTTAGGTTTCCACTCTGGGTTTAGCCGCCAACATTTAGCTAAGGAGTAGCTTAAACATCTGTAAAGGGCACGACTGCCTCCCTGGTTCCCCTTGCCCACGTCTCCTCGGCACATCCCTGCTCTGGAGCTCACTGTCTCCTTCCTTTGGCAGTCCTCGCTCCGGAGGAAGAGGAGCTGGTGGCCATGGAGGTGGGCTCGCCCCCGCTGCCGAAGAAGAGTGCTCCTGCCGGGCAGCTAGATCAGCCGCCGAGCAGGATAGGGACCAAGCTGTCTCCTGAACCACCTGGGAACAAGCCAGAGCCTCAGGACTCCAAATGTGAGTACTTTCCCTGCGCTGTCTCGTTCCTCGGATGGCCGAGCCACAGGTTTCCGTTGTGATGAGAGAGAAAATAGCTCGTGTTAGCACCTTACTTGTGGCTTTGCAGCAGAGAAATGATGTCTGGGAAGCTGCTGTCCAGCTAGGCTGGACTTGAATCTGGCTGTAGCCTATTAAAGCTGGGATTAAAGATGCTCCAGAGTTCTCTCTGGGCATTTCCGATCTCACTTCGGGCACAGGTGGCAGCCGGTGGCGTTTCAAGGCTGTTGCACCTCAGCAAGACCCACTGGGATGTCAAACTGGCTCACCTGAGTGCACGTTAGGTCCCAGCCGCAGGGATGCGGTGCTTCGCGGCGCTGGATGCTGTGAGCTTGGGATCATGGAAAATAAAAGCAGGAGAAGCTGCATCCAAAGGGTCCCCTGTGCTGGGTGGCTTTGGGGCTCCAGGCAGCGGGTTGTTTAACCTGATCTGGGAGGATTTTTGAGATGCTTTTGCTGAATTTCTTTCTGGAAGAGGCTGGCCAGGTTGTGCTCTTGTATCACTGATTTAAGCTGCTCTTCTCTTTCCCTGCAGCTTTCCAAAGCTTGCTAGAACCAACACGAGCTTTTTGTTCTCCTTAGACCCCGTTAGTTGTGCCCTCCCGTGCCTTCTGCTTTGTTTGCCGGTTAACAAGGTTCCCCAAAAGGCTACGGGGATTAGACACATCTCAGACCCTCACTGCTGGGCTCCAGAGCCTGCCTGCGGCTCGCAGACCCCCAGCGCCTCGAAAACACGACAAAAAATGCCCTGTTGAGCAGGGAGACGGGCAGAGCAGCCTCCGCGCGCTCCAGGCCAACGGTCTGTCGTCTTCCCGTGGCTCTGCTCTCCCTTCTCCAATTTATCCCTGGCCGCTGCGGCGGCAAGCAGAGGGCCTTTACGTACATGGGGAGGTGGGTTGGGAGCGGTAAAAGTCTCTCGCAGCGTGGCCAGACGTGGAGACTGTGAGGAGCTGATGCGTCTGGCTGCCTCCTTGCCCTGACTTTTTCTTTCTTTTTTTTTTTTTTTTTTTATTCTCTCCCCCTCCGCGTCGACTGTAGCCCAGAACCTTACAACATGCGAGGTGTGCGGCGCCTGTTTCGAAACCCGCAAAGGCCTGTCCAGCCATGCCCGCTCTCACCTGCGGCAGCTCGGCGTGGCCGAGTCGGAGAGCAGCGGGGCCCCCATCGACTTGCTCTACGAACTGATGAAGCAGAAGGGCAAACCTGACGGCAGCCCCCTGTCGCCAGCCCTCGGCAAGAAATCCGGCTCCCCCAAAGACGGCGCCACCGGCTCCCCCCGACCCACCCTGCTGGCGCTCAGCAAAGGCGGCGACCGCCCGCCCGACGGCCCCGTCAACAAAGCCATCAAATCCCCCCCGGGTTTCTCAAAGAGCCTCTCCCAACCGGGCTCCCCTATCCTCAAGAAGGTGCCGCCCGCGCTCTCGGGGTCCCCGTCTCCGAAAAACCCCGAGGACAAGAGCTCCAAGCTCACCCTGAGCCCGCTGCAGAGCTCACCCAAAGCACAGTGGCCGCAGGCGGACGAGGAAGGACCCCTCAATTTAAGTGAGTCTTTTTACCTTCGGTGTTTTCCCCTTAGGCCTCAAATAGGAGAGTTGGGGGCCGGGGGACACCTGGCTTCTCCTGTCCGGCTGTTGGCAGGCCGGGCGCAGGCACTGTGGTTTTGGGTGTAGGTGCCGGTGGTCGCTAACAGCCGCCGGTGGCCTGCAGCGGGGAGACACCCGCTGCTCTGTCGCGGCTGTAGGAGAGGGGTCGTCATCCCTGCCTGGGTAAACAGGGGCTTGCGGTTGCTGCCCGTCGTGATTTCGGCAAAACCGTTTCTACTCGTGGCTCTCTGCCCTCCGAGCTCTTTGCATTTCTCTCTCTTTCTCTTTCTCTCTCTCTCTCTCTCTGCAGCCTGGGACCAAGCGGGCCGTCTCCTCTTACAAACCCCAGTCCTTCCTGCGGCCGGGTGCTTGCGCGCAGGTCCCTCTGCCTGCTGCTTCTCTCTCCTTGCTCGGCAGCCCTCCGCTGCTGCCGTTCCGGGCCGCGGCGTTACCCCTTCAGGCTGGCAGAGAGCGCCGTGCTTCTCGCGGCTCGGTCCAGCACCCACTGCCTCCCCAGGAGAGACCAAGGGCTCTCTAGGTGCGGCGGAAAGCCCTAGGAAGCTCCCCGAGCTGCCTGGCAGCTCCCCGAGGAGCGCGGGCGGCTTTTCCCACTGCTGCTGCAACGCGCTTGTGGCTGAATCGGCGCAGCGTGACCTTCTGCGGCGGGGGTAGCCCAGCAGCACGTTGAGGTGGCGTCTCCAGAGTAGGACACGCTCGGAAATTGCCTCGGGACTGGAGTCCTGGTGCTTTCCCTCTTCATCCGTAAGGTCCGTAGGTAACTTGTTCTGATACGCTGAGACCGGAGTGACTTTCTGGCAGCGGCTGGCTCTTGCCCCGCTTCTCCCAGACCTTTGAGTCCTGCCAGGAACCTCTTGATAAATGCGCTCAAAAGAGCTCTTGGCCTCTCTGGCCCGTTCATTCTCCATCCTTGTTGCTGGACCTGCCCGGCAGAGCTGTAGCGCTGCTCTGTGAGTGCGACCCGCCGCTGGGAGAGGGAACAGCTCCCGTCCGGGTTGGTACCGCTGCAGATGGTTAACCTAAGCGCTCAGTAGATCCTCCTTTGGCTGAAACCAGGCTTTGTGGTTCAGCCCTGCGATTGAGAGAGATGGTGGCGAGCGCAAACATCTGCTCTGCCACCCGCCTTGATCCTTCCTCGCCTGGTCCGGGCCTAGGCGACCCGAGCTGCTGGGTCCGAGCCGCGTTCGAGAGGGTTTGGCAGGCAGCGGCGGTATCTGCACGTAGCTTTCCCTGGCGTCTTCCCCGCTTGCTCGGTGCGCAGCCTCACGCGGAAGGACCTGCATGCGGGTGGTCCCGGAGCGACGTTGGGAGCCTGGCTCTGCCCGTGCTCCCTCCTGGTGTCCTGGAGTCTCCGCCAGCTGGCCCAGCTCCTTGGGAAGAGCGAGCCGACGGTGCGTGTGGGACAGACTTTGCGTGTTGCGGAAGTGGCCAGGCTCCTAGGATGGTTCCCTTTAGAAATCGCCCCATGTTTGGCGTCGTTTCTCGCGACGAAGCAGGCGTGGAAGAGAGCGTCCTTGCGTTGGGCTGTGTTTGGGCCTTCCCTCGTTACCAGAAGCGCAGCTTTACGACCCAAAGTCTCTCAAATCCTGGAGGCTGGGGATTCGCTAAACCCCTGAGGTTTCTCGTCGTTCTTTTTGGAACCGTCGGGCCATAAAGTCGCTCCTTGCTGTTCAGCATCTCGCTTTTTCCCAACGCGAAACCCTCCGGCATTGCCGCTTTCTGACAGCTTCCGACAGCCAGGGCTGGTGCTTCCCACGCTGCCAGTCGCTTGGCAGCTTGTGGGAAAGGCTTTAGCTGGAGGATGCACCCCGGAGGTTTGCAGCGTGCTCTCCGGATGCCGCTCTTCAGTCGGCAGACAGAAAATAACGCCGTCCGGCCCTGGCTCCTCTGCCCCGTTTCTTGCGGCCTTTTAAAGGCAGCCGGTGAGTGGAGCGAGTGGAACGACGGCGAAGCGGTTTGTGCCTCGCTCTTGGCCGCTGTCCGAATTCCTCTTCGTTAGGGCTGCCTGCTAATGAAGCCGTAGGAGCGGAAAACCTCTTCGCTGGCCCGGTCAGCTTGGTTTGAGCTATGTCCCCTGGCAGGGTGCAAGCGGCGCTGGCTGGACGCGCTCCTCAGTGACCGTACGTATTATGATGAATCTATTTTCTTTCCGCAGCTGTAGATAGTGACTCGGGCAAAGACATTGACTGCCAGTTATGTGGCGCCTGGTTTGAAACCAGAAAGGGCTTGTCCAGTCACGCTAGAGCCCACCTGAGACACCTGGGAGTGGATGACCCAGATGCTAAAGGATCGCCCATTGATGTTTTAAATGACCTCATCAAAAGCGAAGACTTCAAAAGCCGCCTGGCTTCTCTCCTCCCTAGCGAGAGGAAACCGTTAGGGGAGGCCGGCAGCCCCCATAAGCCCAGCTCTAAGAGCCCAGCTGCAGCGGCTCCCACGGCACACGCGAAGCCAGCGCTCCCGCCGCGGCCTTTGCGCAAAGAGGCAGCAGATCTCCTACCTCCTTCCCCTCCGCCGGCCAAGAAACCGAAGCTGCAGGCGCACCGGCTCTCGGCTGGGGCCAGTCTGCGCGGTGAACAGGGTCTTTCTTCCGGCGCCTACTGGGCTTCGGACGCCGTGATGCCTCCGCTCAACATCTGTAGGTCCCCTTCTCGGCGCTGCCTCCTCTCCCTGCCCCTCGCCCTTCCCGGCCTTGCTCCCGCGGCGCCCGGAAATCCAGCCGGCCCCGTTAACGCTTCCGTTTGGCTGCAGCAGGGATTAAATGAGCCTCCTGCCCACCTTCCCCTCTGTTCCTCCTCCCATTAAAAAAAAAAAAAAATCCGTCTTGAGCATCTTCTTGCTCCGCTCAGCCCTGAGTGCGGTCTGCAGCCGCCGTTCCTTCCTCAGCCCGCAGGGACGGCCGCTCGGCGCGGCTCCGGGCCCGAAAACGCCTGGCAAGTCCCGCGCGCGCTGGTCTTGCCCTGAAATTATCCAGTCTGTCCGAGGTCTCCCTCGTTCCGCGGATTCAGGCCGGCAGCACGGTCTAACCCCTCTTCCAAGCAGGGATCCATCTCAATTTCTGCCCCTCTCCCCTTCCTTTTTCCACCCCCCCATCCCAACGTGCAGCAAGCGGGGACCTTCTCCCTTCCCCTTCCCCGAGGGAGGGCAGATAGGGACCGGTTAAGCGGTGCCCTCTTCTCCGTGAGCCGCCGGGCAAACGCGGAGGCCGCCGGTGCCTCGAGCAGCCCGGCGCGGAGCGTGTAAAGTCTCGCCGCCGGCCGCCCAGCCTTTTCCCACCGGGATGTTGCATGGCTCGGACCGCTAGCTCGCTTTTGGTGGCGAAAAGAAAACCTCGCCCCGCTTCCCGGGGCTCCTCTTCGGCCTTGGAAACGCGCCGAGGAGGCTCCGCGTTCGCGGGCCGCCGCCGGCTTCGAGTCGCGTGGCGTTGGGCCGGGCGCCGGGAACGCGCGCGTCTTCATCCGGCGCCCTTTCCCCTTCGCGCAGGGCTCGGGCGCGAGCAGAGCTCGCCTTTTCCGGGGGACGCGAGCGAGCGCGTTGTCCCCGGGGCGGCGGCGAGCTCGGCTCGCCCGCCGTTGCGCCTTGCCGCGTGGAACGGCGCGAGGGTTTGAGGCCGCTCGCTTCCGCTCTGCGATCGGCTTCGTGTCGGCCGCGTCGCCTCGGCTTTGTGCTTTTTCCCGGTTCTCGCTGGCGTCCCGGCGCTGCCTCCGTCTGTCCCGGGCGTCCGGGCCGACCGACCTGCGGCGGTCAAACTCGAGTCTCTTTTCCTCGTTGCAGCCTCGGGGTCGGAGCCGGTGCGAGACATCCGCTGCGAGTTCTGCGGCGAGTACTTCGAGAACCGCAAGGGGCTGTCGAGCCACGCGCGCTCCCACCTCCGGCAGATGGGGGTGACCGAGTGGTACGTCAACGGCTCGCCCATCGACACGCTGCGGGAGATCCTCAAGCGCAGAGCCCAGCCTCGGAGCGGCGCCTCCAACCCCTCGGGCCCCGGGCAAAAAGCCATGGCCAAGAGCCTTTTGGGCAGTGTGGGGTCCCTGGAGCCGCGCGGTCCTGGAGAGCTTCACATCCCCACCATTGCCAAGAAGGTCCAGCAGCCGGGCAGCCCCATGGGGCAGTCTCCTACCTCGTCTCCACCTCCCACTGCCCGGAAGATGTTTGCAGGCCTTTCTCCTCCCTCGTTGCAGAAGAAGCTCAAACAAGACCAGCTGAGGGTGGAAATCAAGCGGGAGATGATGTCGGGAGGTCTCCACGGAGACCCCCACCCGTCCGACCGAGCCTGGTCCCCGCGGGAGGAGATGTCTCCCCTGAACCTCTGTAAGTGCCTGGCGGTGGCCTTCCCCCACGCGCCGGCCGAGTGGGACTCGGCTCCCTTGCAGCCGGGGAGGGGACGCGGGGTCCGTCCGTCTCCGAAACGGGGGCTAAACCCTCTCGCTGGCCGCCCCGCGGGCGCTTCGGGGTCGCGCCAGGAGGGTCTCGGCGGATTGACGCCTTCGGCTGCTGCCGCCGGTCGGCCCCCGCGAGGGCGGCGACGTCGGAGGCGCCGCGGGGAGCGCGCCGAGGCCGCCTCTCCCCGACGCCGCCTCTCTCCCTGCCGCGCAGCCTCCCGAGCCGACCCGGTGCGAGACATCCGCTGCGAGTTCTGCGGCGAGTACTTCGAGAACCGTAAGGGGCTGTCGAGCCACGCGCGCTCCCACCTCCGGCAGATGGGGGTGACCGAGTGGTCCGTCAACGGCTCGCCCATCGACACGCTGCGGGAGATCCTCAAGAAGAAGTCCAAACCTTGCGTCATCAAAAAGGAGCCTCACGCCGCCAGCATCGAACCCCCCAAATCTTTGGCGGGGGAGGAGGGGACGGACCCCAAATCCCCCGGGAAAATGCTGCCGACCATGGGCCTGCCTCCCCTGGGCGGCCGGACGGGGAAACCGGGTCCCGGCGGTTCCGGCGTGGCCCGGGAGATCTCGCTGGCTCCGCTCACCAGCAAACCCCAGGGCGGTTTCCTGACGCCGCTGGCTACCAAGCGGCCGCTGCCGGACGACCGCCTGGGCGCCCACGGCGAGATGAAGCACAAGGCGTACATCCAGACGGAGCTGCCTTTCAAAACCAAGACGCTGCACGACAAACCGGCGCACACGTGTAAGTGAGGCCCCCGGCGCGTCGGGTACGGGTGACGGATGGGCTCCTCGCTCCGGGCATCGTCCGCCGCGAGACGCCCGGAGCGCTGCGAGCTCCGTGGAGGAGGAGGAGGATGGTTCGCGATGGGAGGGTGGTGGTCGTGGTGGGGTGGAGGGAGGTTGGACGTGAGCGGCGGTCCCGCGCCGGCGCTCACCGCCCGCCGTGCCGTGCAGCCAGCGAAGCCTGCTGCGAGCTCTGCGGCCTCTACTTCGAGAACCGCAAGGCGCTGGCGAGCCACGCGCGGGCCCACCTGCGGCAGTTCGGCGTCACCGAGTGGTGCGTCAACGGCTCGCCCATCGAGACGCTCAGCGAGTGGATCCGCCACCGGCCCCAGAAAGCCGGCGCCTACCGCAGCTACATCCAGGGCGGCCGACCCTTCGCTAAGAAATTCCGCAACTCGGCGCGCGATCCCGACGGCGCCCGGCGGCTGCCCCTCGGCCTGCAGCCCGGCGGCGTGGCCCTGCTCGGCAAAGGGCTGGCGGCGGCGGAGCTGGGCCAACCCGGCGAACCCGGCAAGCTCCTGGACGGGGCAAGCGGCGGCGAGCGGCCCGTGGTCACCTCCCCTCTCTCGCTGGTGAAGCTGGAGGAGCATCAGCGCCCGAATATCCACAGTGAGTTGGAGGCGGCAGCCGCCCTTTGCTGGGGGATGGGGGGGGGAGGCCGGGTTTCCCCCCCACCCCCCCACCCCGGCCCCACGGGCTCGAACCCACCTCTCCCGCCTTAGAGTTCGAGCGGCGGCAAGCGAGGCCCCTGGACGCCGCCCTGCACCGGGAGGACGAAGCGGCCGACTTCCAGCAGAAGATGGAGGAGCCGCGGCAGGCGCCGCCGCCGCCGCGCGTCAGGCCCGTGCCCTCGCTCGTCCCTCGCCCGCCGCAGACCTCCCTGGTGAAATTCGTGGGGAACATTTACACCCTCAAGTGCAGGTACGTCGGCGCCGGGTGGCTCTCACCCTGCACCCGGAGCCTCTCTTTTTTTTTTTTTTTTTTATTCCCCCTGGTCCGATGGGTTTGGGAGCACGGAGGCGGGTGGAAAAGCACCGGGGAGGATGGGGGGGGGGGGGGAAAGCGGGTGAAATCGGGCGCCGGATTGACGGCCCTTGTCCCCGTGTGTCCCCGTCCCCGCCGCAGGTTCTGCGAGGTGGAGTTCCAGGGTCCCCTCTCCATCCAGGAGGAATGGGTGAGGCACCTGCAGCGCCACATCCTGGAAATGAATTTCGCCAAAGCGGACCCGCTGCGGGCCGAAGCCCCGGCCCCCGAGGCGCCCGCCGTGGCCGAGGCGCAGTAAAAAAAAAAGGAGGAAAAAAAAAAAAAAAAACCCCACCCGGAGGAGGGCGACGGAGCCGGCCGAGGAACGCGGGCGCCGCTTTTCCCCCCCCCACCCGTCTCCGGGCCGGGGCCGGCGTTGGGTGCGAGGGGGAAAGAGCGCGGAAATCGCTGCCCTTCGGACTCGCGCCGGGGCTCCGGAACCTCTTTGCCGCCGGCACGAGCGGCTGATTCCTCCCTTCCCGGCTCCGCCGGCGGCGATCGGGGCGGCGCAACCCCCCACCCTTCCTCCCCATCCTCCTCCTCCCCCCCCCCCCCCCCCCCAGCCACAAGCACTACACGGGAACGAGCCGAACACCCCCCCCCCCCACCACCACCACCCCCTTCCCGCCTCGGCCGGGACGCGCGCCGGCCCTCGGACTCCGCCGGAATTAGGACTTGGGGAAGCTCCTTTCCTGGCCGGGAAAGGGAGCCGGCGCCGGGACGGAAGCGCGCCTGCTCTCCCGCCCGTTTAATCCAAAGACTTGGGCAAGCGCGGGGGGGTGGGGGGTTGGTTTTTTTTTTTTTTTTTTTTTTCTTTTTCCTTTTCGCTCAGCGGGAGAGGAGAGGATTTGTGGATTTGTACATGGCTCTGGAGTTGGTGTATATTCGGATTTGCCGTAGGCGACGATGAATTTTTAGGGTCCCCTCCCCCCGAACACAAACACCCCCCCCCCACCAGGCGTCGGAGTCCGTCGCTTGCCAGGTTGCATGTTGCCCCCCCCCCCTTTTCCCCCTTTCCCGCCGGCCCAAACAAAAAAAAGCCGCCGCCGGTTCCCTCCCAGCGCGGGATTTTGGGGAGGGGGGGGACAAAACGAGGCAGGGGGGATCGGCGAGCGGAAGGGCCGCAAGCGACGGGAAGCGGCTTTCCCAGAGCGGGACGATTCGGATCCTTATTTTTTTTTTCTCTCTCTCTTTCTTTTCTTCCCCCCTCCCTCTCCCCACGCAGCCCCGCTCGCCGTTGCTTTTTATGCCTAGCCGCGTCGCCCTTCCCTCCCTTTCCCCCTTCTCCCCGGCAACTTTTTTAACTCTAGTTTTGGGTAGAAATAAGGAGCATTCATTTTTATTTGAAGGCCCGAGCTCGGAGCGCAGCTTGGAGGGAATTTACCTTTTAACTGTAATTTTTTCTTTTTTTTTTCTTTTTTTTTTGTTTTATTTTTGTTTTTTCTCCCCCTTTTTTTCATTGGGCATATTCTGGTTATCGATGTACCCGGGAATATGTACATTAGATTAAACTCTTCTGGAAACACTCTGGTTTGGAGTTGGGGGAGGCCGGGGCTGGGCTGGAGGCTATTTGCACACGCGTGTGCACGCACGTGTGTGTGCACGTGCCTGCGCGCACACAGCCGGGCGTAGCGTGTGTTGCAGGTAAGCGTGCGTGCTCACCTTGTGTTTGCACGGGGGGGGAAAGGGAATGCAGTCACGTCCCCCGTGCACACGTGTGTGGATCTTCACCAAGCGCTGTCACAGGTGTGCACAGGCACGCGCGTGTGCACGCGGGCTTGCTAACGCAGCGGTATTGCACGTGCACCCGCTCCCGTGCGCATGGGCTAATGGACGTGCATTACGCACACACCCGCGTGCACGCTCAGGGCTGCTCACAGCCGTGAGTGTGCACACGCGCGTGCACCCAGGGCGCCGAATGTGGACACGGTGCACGCGCGTGTGCACAGGCCCGTCCAGGCGTCGCGCGGGTGCTTGTGCGCCTGCCTAGGCGCCCTCGCTGCCCTGCCCAGAGCGGTGCCGGTGCGTGGCGCTTGCACACGCGTGTGCACAGGCCCGGGGCTGCGGGCGCCCACGTGTTCACGCCCGCGCGCGCCCACGTGACGCTCCGCGCGGGCAGGGGCGGGGTCTCCGTGCGGGCAGCCAATGGCAGCGACGCGAAGGGGTGGGGCGAAGAGGGGTCGCTCGTGCGGCGCCGTAGTTTCGCGCTCCCATGAGGTTTGGCCTTCCTGGGGGCCCGTAGAGGGACGGGGTTTTATCGGGCGGGGGGGGGGCGCTATGGCACAAGAGTCTCGCGGCGGAGCTGTCACGTCATTGGGCCCCGCCCTGTCCCGGCTTACCAATCAGAGACCACTGCAGTACTGGTACCGCCTTCTCATGAGCTGACAGCCATGACACCCAATCATCGCTCGGCTTCGCCGGGGCCATTGAGGAACGAGCCAACCCTTGGCCAATGAGCAGCCAGCACTCATTTGATTGCCATCTGCATCTGCCACTGGGAGCCGAGGCGGCGGCCGATTGGCACCCAGAGTGCCCTATCGAATGCAAGAGGGACGGTGAAGGACGTCCGTCGACAGCCAATGCAACGCGCGAGCCTTTGCTAGGCGCAGCCAATGACCGCGGCGCGGGGGCGGGCCGCGCGCGCCAATCTCCCAATGAGAGTGGAGGAGGCGAGAGCGGCGCGGCCAATGGGGTCGGGAGGCGGGGCCGGCGCGCCGCCGTTACCGTCTCGCGCAGGAGGCGGCGGCCGGCAGCGGCGCCGCCATCATGAGCTACTCAGGTGAGGGGCGGCGGGACAAGATGGCGGCGGGCGGGGCGGCCCCGCGGGGGCCCCGGCGCCTCGGTGCAGCGCCGGGGTGGTTCCGGCGGGCGCCGCGGGGCCTGAGCGGGCGCGACTGGGGCGGCGCCGAGGCGGTGCCGCGGGCCTGGGCGCCCCGGCCGGGGGGAGAGGCGTTGCGGGGGAGCGGCCGGGTCCGGCCCGGCCCGGCCCTTCCGCCGCTCCGCTGTTCCCGGTGGCTTGGTCAGCCGGCGTGGCGGGTACCTGCCCGCACTGACCTGAACTGACGCGGTGATCGCTCCGTGCACGGCGTGCGGAGGCGTCAAGCGGGCTCGGCACGGAGCCCTCCCGCCGCCACGGGTCCCGGTTTGGCGGCGCAGCCGCCCTGAAACCTCCCGGGCCTCAGCACTGACCTTTCTGCCTTCCCGAGCCGCGAGCCCTTCCCAAGTGTTGGCCCAGCTCCCCCTTAAATAAAATAAAATAAAAAATAAACCACTAAAACCCACCCGCGTTGGCCCAGGCGCTGCCTGGAAACCGGGCGCGACGCAGGACACCGCGACCTTTGGCAGCCCCGGACGTCACCGGTGGAACCGGGAGCTCGCCGGAGCCGAGCACCGACTTGGCCGCTCTGCGGAGAAGCGTTGGGGCTAGGAACCGGCGCCGAGAGCGACGCTCCCTCGCTCGTCCCAAAACGTGGCATCGCCATCATCTGGTTTCATTAGCTGCGCTCTAGTTTATTTATTTTTATCCAGCTGCATCTGATTGAGAGGAGTTTCTCGTGAGGAAGCGAGTTATGCCTGTAACCCTCCTTTCTAATTTAATTCAAGTTAGCGGTGGGTTTGCCGCTTCTCTTTTTATTTTGTTCGTGGTCCTTTTTTTTTTTTTGCATCTGTGCTCACCTGTGGAGCAATAAGCAGCAGCATGTGTGGGCACTTTCTGCTATGTTCCCTATAAACTATTTCTCCTCTGAGTTGATTTTACTGTAGCCCAACACGCCGAGCTGAGAAGGTGAAGAAAAGCAGCTGCCTCCTGACAAGCAGAGTTTCTGTTTTGGGGGGTGGGGTGGTGGTGGTGGTGGTGGTGGTGGTGGGGAAATAGCTACAAATACCTGCAAAGCGCAGTTGCTTTCCCGAAGGGCGGCAGCGCACGTTTGGATTTGCGCGAGCGGAAACGAGGCGCTTGCGTACCCCGGTTTGTAAGGCTGCGCTCGCTTCGATACGAACGTTGCGGCGACAGCATCTAGACTCGAAGCGTTCTCAAGTCACGGAGAACGTCGGATGGGAACGGCTCATCCGCAGCACCGTGCGGGGTGTGGATGCGCCGAGATCTTGTCTTTTTGTCTCGGTCTCTGAATCTTTCAGCTGGCTTCTTGCAAGGACGAAGAGGCAGAGCCCACCAAGAAATTGTTAGCCTCAAAGGGCAGCTGAATGTCAACTCTGAGAGACTCCAGGCTGGCATATGATGGGAACAGCTAAAAACTTTGTTGCTGAGTTCGGGCCCCTCTTCTTAGGCGCTAATCGGAGCGGTTCCCTTCTGAGGGGTGTGAGATTTCTCTCGCCTTCCTGGACGTGTTACCTGCGCCGGCAAAGCGCTTGATGTTGGAACCAGTGTCAGCAGCAGTGATGCTGAAAGAGGAGGGCACGTGCCTTAGGAGCACCCCGAAAGGCATCTAGCGGTTTTTGATCCGTTTCAAAAGCTGTTGCTGGAAGTTGCAGGAGCCAGTTGCGCTTTGGAAGCGATGGTGAACGCGTGTTTGGTCGCAGGTGGGGGCTTAGAGGAATTTGCGTGACAAAAAGTGCCCGGTGAGGGTACAAAAAGTGGAAGCCACGTGTTAGTTGAAGGCTGGATTGTGGCACATCGGGTCTCCGGTGATTCCCTCTTTTCTGGCCAAGGTCAAGCTGTGCGGTTGTCTCGAGCTCAGCTCCCTGGCGAAACGGTTGCTCTTCCCGCTGCTGTTTCCTGCAGGCGCGGAAATCGTTCTCCCTCCAGATGGCTCTTTGTGGCCATCGATGCCAGGAACTTCTGGAAATAAAACGCTGGGGCGTTTTTTGCACGAGCTGGGCAAGGATGTCACTTTTCTAGCAGCACGTCCTGCTTGTCATTGCTGGGGCGACGTTACGGCCTGGTCTGTTCGACTGTTTGGTGTGACCCTCTAGGACTGCAGAGGGTGTTGCTGACTTCGGGTGCTGGGTACCGGAGGACCCTCTTCGGCTGCAAACGTTGGGACTGCGCTAAACTCGGCTCTGATTCCTTTTTTTGATCTCTTTCTAGGTTACGGAGACTGGAACTCTGGGACGAACCGAGGCAAGTACATTTAAAAACTTGAGTAATTTTCTGTCAAATTGATTTATTAGCTTCCACTTCACAGCTCAGATAGGTTTTCTGAGCCCGAGGGAGATGTGCTGAGGTCAGTGTTGAACCATCCGTGTCTCTGATGCAGCGTGGAGACTGCAAAGCCTTCAACTGTTCTGCCTGTGCAACTACTTGCTTTTACTTAGTTTTTTTTGTTGTTGGAGCAAACAGACCAGCTTCCTTTAGTGCTGTAAGTGACACTTGTCACGCAGAAAACCTGTTCTAGCGGGTGCACGGCATATTTGTTGGGGGATTTTTTCCCCTTCAGAAAACCTCTGCCACTTGGAAAACCAGCGTGAACTTAGTAGCAGTTTGTGCCATACAACCCAGGAGCAGAAGCGGGTCTGCATAAAGAATAATCTGTGCCCGTACCTCTCCACACACACAAGCAGCCCTGTAAAGTGGGAGGAGAAGAAAAGTCTCAATTTTAAGCCTTAGCAGCTTCTGGTTTTCATCCCCCCCTGCTCCCCCCTCCCCATTTATAACACTTTTTTGACTACTTTAGCAAGAACAGAAACCTCTCTGCTGCTTTTCCTTTTAAAACGTTTGAGAAACGCTAGCCCAAACATCTTGTTTTGTTCATTGCTCGCCGGCACGCTCCCTTCTGCTGAAAGGTTTGCAGCCTGCCGGGTCGAGGTAGAGGAAGGTGGGTGAGGAGGAGGAGGGTTTCTCTGAAGAAACAAGGCCTGGTGAGTTGCGAGCAGCCGTAACATTGAAGCTTTTGCGCTGTCCTGCCCGCGTGCTTGGTATCTCTCAGCCTCCTGAAATTCAAAAAACGACTTAAAAATTTCCAGAGCTGTTTAATTTTTGTGGCAGGGTGGGAGAGGACCACTTAGCTGATGAGTCTCCTGCAACTGGAACAAATCCTAATTTTCTTGCAGTAAGAAGGGCAGTGGAGAGCCTGTCCGAGGGTTTGTTTGCACGCAGGTATGCTTTGGTAGAGAGAAAGCTATAGGGCGTTGCTGTGTTTGATGGGATTTATACAAGTGAATTGTTCTATTAAACCTCTGCGGTCTCCACAGTTAAAAATTATAGGTGACTCAAATAGAAGCTCGTGCTTGTTTTAATTCCCCCTGCTGTGACGACCACTCGGGGCAGGGAGGTTTTTGCCTCTAAATTCAGATTCAACCATTCA
The DNA here is from genome assembly GCF_028389875.1 of Rhea pennata. Classification (NCBI taxonomy): domain Eukaryota; kingdom Metazoa; phylum Chordata; class Aves; order Rheiformes; family Rheidae; genus Rhea; species Rhea pennata. Next base: position 930,044 of record NC_084695.1, on the reverse strand, counting down.
CTAAGCTGTATAATAGGAAATAAGAATGATTCTTTTCATTCCAGGCTATGATGGATACAATTACGGCTATGGATACGGTCAGGATAACTCAGGCAGTTATGGATACGGCATGGCAACTTCCAACTCCTGGGAAATGGCGAACTCGGACGTTGACATGAACCCCGATGCCTCCGGCGGTGGCAATGCCGACGCTGTTATAGCGAAAATGAACCAGCGCTTAGACATGGTGTCTCACCTAGATACGGACTCGATGCAAGGAGGACACTACAGCTCTGGTGGAGACAGGTGAGTGCAGAGCGTGAGGAGATATGAGGAGGCTCAGTAACGGCTGCGCTGGTATCCTGCTCTCCCCCCCTCGCTGGAGTCATTGCCACTCGTTTTTGTTCGTTTGTTTGGTGTTTTTTTTTTCCTTGACTGGCCTCATCTTTTTGCCTTTTTCCATATTCCGACTTGGATGAATGTCCAGAATTGGCTCAGCTGCCCTCTTTTCCTCTGCTTTAATTGCATAGTATGCATTTACACTGTGTATTGAGTGATGTCTTGCAAAAAAACCCAACTGTAGTAGTTACTGAATAGCGTTTCCATCTGTGGTTGAAATTATTTGGCTGCCTTCAGTAAAATAGCAGTAATAAAAAAAATGTTTTAGCTTGTTCTCAGGAGCATTAAGGAAAACAAGAGACTACTTCATATTGAATCTGAGTTAAAAATGATTAATTTAGATTTAGAGACTGACTTTTAGCACTTAAGTGCCTTTCTTTTTTGTAACCGGTGTCATAGTAAATGTCTGAATCTACAATGCAGTTTACACCTTGCTGATTTTTATTAATAATTTCAGTACTAATAAACAATCGTAAAGGCTTCCTACATATTAACTGTCGCTGTGAGTCTCTAACCAGGATTTGGTATTTCTACAGGGTAGCTATTTATTCCATTTAAAAAAAAGGAAAAAATTATATATAAATAAATTTTTATATGTACATATATATATATACATATATATACACAAACACACACATACATATAAAAATAAATAAAATACCACAGCATGTTGTCCAAGGTAAAGTTCAAGGATAAATATTTGTCCGGTACAATGTACTGACATGACTGTCCTTCACCGTTCCTGCAGAGTAGCAACTCAGCAAAACTACTACTGTATTAAACGGATTGTTTTGGCACATTGCTCACTTTTTAACAGCACTCGGAGCACGGTATTTCTAGTAAGGGACTGTTAAATTCTTCCCTAGCTTCCTGTCTCTTCGAACCCAGTTTGGGGCTTCTCAGCTTTGCCGCTTTAGCTCGTGCGTGCTGCGCGGTTGGCGCGGAGCTGGCAGGCGGCCGCTCGCAGACGCGATGCTGGCTGCTACGTGTGTTTCTACTGATCTGGCATCGCCATGCCAGATGGTAGAGGAGTAGCAGCCTTCCCCCTATTAAAAGGCAAGGAGACCAAAAATTCCCACTCTGCGCAGGAAATAATTAAAACCGTTGCAAGAGAAAATACATAATTTGGAGAACTCTAGTAGAATAAGAAGAGGCTACTCAACGTTTCAGCTGTTCGGGCTTACTTGTTACTGGACGTGATCTCTTTGCCTTTGGCAGCTGACTTGATTTTACAGCCTGAACGATTCTTCTTGTATCAATTTGGGGTGACTTTCTTCTGACCTTGGATTTGGGGTGCTGTTTTCTCCCCAGCTGGCTTCCTTGCCGTTTGCTTGCTCTCGAGGCTTCACCCTAAAGCCTGACGGCGTGGAGTTGCGCTTCGAGGTGGCGTGTCGCTTCGGCGGCGCGTTCTCGCGCGAGGTGAAGCTTCGTGCCGTGGTGGGTGTGGGGTTTCTTCCTAACTCGACTCGTCAGTCGAAGCAGAGCGCCGCGGCGAAGCGCGCAAATCTTCCCTTTTAAGCTCCAGGGCAAAGTACGTGCCACGGTTGCTTGCTGAGGAATGTAAGGCTAAAAATCCTCTGCAGCTTTCTTCCCTGGGAAAAAGAATTAAAAAAAACCCTTGATTCAAAAACTGTCCCGACCATTTATTTATGCTGGCTTTTTTACTCAGAGTTTCTTAGAGGGTACTTGTGTCCACAGGAGCGGGGAAGGACAGGGTCTATAACCGTAAGTCTGTGATTATACCAAGATAGTCCCTAATTAGTTGAGGGCCAAACTGTCCTGTTTTTGGAAGTATTTCTGGACAGAGTTGGGCAGGATCGGGGACTCACTGCGTGGCCAACTAAGTCTTCCTTTCACTTTAGCTTCTCCCAGTGGTGCATTTGAAGCAGATGCCTGGGAAAGAGAGGCAAATGCTTTCAAACAGTGTCTCTGCACAGCTGATAATCCCAGACCTCAACTGATGAAGGAGCCTTTGCTCAGCTCAGCAACTCCCTGTTGTATTGGAAAAAAAAAAAACATGTCTTGGAAATTCTCGAACAAATGTGTGGTTTGAGGGGCTCCCTGGCAGCAGGTTTTCCCCTGTCTGAAGATCTCTGGTCCTTTTGCGATGTATGGAGGTGGAACTGAATCCTTGTAGTCACTGCTAAGCCCCCTTTCGCTTGCCTGTGCCCCATCCCAACCCCTGTCCCACTCATTGGGGGAAAAACTCCCATGGTGAGTGCAACATCTAGTGATATTTTATAAAGAAACAGTTCTGTTTCGGAGGGTTTTGTTAGCTTAACCTCTGCTGCCGTTTCTCAGCAGGCTCTGACATGGTGCTTGATACGCTACTGACTGGGTCGCTTGCTCTGCCACTCTTGCAGGTACGATTCATACGAGTCCTACGACTCAAGATCTTCACTGAACGACCGTGATCTGTACAGATCCGGCTACGACTATGGCGAGGCCGAGCTTGACAACGACAACTCCTACGAAGGTCACTATGACAACTTCTACGGGAACCGCAGGGACCAGTACCAGAACAGAGCGCGGGACAACTTTGGCCAGCGGGGTCAGAACTGGGCCAGAGACGGGCGCAATAACAGACCCATGGTGTCTTCGTATTCCGGGCGCATGGGAGGACAGTGGAATGAGCCACCGCAGTCGATGGGTGCGCGGGGCTTTGGCCCCCATGGTTCCTCTAGGCTCCCGTCCCTCTTCTCCCACAACATTATCCCCGAACTCAACATGTTCCAGGGAATGCGAGGTTTCTCTGGGAACATGCGCTTTGGAGGAGGCATGATGAAGCAACGAATGAGGAGAAACTGGAAAATATGGGACTCGGACTTTAAAGTAAGTGCTTGGGCAGTACCCTCGCACCTGTTTAGCTTGAATAGAGACTAAGTGTTTCCCAACAGACCCACGTGTCCTGCCGCAAAGGGCTGCAGAGTACACGCTGGGAAGTGGCAATATCTAGTTCTGTTTGTTATTGGCTTGGTGTTGTATGTTTTCTCCGAAGTAGACCGAGGAGGTCACGCTCGGCTGCAGAGCATATTCATATGTGGGATGTTTTAATCAAAAAACAAACAAAAACATAGGTTTTTAAAGGTAGGAAAATATTGCAGTCTTTTGTGGTCCAGCGTGGTATATTATAGGACAGATGTGGTGGTAGACTGCCCTTGTGTGACCAGCTTTGCCTATCAGTAGCGTATCTGTATGTGTGGGGAGCTTAACTGAACAGAAATCAGTCAAATGAGTTGCTGCTGGTTGAGAGGGGGAATATCTGCTGCTATTGTAAGGATTAACCCCTCTCTTCCCTCACAGCTGCAGAAAAAGAAAATCAAAAAGGACCCTACCGCTAAGAAGCGAAAGCAAACAAACAGTTCGGATGAACCTGACAGCAAGGCGGCAAAAACCGATGGCTCTGATAACTCGGATTCTGATAACGGTAAGCGCAGGGCTGCTTCATGACTGTCTCCCTGGTGATATAAAACTGCTGGTCTTTATTTCTGGCAGAGTCGCCTCGCTTTGTTGCGAGTGTAACGTGGTGATAAATCTGCTAATGTTGATCTCGGCTGGATTACCGCCCTATTTATGCTGACTGTGCTGTTCATTTCAGAGGAGGGAACCGAAGGAGAATCAGGAGAAAAAGAGGAGAAAGAGGGCTCCAGAGGTGTAAGTGACTCTTGAAAAATTGCCCTTTCTTGCGATTAAATTGTAGTTCTGCTTGGAGGTGGAGCAGTGCTGGAGCTAGTAAAGTGGCAGAGCCTTGGTGGGGGAGCGGATGGCAGCAAAACACTCCCGTTCAGGGAAGCGTGGACATTACGGGGACTTTCTGACTGCACCCATCAGGCGCAATACTTGGGTGTCACTGCAAGACACCCAAAAATACTGTAAGACACCCATGTCCAAAGAGCTCTTAAGTGGCAAAGAAAAACAAATCAAAATGGCTGCGTCGGAAAGACGTAACGAGGCGAAGTGAAGCGTGGGATTATGTTGCCTCGCTCTGTGGCGACTGGAGAGGTTGGTCCTGATGGAGATGTTGGCACTGGAGATGGCTCCTACCACTGCTCTTCCGTGCAGCGGTATGAGCATCTGGGGAGGGGTTGAGAAGCAGCGTGCCGGTGAAGGTGTCCAACTAGCCTACAGGCGTTCCTTTTCTATAGGCTAGTGTGTGACTCTGGATGGTCTTAACTTACCAACGTTGCATTTTAGGAGGGGGAAGATGAAGAAGGAAAAGATTCTGAGAAAGGTGAGTTGGTGTGCTTGCATGTGACAGCTCACAGAACAGAGAGCAGAGGGCTTGTTCATGCTCTGAAGCTCTGCACAGAGCATAACCCACCTCCAGTGCGGGACTCTTGACGCGGCCAGAAGAGATCGAGCGGTTAAATCTGATGGGTTTATTCAGGCTCCGTCAGTTCTTAGAGAAGCCTTGTGGCTTCACTGTCCTCTTCTGGTTTCGTCGTGCCTCGGAGAGCTGAGCTAAACCTCCGCACCTTCACGTCGAAGGGCACTTCGCTTCTGGCGCGTGCCCTGAAGTCCCCTGGGGATGCCGGTCTGGTGCTGTGCTAGGTATCAGAGGTGGGGTGCTACACGCAAGCGTGGGCAGGACTGGGCCAGGCTCTCGGCTAGTGCTGGCAAGTATTTGCGAGGCTCAGGTGTGAGTCACGTCGCCGTAGCCAGTGGAGAAACACGGGGCCCCTCTGGGGCATGACCGACCTGCTCCTCAGGATGAGACCTCTCAGATCCCCCCCTGACTGCAGCGGGGGACTAGCTCAGCTGTAATGTCTGCGTTCAGTTAGGTGAATCCCGTCCTTTATGTCTGCTCAGGGATAAGGAAATGCTGTAAAAGTCCTGCTAGGGAGGAGCTGGATCCCTTGGTCAAGGTAGGTTGGCCCTTTGGTGAAGCTACTAGCCTGGGGCTTAAGGGAACCAGATTCAATTGCCTGCTGTGCCACAGACTTGATTTTTTTTGGGGGGGGGGGGTAAGTTGGTTCAGCCGGTGGAAATAGGATGCGCTTCCCTGCTTCCTGGGCACTTCTGGCTTTTACAGTGCTTGGTCGAGGCTAGTAGCGGAAGCGCTGTGATAACCAGGAAGAAGAAGGTCCTTAGAGAAGGGCTGCAAAGAGACCTGCCCATGCGATGTGTCGGTGCTGCCCGTCACGCTGATAGGAAATGTAAATTTGAGATTGCGCACGTGCCGGGGCAGGCAGGCAAAGAAGCTGCTTCTCTGCCTTTTGAAAATAATGACTGTGTAAAATCGTTCCCCTTATGCAAGCTTTCTTAATTGCCAGTTTTTATTTTGAGGCCAAACAGATCAGAGTGGGTACATCTTAAAATCAAACCTGTGACGAATTAACTTTAAAACCTTGTAAAACCAGAACTGGTAAACAGAACTTAAAATAAGTCTGTGAAACCTCATTTAATGTATTTTCTCCCGTAATCCCACCATCTTTCCTCCCTAGTTGTCCCAATGCAGCTTTTTCTGGAAAGCTAAGCCAGGGAAGGATGGCACCACTGTAGAAATTAGAGGTGAATCTTTAATTAGCCAGTGGGAGGCACTGCAAGGGAGAGCAGCTTCTTCTAACATTGCTTCTTGAATCCGAGGTATTTCTAGATTGTGCGGGCTGGTCAGGCTGACTGCTAAACTTGTTTAGGGAAATTCTCTTTAATCAGGTGGTGGCCTCAAGTAGTGCCCTGAAATACAACCTGCTTTAAACACTTAGGTGCTTTAACAATTCAAGAAGAGATCAGTCAAATCAAACGCAAATTGCAGGCGGGCAAGAAAACTCAAGAGCGGCAAAAGAAGAGGCATCGGGATCGCATGGTAGAAAGGTAATGTCTCCGTTTTTTTAGCGAGGATGCGCGCTCCCTTCTCTGGGAGGACTATAGTAGCCACAGCCAGGGCCCCTCTTTTTCGTCCTGCTTGTCCCACTGCTTTGTATGTTCCTTGGCTGAGTTGCTGTGCTTTCCTGCCAATCTTGACTGTAACATTTGATGTGCTGTCATTGAGAATAGTCTTGGAGATCTGTCTGCACCTGTCCAAACTTAAAAGAGCAGGTAGATAAAGATGGGAGAGTCTCTGGAAAGTATCCCACGACCGCTTAAAGGCTCGGAGATCTATGATAGTGGTTTATCTGTGATCCCTTAGCTACAGACCGAAGGAGTAGATCTAGTAAGAAAGTGGTACCCTGTAGAGCAGGGAGCTGGAGCGGATTGGTTTGAAAATCACATCTGTTCACATCCAGCTGTCTCCACAGGATCCAGTTTGTTTGTTCGTTATGCAAATACCGGACCTTCTACGATGATGAGATGAACAGTCACCTGGAGAGCAAATTCCATAAGGAACACTTCAAGTTTGTTGGGACCAAACTGCCTCAACAAACAGCTGACTTCCTCCAGGTGAGCATCTTGGTTAAGGTTCTGTCTTCTAGATTGTTGCCAGGCAGTCTTATTTCATGTCACTTATTTAAGGGCTCTTATTTTTTCTTCTTTTCTTCTTCCTCTTGCTTTAATTTATCCATTTATTTATGGTGATGCTGCAAAGCCGCCAAACTGCCCCTCTAAATAACTGGGTGGGAAACTACTAGAAAAGGTGGAGGAAAGCTGGGTGCTGAAGTATCAGAGCTGCCCTCTTCCTTTCAAGGTCACTTAACCTCTCTGGTCTTACTGGTCATGATGGCAGGAAATAGAGATTACCTGCCAACCCATAGACTTTGTGCCTGGAACGGGTGACTTAAGTGCTCAAAGGAGTGGTAGAGTTACCCACAGTAAAACGCACGTGGGGCTTTGCAGGACTTTGAGGTGCATCTTTCTAGTGTGCTCCTATTGAGAGTGGGGGAGGAAACAAGAAAAAAGTTCACAACAAATCTTCTGCCGTGCAGGAATACGTCGCTAACAAAACTAGGAAAACTGAAGAGCGTCGTAAAGCAATCGAAGACATTAATGCAGTCATTCAACAGATCTATAGGGACCAAGATCTTACGCAAGGTAAGAGCTGCTACCCAGGTACTGGTATGACCGTTCTTTTGTAACGTGTCATGGCTGCTCAAAAAAGTTCCACTCTGTGAATGGTATAAATGGAAAGAGGTGAATCTGCAGGTACCTGCTGGTGCATAGCTGAACAGGAAAACCTAGCGTATATTCAAGTGCACTGTCAGCCGCTTTAGGTTATTACCCAGCTTTGTCGAAGCTAGCTAGATGATCAGCTGGCTGAAGAGATTTTTATTTATTTATTTTTTTGGATACCCACAGTGCTGATGCAGCTGCAGCTTGCGTTGCTCATCTTTGCAGTGTGCAGCCAGGCTTGTATCTGGGTCGCCAGCGTTTTGTTAACCTGTCTATACTGCGCGTTTCCGTTGGCACCTTTCCTGTGCCCTGTGCAAAGTGTTTTGATGCAGGTGGAAGAGTCAAAGATGAGCTTGTTGTAACGCAGGCTGCACTAAACTCCGCAACATAGTGTAGTTCCGTGAATTACGTTCCAGTTAATGCCACTTTTATCTTCCTTTTCAGATGTTGGCATGGAGCATTTTATTAAGAAGGTTGAGGCTGCTCACTGTGCTGCTTGTGACCTCTTCATCCCGATGCAGTACGGCATCATCCAGAAACACCTGAAGTCCCTTGACCATAACCACAACCGCAGGGTGAGTACGCAGCCTGGCAGCACTGTGCCTGGCTCAGCGAAGAGGCACAACCTTCTCCCTGCGATGGGAATCCTGCTGCGGTTTTGTAGGATTCAGCTGCGATAGCAGGAGCAGGAATTTGGAGGTTCGTAGCCCATACGGTTTATGGGACAGTGAGACCTGAAATCGGGAAGAATTTTCTTATCTTCAGGGCTTTAGAATTATGCTCCGCTGAGAGATTGCGGTCAACTTTGACTGCTCTCGTGTCCCAAGGCTGCAGAAGCTCGACAGCAGGGGGTCAGTAGGATAGACCAACTTCAGCAAAGCCTCTGCCGCTCGTCTCAATCTGAAAATGAGATCTCGTGTCTCTTATGCTGTTCCTTGCAAAAGCTCTCTCCTAATACTCTGGCTTTCCCGCTTGCAACAAAATCATCTTCGATGTACAAATATGCTTCACTGTAGTCAAGTGATCCAAGCTGGTGGCTGGCTGTTTTTCAATCACCTAGAGGCAGCAGCTCTTTTTTAGTTATAAAGTGTGCATTTTGGCATTTAGATCTTTTTGATGCGTTGCTGCAGCAATGTTGAACAGACTGTGTTACCATCAGTGTTACAGTTCAGCTGTCCCGTACGGGTCAGCGCAATCAGAGCATACAGACTGCCTTTAAATTCCATTGCCCGGAGACTGAAAAATGAAATAATAGCCTGTGTGGAACTGAGTAAACCAAACCGTGTGCCCCTTCCGGGCTGTTGTTCACCTTTCCAAAGCTTTGTGTCCAGCACAGAATCCAGGACCAGGCAGAAGACTGCAGATTTCTTAAATGGGGCAACTTGCCGCTCACTCGAGCGCCTAAGCGTGTTCTGTGCAGGTGCCGCTGTGGCCTGCCTTCAGCTGTTGAGATGTATGGCTCTGATTACTGGATGGTTATGTTAATTCAGGACAAATCTAAGTATTCTTCTTTCATGCTCCCGTATAGGCCATGATGGAGCAGTCCAAGAAGTCGTCTCTAGTAGTTGCAAGAAGTATTCTCAACAACAAGCTAATCAGTAAGAAACTGGAACGCTACCTGAAGGTAGGTGTTTGCAGAGCAGCTTGGTGTTGGGTCAAGTGGGTTGCAGCACTAGTTGCTCTTAACTTCGGAGGTTGTTAGCTGAACCTCAAGGTAATTTACAACATTTCAATAACATGTTGGATTCCTGGTTGCTGTCGAGTTTTTCATCATCAAGTCTCTACAGTGCCAGGTGACTTCATCCGTCATCTCCTGTCCCACGTTACTCTTAATCCCGAGTAGCGAGTGGGATGAACAAAGCCTACAGCTTAAAGGAGGAAGGTTTGGCTAGAGACCCTGGCCCCCGTCTTGCACTGTAGCAGTTGCTGTTAATATTAGCATCTGCTTTGAGCCACTCGACTGCTTTTGGTGCCTAAGCAGGAGGCCACCGTGAGCAGGTTGTTGAATCGATTACCTGGGTAGGAGACTGGCTAAAGCTGTGTTTGACACACGTACAGAGACAGAGCTTTGCCTGTGGTTCCCAGCGTTCAAAAGAAGCAACAAACCCCTGAATTTTGCTACTGCTATAGCCTCTTGAGAGGCTTTGCACGTAGCTGGCACATCCCTAGTGTGAATTCCTCCTCAAGTGCGGAGATGCGAAGCTAGCAGCAGCTAGAGGTAGACTTGGCAAACAAATGTTTGTCTTCTCTTGCAGGGTGAGAATCCTTTCACAGATGACCCAGAAGAAAAAGAGGAGCATGAGGAAGGAGAAGGAGGAGCCAGTGGAAACGCAGAGGAAGGAACGGCTGAAGGGGCCGAGGAAAACAAGGATGAGGAAGAAAATCAAGAGGAAGAAAACCTGGATGATGAGAACAAGGATCGCGAAGAGAACCCAGAAGTGGAAGGAGCTGAAAATGAGGGGGAGCAAGAGGAGACAGGGACAGAGACAGAGGTAGAGGCACAGCCAGAAGCACAAACACCGGTGGACCTGGATGCGGAAGACACAGAGGAGCAGACTTCACAAGCTGCAGAGGAATCTCTCCCTGAGGAAGAAGAGCAGCAACTGGTAGAAGGCGAAGAGGAAGAAAGCCAAGAAGCAGCTGCTGCACAAGAGGATGAGCAGACCGAGTAAACTCTGGGGAAGCTGATGTGTATAAGACCTGACATCTGTTTTCTGTTTTCTTTTTGTTTTGTTTTTTGTTTTTTGTTTTTTTTAACATAACTGTACCTGTGAATTTCATAGCACACCATGTTTTGGGTTATCATTCTACTAAACTCATGTAGGCAGTGGAAGCCTTTATCTGTAAAGTGATTTTTTGGAAAATAGATTTTTTTTTTTTTTTTAACACACCAAATTTTCATTTTTAGTAGCTAGGTTTTGTGCGGTCTCTGTTTTTTAGATGGCTTTGTACTAGGAGAATTTCCTTTTGAGCATGTGTACAAACCAGTGCTACATCACAATCTGGCAAATTAAACCTCACCTCTTCCCCATGAAACTTTTATATATTTAACAAAGATGTGGTTTGTCCCCTTAGCCTGTCTGTGTGGAAACATCAGGAGTTTAGTTCCGGGGTTTTAACTTCTGCAGTGTATGCTGTAAGGTTCTGCATAATTTCCGTGTGACTGTAATACTCCTCCCCATGTTTTACTATTTCTTTTAATGCAGAGCAAAAGTAAGTGGTGTCAACATTGTATTGTTTGTAAAATGCTTTCAGTTAAAGGTGAATGTTTTGGTGGGTGGAGATAAAGGACTACCTTGAGATTACCCATGGCTGCGCCTTAATTTCTGAAAATGGAGGTGAGTAGCAATGCCCCGGGAGAGCCTTGTAAAAAGGTGGAAGCTTAGAACCAACGCGGGAACGCTGCCTTTCCACGCTTCGGTTCAGTATCTGGGTTCAGCTCAACTTTCCCTTCGTCAGCACTGCAGATCTTTACGGTGTCGACGAAGCTAATTTACTCTCCTGAGAATTAACAGTTAAAGCTGTGTCATCAGTTGAGCGTCACCTGAAGCACAGACTTGTTCCTGAGACGAGGGAGAAATAGAAAGTTTGTTTCTGTGACACTTCAGAGCTTCCTCCGGTGAAAGAGCCGTAAGCTTTCCTGCTGGAGGGGCTCGCAGGGGGGTGATGTCTGCCAGATGAGGACGCTGCACGGTAATACGCACGCTCGAGGCTGAGGCACAGGAGCTTCCTAAACCACCTGTTAACTTCACGCAAATTGTTTGCACGAGAGAAGTTCCCCAGAGTGGTTGAGTGGGCGAGTTTGAAGCTTTGGAGCGAAGACGAAGTGCTGAGACAGCTTCTGTGCTCAAACGGTTTCCTCCAGCGACGATCCCAGGCGGCAGCGACTGCTGGAATGCTTCAGGCACGCTGATGAAGTCTGATAAGGGGGCTGGGAGGAGAGAGAGAGATGTAGAAGAGAGAAAATCCTGTGAAACTTTAGACCGCTGTGCTTGGAGGACTTATCTGCAAACCAAGAGGCCAAACTCGGGTCCTGAACTCTGGACCGGCCAGAGGCAGGTTCCAGAGTGGTGAAAGCCCTTTGCTGCGGATGGCATTTCAAACGTCCGCCTTTTGCGTGGCTTTAATTGGGATCGCCTCGAGGCGAGACGGTACCTGAGCCTGGACGTTGTTAGCGTCACTTCGGGAAGAGTAACTCTGTAGGCTGCAGAAGACAACATAGTGCAAGAACAAAGCCGCTAAGGAGAGGTTTTCCGTAAGGAATTTGGGGCTGAAGACAGATGGACGTTCAGCTCTATCATTATCTGGTTAAATTCAGCTATGCCAAGAGTCTTTACTCGATTCTGTTGCATCCTTTTACAGCTGCTGGCTTTTATTCCTTGCTCTGCGGAGCTCCGCAGCGACTTCCAGGTTGCTTCCTGCTTTTTTCTCCGCAGAAACTCTCAAATCAAGATTTGATTAGCTGCAAGCTGCAGCTCCCGTCACATCCCGATGGAAACAATTGGACCTGGCTTTCGTTAAGTGCTCCTGAAGGAACTGGCCTGTGCTACTCTTGCACTTTAGTGCATTTGAAGATTGATACTGTAATCAAGAGGGGCTTTCAGAAAGCAATATAAGGAAATAACTCGACTTTAAAACTTGCTTAAAAGACTTCCTCACCTGGGTAGGCTGCCTGTAACTTTAATCGGGGTTTAGAGCACCCTGAAAGCAGTGAAATCTCCACAAACCAGCCACACCTAAAGGAAAAAGGAGGGGGGGGGGAATACCCCAAAAGCTTTATTTATACTCTAGTGAGCGTAGTCCCTTCTACTTGCAGCCTGCACTCTCCCCTCTACTTTCCCCCTTTCTGGTGTCTCTATTCCTCAAACCCACTCTCGTGCTGGCTCAGACTTTCATTTCAAGGCAAGGGACCGTTGAGGGGCGGAGGGTTAGATGAGCTGCTTCCCCCCGTCCGCTGCTTCGGGAGGAGAGTCCTCGCCTCCCCGGTAAGCTGGGACAGCGGCGCTGCGCAGCGCGCTGCGGCTTGGCCTGTTCAGCCGATTGCTCTGGAGGAAAGGAGCAGCTGGGCGTGCACGTGACGGGCGACCCCAGCTAAGGGGAAGGCAGGAACCGCTTACGGCTTGGTCGCGCTACAGTTCGCAGACGGAAGAGCCTTGATCGGGCTGTTTAGGAGATAAAGACACATCCCAAATTGTATGCGAGTAATAAATATACTTGCATGGGAAGCAGAGCTGCGCTCGTGGTCTTCTAGCTTAAGTCTGCGTGGGCAATCGTGAAGTCTGGGTGTTCCCGTTCCTAACTGCGTTCGCAGTCCGTGAACTAGGACTTCCAGGTGTCGCTTCCCTCTGTTCCTCCTCCCTGAGGACGCGGCCTCAATTGCTGCTGTGCGGCTACGATATCCTGCGCCGATTCAATGGCAAATGCGTGGTTAAGGGGCGTTGATTTGAATCCGTGCAGCATGGCGTGAAACAAGGTGTTTTTTTCCTGCAATGGCCTTAAGCCGCTGAGCTGCCTTTGGTCGCTGCCCCGGCTGTGGGGTAGCAAGCAGAGCTGAGCCGTATTTTCCAAGTCTTCGCCCCAGGCCTCGGTTTCACGTTTATTTAATGCTGTTGGGTATTTTATTGCATTGGTTCAAAAACGAATCCAAAAAACAGAATTACTGTGGGCACCGCTAAAAATCCTGCCCGATCTCCGTGCTCAGAGCAACCTGCCTCTCCCCTCCTCCTGTAGAGGGGCACATCCATGGGGCCTAAAAAGGAGGAAAATCTGGAGGAAAGCGCAGGAATTTCGGAGCGGAGCGTTGGAGGGTTTTCAAAGCAGCAGCACCCAGCCCTGTTCCTGGGCTTCCTTCCCAGCTCTCCGGCATGGCTAAGATGGGGAGCACCTCTCATGGGTGAGTTTTGAAGCACGTCATGCCTTGCGGCTTGGCGCAGCAGCTATCTAATAACCTGCTGGTCACCAGGAATCGGGACGAAGGTCTCGCAGGACTTCTTGGCGCGTCGTAGAGACGTCCCGCTAACGCCGGCGCTCGTTTGACTCCGCTCCGAACGCGAAGCTCTCGGCAGGTTCGTACGCCTTTACTTTTGTTGGTTTTGAAGGGGAATCGCGCGAGCGGGGCTTTAATCACTGTTATATCGAGGATTTCTCGCAAGGAGACGTCCCCCAGGCGCGTTTTGGAGTCTGTGTTTCCAGGCTAGAAAGATGTAGGTACTTAACAGCCCTTTCTTAATTAAGGTGCTTAATTTGCAGGATTCGGCAAGCCTCCCGTCGGGGCACTGGGGCGGGCGGCTGAAACGGCCGCGCGCTGTTCGCGCGGCTCTTAAACCTTCCTGGTTTGTTTCTGTAATCGGGAAATCGGTTGAGATCAGCTCTAATAGCTGCCCGCTGTGCTAATTTCCAGCTCGGCAGTGCTGGCGGGTAAAGATTTCCTTTAGCCGCCGCGAGAACGTCTCGCGCTCCCCGCGAGCGGCTCCGGCCGCCGCAAGGAAAAGCTCCGGATGTGCTCCAGCGTTCGGTCCGGTCCGTCCCTCGCGTCCCGAATCATCGCGGCGGGGCTCGCTTAGCTGGGCTCTGCGCCTCCTGGGCGGCCCTGGATCAAGCCTGCTAATTCTGTAAAAGATTTGGTTTTTATTCCTCAGCGCGGCAGCCCCCAATCGGCTTCAGCCTCTGCCGTTCGGGCTGCTGAGAGGGGCAGGATAACCCCTTCTGGGTCGCCCCATTTTTTTAGTTTTCCTTTAGCAAGCAGCTCCTCTCCAAACAGCCGGCGAAGCGGGGCCAGCAGAGACCGACGCGGCGCAACCTGGTCTCCAAAACCAAGCGTAACGCGTGCAGGAAACCCTCGCCAAGGCGTTGAGAACCGCAAGCAGAAGCTACTTGAGCTGCGGATAGTTGCGATTTCGCATCTCCGAGGACTTCAGCGACTCTGCAAGTCGCAGATGTTGGAATTTATAGCGTGGAGTTTTATTGCGGCTTTGTCGAAGCGCGTTGAGTTCGGCGCCAGCCAAAGTCCTCGCTCACCCTCTGCTCTGTAGCAGCGAGGGATCCGTCAACACTAAGAAAACAATATAAGACAATGAGATCAGAGAGTTTTTTTCCTTGTTTCTTCATCTCTAGAAATGAGGATAGTGCTGATAATCTTTATTTCTTAATAAAGTCGCATCCTAGGGTCCATCAGCAGAACAGAGGCTGCTATTGGTGCCAAGTAGCTAGGTAAGCAGCTCTTTTCCTAATGGCCTTCAATCTTTAACAGCATCCGGAAAGCTCTACGGATTGTGTCCACGCAAAAAAAAAAAAAAAAAAAAAAAAAAATGTTGCAGAGACTTTCACAGTTTGTGTTTCTTTCGGAACTTTTTCAGAGGTTTTTACGGTTCGCGTGCTGGCAGGTACTACCCGTAGCACATCAGCGCTGAGAGTAATTCAGCGCAAATCCACGGAAATGTCTGCAAGGTCTCTGGAAATCTCCAGTCTTCTGTAAGGTCAGAGGGAGGGTCATACTGTTGAAGTCTGTTTTACGAAGACAGCTGCTGCTTGAAATACCACCGGTTTCCTACGCAAACGGCGTTGGATCAAGCAACAGCTTTAATCCATGAAGCTTCAGAGCATCTAATATATATATATATATATATATATATTTAACGCCTTTCCTGAAGGCAACAAGTTCACTGAAACGTGTCATTTCCTACTGGCAAATTCATGTCTCCCATCGTTTCTCTCTGCAGGTGCCGAGACGCACCGGGAATTTTCAAGCGGATCTTGGAACCCCTAGAGATTCGCAGGATACGCG
This sequence comes from Rhea pennata, assembly GCF_028389875.1. Lineage (NCBI taxonomy): Eukaryota > Metazoa > Chordata > Aves > Rheiformes > Rheidae > Rhea > Rhea pennata. The sequence goes on along the minus strand of NC_084695.1, from coordinate 914,836 downwards.
GAAAACGGATTCCTCTTTATTTCCATCTGCTAACGGTATCCGGGATTTGAAAGCTGCAGCGCCGAGCGCCGCTGTCGGTCCTTATCTGACCCTCCAAAAGTTCAGCTACGCGGTTTTCTACTTTCCTTCCCCGTGCTTCGAAGGCCACCGCCTAGAAGAGATGGCCGAAGGCGGCAAGTTGAGCCCCGCTGTTGGAAAGAAATGTTGGGTAATCGCTCGAAACCCTCAGCGCTTTCTACCCCAAAAAGAAAGCAATTTCTTGTCTCCCGCGGTAAAGCTCGCCGGATTTGGGAGTGACGCCGCCTCTAGGCAATTCTTGGAGGTGGCAGCATCTAGATCTTCTCTCCTGAAATATCGCGGCCTGCGCCGGGATCCGTTCTCGGAGTTTTGTTTCTTTTTTTTCCCCCCCCTCCTCCGTGCCAAGCTCTTGTAGTTCCTCCTGGGGTATAAGATTCGCTGTTTGGTGCGAGCGTTTTCTGTTTTCTTTTGAGCTCCCTCCGGTGAAGCGTGGTGCGGTCCGAGCCTTGCTCGTTGTCTGGGGCGGGGGGGGGAACCAAAAAACAAACGGGAAGCAGCCTGGAAAAGGCCGGAACCGTCGTTCCGCGGGGCGCTGCCGCGTTTCTCATCCAGGGGAAGTGGGGCGGAGGTCGCCCCCGAACGTGGCGGAGGGGGGGCGAGGCTCCGACCCGGGACCATGCGAGAGCTGGCGTCAAGGCTGGGGGCTGCCCCGTGCCCCAAGGGGGTCAAGGGTGAGGGGTCAGGGCTGGGCCCGGAGTCCTAACTCTGTGTGTGGGGGGAAGGGTCAGAGGACAAGGCTGCTGGGGTCAAGGGGTCAAGGCTGGGGCCTGCCCCGTGTCCCAAGGGGGTCAAGGGTGAGGGGTCAGGGCTGGGCCCGGAGTCCTGACTGTGGAGGGGGCGAGTTGGGAGGAAGGGTCAGAGGCTAAGGCTGGGGTCAAGGGTCAAGGCTGGGGCATGCTCCATGCCCCAGGGGGTCAGGGCCGGGCCAGGAGTCCTGACTGTGGGGGGGGGGGGTCGAGTTGGGGGAGAAGAGGGGTCAGAGGCCAGGGGTCAAGGCTGGGGCCTGCCCTGTGCCGCATGAGGTCGTGGATCACGGCTGCGGCCCCGCTGTGGGGACAGGGGAGGTCAGAGGTCAGCACGGGGGCGGGGGGGGGTCAAGGCCTCACTGAGACCCCTCCCCGCAATGCATCGGCGGATCCGCTCCTCCCCCTCCGCTGTCGCCCAATCAGAGCGGGGTCCGGCCATGATTGACAGGCGTGAGTGGGGGGGAGCCGGCCTATGGGAGGGCGGGAAGGTTGGCACGGGGATAAGGCGCCTCCGCCAATGAGCTCGGGGCAGTCGACGCCGAGGGAGGGAGTGCGCTCTGCCCAATCAGAGCAAGGGCGAGGGGTCGCGCCTCTAGGAGCGGTGGGCGGGGTTTTGGAGAGCGTCCAATAGGGAGCTTCGTGGGCGGATCCCCGCCGGCGGGTGGTCCCAATGGGCGGTGGGCCCCGCGCGGCTGCGCACTGAGCGCCCGGGCGTGCAGTGCGGCGCCGTCGGCCGGAGGTGGAGGGGAGACATGGATCAGGGATACGGCGGTAGGTGCGGGGCGGCGCCGGCGGGCGCCGGGGCCCGGCTGGGCCCGTGCGGGCGGCCCCGGCCCCTCCCTCCCTCCCTCCCTCCCCGCGTCCTCACTGGGGCCGGCCCCGCGGCTCCTCACGGGGGGGGAGGGGTGTCAACCTTCTGCGGGAGGTGTTAGGCCCGCCTCCCGTGTGGAGGCGGCGCCGCTGATTGGCGCGGCGGCGCGTCCTTCAGCGGAGGCGCGCCGCGGATTGGTTGGGGCGGGCGGTGCGCGGGGTGGGGGAGGGGCGGCCGTTGGCCGTTCCCCGCGGTGAGCGGCGGCTGGAGCCGGGGGAGGGGGGAGGGGTGTGAAGTGTGTGTGTGTGTGGAGGGGAATGTTCACGGGGGTGGGGGGCTGGTTCCACCTCCCCTTCCTCCATCCCCCCACCCGGGAGGGGGCGGAAATGGAGCCGGTCCCATTTCTGAAGACGACACAAAATGGCGGCCGGGCGGCCCCTCCCCCCTCGTCAGCCCCGTTCCGGCCCCCGTCGCTCTCCGCCGACCCTCACAGGAGGAGAAGGGGGAGGGAGGGGGCACCGGGTGGGCCTCGCCCGCCTCTTCCCTGGGGGATAACCGCCTCCCTCCCCCCACCCCGGCTGCTTCCAGCCGCTCCCCGGCGCCGGGGAGCGCTGCCCTGGCGGAGAGGGGGTCGCTGCCGGCCCCCTGCTCCACTCTGACTTGGGGGTGGGGGGAAAGCGAAGCACTGAGTGAAAACGCAATCCGCAGAGCTCCCAAAGCCCCGAAAAATCCCCCCCCCCCAAACCGATCAGGACCCCGGGGACGCTGCTTGGAGGCCCGCGCGCCTTAACGGATCAAAGCGTCGCGACGGTAAACAGCGCCGCGACGCCTCTTCTGCGAACATCTTCCCCTTCCCGCGCACTTTGGGTGCCCAGAGCAGGTTCAACAGCTATTTCTTCGCTAGCTTAGGTGCTTTTTCCACCGTAGCCCCTGGCCTAAAGGCACAATGTTAAGAGAAAAGGAGTAGATGAACCGCCCCTGAAACGCCCGTGACTGCTAAAACCGTGGGAAAGTGCTGTTTTCCACCAGGTTTGGAGAGTGTTTAGCGCTCGTTATCAAGTGTTGCCGTTTTGTACTGGCGACTTGAGGGAAAAGCATCGTTCTTTGCCGAAGCAAGCGGCAAGCATCGAGAGTCACGTTATTTGTTTTAGTGCTACCTTTGCTCTTCTAGCCTCTGCCTTAGCGTCGAGGGAGCTCAGCTCACAGAACCGACAGCAAAACGTTAAAAGGAGACAGAAACGTCTTCACCGCGATCCGAGTTTGACAGCTTGGTTATTTCTCCAATTGTTTCAAATCTTAATTCATTTAGATGCAACCCAGCCCATAGGTTTGGAAGATGAGTGCTACTAGATATAAAAGTTGATATCCCGTTGCTGGTATCCTCTCCTGCTTGCAGATGCGTGCGTGTTTTGAGTCCTCTTTCCTCCTTTATTTCAAACTTTGCTTATGCCATCGCTCTAATTCGAAGACGCGGGGGTCCCAGGAGGGCAATTTTTTGCCTTGTTGTTCAAAACATTTCCTTAGTTGTGTAGCATAATTACAACTGCTGCAGAATTTTATAAATAATACAGTGTGGCTATTCTGCTTTTTGTTTTATTGAGCTCCCTGGTACCCAGCACATCGCTTGCTGCAGAGATCGTGCGTAGTACATACGGACCTCTTGTTGATCTCGAAGGCAGACCTGTTGACAAGGTGCTCTTCCCAATTTCTCCTTTCTCCACCTTTCCCTGGCTTTGTGGAGATCCGATGCCTGACACCTCTTTCATCGTAAATTATTCCTTAAAGGCTTTTAGACTATTCTAGCAGTTTTTCTGGTATAACCATTGCACCAGCCTGAGTTCTCAAGTTGGTGGCAGTATTGAAGACGTGCAAAACATACATTTGTTTTGTATATATCCCTGGAGAGGGGTATTTGTCCCAAGTGGTTGCAGCTCACCTGGTCTGAACCCAGAATGCGGAAAGGAACTTTGGGCCAAGAATGTGGTGGTTTGGCTCTTGAATGCCTGTGATCTATTTATTAGCCAAGATGAAGTGTAGGCATCTACTTCTGAACTAGTCACCTGCTCTCCTGTATAGCAAAACACGCGCTTCTAGGGTTCACTTCATCTCCTCTTAAGGTAGATGCCTTAAATACGACAGCCACGGTCTAGAAGCACTGTTTTTTTCTCCATTGATAGCAGAGCGAATTTGGATGACTGGCTCAAAAGACTTGATGTTTAGACGTGTGAAAGTTACTCTAGAGGCTTCTTTTGCCTATTTCTGGCTTCCTAAAGTTAATTAGCTATTTAAGAAAGGCTTGAATCTTCCTTTTATCTTGTAGAAATCGTAATAGGTTAAAAACCCACGAGGTATGTTGCAGCTTTTACAGAAGTTTGACATGAATTTTGGTATTCATAAGGTTGTAAATTCACGACATTTTTCTAGTTCTTGCACGTCCACAGTTTTTACAAATAACCTTCAGGTGAAGAACATCAGCCTCTGTGTCCCCTCTCTTTATAAATTCATTACACTTTCTTTGCATGTTGAGGAGTATTCTTGAGAATTGATTGTACGGTTCCATCTGCGCTCGTTTTTGAGAGAGAGAGCATCTTCTGCAATCCAACAAATTACAGACCCTTGTGTAGCATGTGATTTGTAGATGCAATTTAAGCGCTTAGCGATTCCAGCAGAAGACAAGCTTTGTTCTCCCTGGGTAAAGTCTTTGTCGAAATCAGCAGGAGGACTTCAAACCGACTCTGTGGAATTCCAGCTTTCAGAAATAATTTCCTGCTGTTTGTCCTGGGCCCCCAACATTTTTTTTTTCCTTCTTGTGGGTATTAAACTTCAGCTCTCAGCATTTCAAATAAGCTGAACAAAGTAAACCTCTGCTGATGCTCCACGTTCTCTCAGTATGTGCGGCGCTTGCATAAGCACACTGGCTAAAATGTTTCCCACGCGCTTTCCTCGGTTCGGCCGGCTTAAGAAACATTTTCATGAGGATCTCATGGGGACCAGGACGTGGTGCGCTCGACTCCGCAAAGTTTGTTGCTCAGGCCCGCTCCGTGCTTCTCGATACCCAATGTCCTTTGCAGTACTTCTACCAAGATGGTCTTTTCCTGTTTCGCGCTTTATTTTGCTGCTCGTTTCCCAAGCGACGGTGTTTTATTGTGTGAATTTTTGCTCTTGGGAATGTGCCGCTCTGCTGCGGCTTCTCTGCTCCTTTGTACCAAGTCGTTAATACCCAAGCGTTTTGTCTAGTGTTTTCCTACATTTCAGTTTCAAAGGTAGATGTTCAGCTTTAATCACCACCCTCTTAAATTGCCTGGAGTGCTTGATGAGAGAAAGTTTGAGCACCTTGTTTAACCCAGATTTCTTTGTTTCTATAAAAGAAAATTATAGCCATCACAATACCTGTATAAATATAACATGTCCTACGTGTTCGTAAGCAAAATACCGAAGTATATGCATGCAATTAAAAGCAGGACAGCTTTTATTATACATAATCTAGAGGTGCAGCCCGTGAAGAACCTGCAAACAAAGCAGTCGGGCTGTTTCAGCTGAGGTGTTTCAACTGACCTGCCCAGAGAAGGAGCTTTCCCCTCTCCGGCTTTGTTCGTCTTCCCGCTTTTGTCTGACCGCGGAGGCAGTCCTTCGGCGTACGTTCGGATGGCGCCTGTCACAACTGCGGGCCTGGTGTCGCTTAAAACGACTGTAATGAGAAGAGAGAGTGCTGAGCAAAGAAGTATTAACAGGAGGGGGATTCACAGTGCGCTGGCTCAGAGGGAGAGGAGGTTATTAAAGGGAAGAGAAACTACATAGACAGTGGAGGGAGGGAGGGAGGGAAGGCAGGCAGGGGAGAAGTTTGGGCTAATGCGATGGGTGCAGAAATACTCCTATCTGTAGCCAGGCAGCGTTTGTTTTCCTTGTGGACCAGCTTTATTTTTGATCAGAAAAACTTACATGAACTGACTACAGACAAATTTTTCTTTGTTTTCCTGTAGTGACAACCAAGACTCCTTAGATTTTAAGTGCTTTCAGTGAAATACCCCAGTATATTGCTTTAGTTTTCAAAATTCATTTTAGGAGATGCTCGCAATGTTTCGTTGCTGGTTGGGGAAGCACGGAGCTTTTTTTTTCTATCCCAAAGCTGGCAGATGCCTTTTCAGCAGGTCAGAGCATGCCGAGCCCGTTGCAGGTCTTCAGGGGCTTTCTTGGTGCTCGAATTTCTGTGCCTCTCCACAGCTCACCGATGAGTATAATTTTACTGGCAAATGCAGCCATCCTAGGGAAAAGCAACTTCTGCTGATGTAGCATCGTTTAGACTCGTCGCCTCTGCTGATGTAGTTTGCAAGAGGTGATGGTTTGCGTCTAGGCTGGATGTAGCGGCGTCGAGTACCTTTTAAAAATTATTATGTCTTTGGAAACGCATCATGTTCTTTAATTCCCCATCTCAAAGTGCCTTGTTGCACTTTAGGCTAATAAAAAACAAACCTGGAACAAAGCATTTGTGTGGGGCTTCGGGCGCGTCTCCCAAACGATAAAAGTACAAGCGCAGTTAAGGACTTTATGGGTTTTAGGGTTAATTAAAGGAAACTAAAACTGTGCTAATGCCATAGGTAACTGGAGAAAACACTCAATCCTTATACTAGCTCAATTTTTATTTATTTTTTTGCAGGTTATGGCACCTGGAGTACTGGGACCACCAATACTCAAGGTAAATTTCATATATGTATTTATATAAAGCATATCTGGGATATATTTCAGCTTATAACCTCTCTCTTTCTGTCTCTAGGATATAACTTTTATTTCTCTCTGGGCAGAGTAGTGGAGTATTGTACTCCTTTTTGTTGACGTTTAGCCTTCATTCTCCTCTACCTAGTAACTTGACTCTTGGAGTTTGTTTGTTTGTTTGTTTTAAGCTTCATCCCATCATCTTGTGATATATTCTAATTTCCACCTTCTGAGGGTTGTATATCAGAGGAACTACCTTAGGGCTGGCCTCAATTTTGCATGTGACTGATAATGTGCTTCATTTTATCACATGGAACTTATTAGCATTGTAAAATGAAGCATGTCCTGAAGTATTTGCCAGATTGGGCTCTCTGCTTTGAACTTCTTCCCAGCCTAGACAATAGTGGAAGAAGCGAGATGCTTCCGCAAGTAATACAATCTTCCTGAACGCATTTGCCTTTGCTGCAGTTTGGCTGCCGAGCGCATGTTGAAACTGAAACTATTCATATGAAATTGCAGCCTGGTGTATGAGTCGCTTCTGCTTCGTGGCTCAGATCTAGGAATAATAAGAACTGACTGTGGTCACGAACCGTTCTGCGGTTCCTCTGGATGAGGCTGTAGCTTGAGGTGAGAGAGGAACTGCAGGTGATTACGGTCTCCTGTGATGGGTCTGTGCTAAGCAGAGCACTTCAGGGCTGTAAAACAACAAATACCAGATTAGATAATTGAAAGTGTTATGAAATTGTGGTGTGTGTGTGTGTATATATATATATGTATACACATATATAAACACATATAAAATCCATTTCATTTTCATAAGTAGCTGTTGAAAGTACTAGCTTCTTTCCCAATCTATGCAAAAAGACACGTAATATTTACAAGCATTGACTGGAATTATGTATATTTAATCGTGAGCTCATGACTTCTATGCTTTGTTGCTTTTAGTGCTGAAACAGTCTTTCTTTTGCCCTGTTAAGGTACATACGCGACAAATGCGACAAGCTGGCAAGGTACGTGTTACGTGTGTTGTGTGTTCAGCTGTTTCTGTGCTCTCCTCAGCCTCTTAAGTTGGTCTGAACATTTGAAACTGTTTTGCAGCTTGCAGACTGCCTTCACTTGGAAATTAAAAGTGTGCAAAGATGTGATCTAAGTCTTTGCTCATTCCTCATGGTGCACTGTTAGAGTATCCAAAGGGCAGAGCAGCTTCCAGGAGAAGCCTGCGATTATTTTTACCTTGCTCCATGATTGTGCCTTTTTTTCGCTTTTGCTGAAGAGAAACTTTGTCCTGACTAGAAGCCAACGTCCTCTTAAAATGGGAGAATTAATTTGTGAATTAGGAAAGCTCATTTGTCTTACGTCTGCATTGCTCGTTTGATCTGGGATAGCCGGATATGTGTGTTAATAAAATAATACTGATGCTTTCCCCCAACGGAAGCCCAAGGTTGGCCCTTGTTATGCCACCACCTTGATGGTATACAAATGCAGTTGTCCACATGTTGGCTAGCAATTTTGCAGCAAAGTATCTTTTGCATTTCTCTAGTAAACCTTTCCTCTCAGAGAAATGTTTAGTTAATTAGCCTGGGCTTGAATCGTATGGCTGTTTTAGGCTATTTTTAATGCCTTCCCCAGGGAAGGACTAATGGCTGCGATGCTTTATGAAATACTGTTTCTTTGATCCTCGCAGTAAAAAAAAAATAAATACTGCACTGCACGTTGGGCTGTAGATTCAAACCTCCCAGGTCAAGTCACGTGTAAAAATGATTTTTTTTTTTTTACCTTCTATTATTTCTCTCTTTGTAAAGCCTGGGAGCACAAGGCAAGGACTAACACCCTATTGTGCTAGGTCTTGTGCAAATACGGAACAGAAAGGCAGTCCCCTGCTCCGGAGAGCTTACAATCTGAATAACAACAAAAGTGGCCAGATGGAAACGGGCAGATGGGGGGAAATGCAACGGAACGACGAGGCAACGGGCGCAATAGGCAGCGGTATCGGCGCACCAGCGGCCTTAACTGTTGTCAATTTTATTGTAGGCATCGCGGCCAAGGAGAATTATGAGGGATCTTCATGGCACACTTGGCAGTCACTTTACGAGAGCCCTAGGAGTGACATAGCAAAGGGTATGCCAGGTCAGAAGCAGCAATCGAAGAGCTGTTGAGAGGAAGCTCGCTTTTTTAGCGCAGGGCTCAGGACGCGTTCAGAGGAAGAGGCTGGCGGTTCGGCGAGCGGGGGCGGGCACGGAGGTGTTAGGAGTCTCCGGGGGCGCAGCCCTCTCGTTCCGCATCTTCAACGTTGCGTTAAGCGTGACGCGAGCGCGGCTGTAGCGCGTTGCTCTTTCTTCAATGTTACGCTGTCACCACAAGGTGGCTGGCTTTATGTTCTTTATTACTCGCTGCTTTGATTTTTCTGGTTAAACTGCTTCATAGCTTTAGTTGTCTTGGCTGGATACGTGGTTACGTGCCCAGCAGCCAGATTCTCTTCGATATTTTTGTCGGGCTGCACAGTGTAGATGGCTTAGGCTGACAAAACCCAGCAGCGTACACTGAGCTCGTTCTAAAAATCCCTACTGGGACCAGTAGCGCTCTGTTTCCTAGCAGTTAAAGTCACCAGAATGCACTCTTGGCCTTCAAGCTTTTAGGGTTGGGGTTGAACAAGGAACTTCCTGACTCTTGACGTCTTTCATTTTATGAAGCCAGATTTCCTTTAAGGAGTAAAGCCCAGCTGCAGCCTTGCCTAGTAGGGTCCATAGCATCCAAACTCTTCTTCCAGGTATCTGTGTCTTTATGATACTGTATTAACATTGTTTTTTTTTTTTTTTTTTCTTTTTTCCCCCTCTTTTCTGCCAGGCTATGAAGGCTATGACTATTACAATACCCAAACCACTGCTGCTAACACAGCAGCCACGTACAACTATGGTGCAGCAGCTGCTGCCACCTCCAGTTCTTGGGAAACTCCCAAAACTTCCGATATGAGCATGAACACCGATGTCAACACCAGCATGCCCGTCGCGTCGTACAGCACCGAAACTGGGACGAACGAGAACTCGGATTCCATCATAGCCAAAATTAACCAGCGTTTAGATATGCTATCAAAGGAGGGCAGTGGTGGAACAGGCGAAGGCATGGAAGACCAGGAGAGGTGACTCTTAGACTTGTTTCTTTTATAACAAAAATGAACATTCTGTTGTCACTGCAACTTCAAATCAAACTGCTCCGATTGTATTGGCATGATTCAGCACTTGTTGTTGAGAAAACAAGCTTGTTTGCCTGCAGTTCCTTTTTTTAACCTGTCCTGATTTTGTTTTTAATTTTTTATATACGTATGTATGTTTCAGGCATTAAAAGCCACTTTGTTGATTGACTTAGTACATTTTTACAGGCATTTTTTCATTTGCTTTTTTTTTTAAAGTTTCATAAGGTATCTTTTCATGTGCAGGAGGGCTTTTTTGTTTTCTCATAGAGCTCTAGTACTTTTTTTTTTTTTTCCTCCCACTATGTTAAATTATGCCAGTCTGGAGAGTTGTTTCCTTTTGTTGCACGCTTTGCTGCTCAAATGGTAACACACATCCTGGCAAGAGTTACGAAATAAATGAAGCTTCACCTTTCTCTGCCATTTGATATTTGCTGCTTCAGTCAGCCGAGATACTGCCAATTAATGCTTATCTGCATTAATTCCATACCTGGAGGCACAGCTAAGAGTTTTCATCTTAAGGACAAGGATTACTTGTTTTCTCATGTTGTTTTTTCCCTGCTGTTAGATTAACTTGCAGATTGGACAAAGCCCTGGAGTTTTCCTCTTTCTAGTAAAAAGGGGCTTTTTAGGTCTTTACAGGGCTTCTCTTTCAAGCCAGGAATTGCCATTTTGTTCGTATCAGTGTCTAGTTGTTTTGATGTTCCTTTTTTTCCTGCGGCTGAGATTCTTTGCTGGTATGTCCCCTTGCAGTTCTACGCTGCTGACCCTGAAAATGAGAAACAGCATTTTCTTTTGGCTTTACCTTTGCATGGGTTGTTGTAGGGAAGATTTTGGGATCTACCTTTAAACAAAGGGAGCATAATTCGGGCTGATCTGCTTCTGTAGCACTGTATAACATCTCCAAAGGGTGTTTTTTCAGATATTTGTATGGAAAACAGTGGGTTTGGGGGTGTTCTTGTTTTTCCCCTCTTCTCCAAGCTTTCTGAGACTAGGGAAAGGGAGATGTGGAAGGAAAGTGCTCACTAAGCAAGGTTTAATAAAATTGTATTCTTATTCTATTCTTCTAAGAACGTTTGGATTGTGATAATAAATAGGTACAAACGGTTGGGTGATGTGTGGGACCGTTATGCTAGCTGCTGACTGTTCTCTCTTTGCTGTGCAGCTCTTTCAGGTTTGAGTCTTTCGAATCGTATGACTCGAGGTCTTCAATGAACGACCGTGACATGTACAGATCTGGCTACGATTACGGGGAAGTGGGAACCGATCGGAACGATTCCTTTGGGAGCCAGTTCGACAACCGCAGGGATCAGTCGCGCAACCGAGGAAACAACTACGGCCTCATCCGAGGAAGGGGGCAAAACCGCGTTCAGAATCGGGGGCGTCTCAACACTTTCAATCGCAGTGACCACTTCATGCCCTCCTCCAGTACGGAGCGCCTGTCGGCTCGCTGGAATGAGTTGAACTACATGGGTGGGCGCGGGATGGGCGGGCCTGGTCCCAACAGGCTCCCTTCTCTCTTCTCCCAAGCCCTTGTCCCTGACTACGGCGACTATGGAGACTATGGAGATTACGGTGATTACGGCGACTATGGAGACTACGGCGATTATGGTGACTACGGCGACTATGGGGACTATGGAGACTATGACTATGGCATGATGGGCGTATCGGGCATGGGAATGGGACGGTACGGTAACATGCCGTACGGAATGGGGCGGCAACGAAACAGAGACAGAGTGAGTACGGTGCCGTGGCACCTGAACACCCTCACGGTAAGTTGTCACTGTTTTTCCTGTAAAATTCCAGTCAGCTTGCTTTTTGCTCCTGCAGTCAGCCTCAGCGCTAGGCTTTGCTGTTACTCTGTAGAATTCAGTTTTTTGGAGACGTGCCGGTCTGCCTCAGGTGGCTTCCACCTCTGAAAAACTGAAGTCCTCCCAGAGAGAGCAAAGTGTCAGGCAGCTTGTGGGTTCCTATGGGTTGTTTTTCTTTTCTTTTCTTTTTTTCTTTTTTTTTTCTTTTTTTTTTTTTTTTTTTGAAATAGAGCCTCTGAACATTTATCCCTTCCAAAATCAGCTCTGGAGGGGGGGTGGGACGCTAACTTGTTTGTTCAAGCTAGCTATAAATACGGCGGTAAATCCTTTTATAGCCAGGTAGAAGTCTGTTGGGGTCATGTGGGCTTAAACTGCTGGGGGAGGCATAGCAGGAGGATGGACTATTTTGATAAGTGCTTCGGTACCTAGAGCTGATGAGGGTGACCGGTTTCTTCCAACTCTAGCCGAAAAGGAGAGGTTTCCGCAACCGTTCAGGAGGACGATCAGATAGCGAAGGAGGTCGCAAGCGAAAACAGTCCCAAAGCGGAGATGAGCCAGACAGCAAACAGGCAAAGACTGACAGTGAAGGAGATGACACTGAAAATGGTATGTGCCTGTCTTCGTTCTCTAGTACTAGTCACTCTTTCTCCCTACATTTTTAAGTGTTTTATCTTTCAACTGGCTGTTGACTGTTAATTTCCAGAGCTGTTGTACTCATTAGCCTCTAGCATTGCTGATATTGTAGCACTCCTGTAAGTGCCTTCTTGTGCACCGTCTTTATAGTAGTGTTTTACGGCTTGAAACTAAATCAGTGCTCGAGGTTGGTATCGTGAAAGTAATGGCAGTCTGCAGCAGAGGCTGACAGGCAAGGAGAAAACAGTGAGCAGTTTATCTTCACTGGGATTTTGAGCCGTTATCCCAGTACTTGGTGACTTACTAGATACCAGCAGGGCCCCTTGTAGCTTTGAGTGGGAGAAAATAAAGTACTTCCTCCGACACCAGCTAAATGATTTTTCTTGTGTGCAGCAGATGAGGGCGAAGGAGAAGAAAAATCGGGAGATGAAGCTGACAAAGGTGTAAGTAACCTTTTTTTTTTTAAGTCTTTGACAAATGTGTGAGCATTTAAGCACTGTAGCACTTTCCTCTCTTCCCTTGACAGTGTCGCAGGCAGAATTTTTAGAATGATCCCAAACTAATATTCTAAACGCACATATTCTGAAAGTTCTTGTTTCTCATAATTTCCCCGTGCCCTTCAACAAGGGTTACTGGCAGACTCGTTTGCACAGAGGTGCTTTTGCCAAGGTCCTAAAAACACAGTAGCACAAGATTTAGGGCACAGCACCTGTACGTCTGCTCCTGGCTCTACCGGCAAGTCTCGTTAAGGCTAAGTTCCAATTAGGGATTGGCTTTTTTACTTTCTTTGGTTTGTTTGCTGAGATAGATGGGGCTCGTTGTCATTTGTCTTAAGTGACTTGTGACTGGATGTAGTTGTTAGTAAGGTGCTACATGAAGGAGTGACTCTTCTGTGAAATATTTAAAATTTGACAGAAGCAACGCGTAGTTGTTTCCCACATTGGGTTACATCTCACTGTTATTTTGTAAATGTTGTGATTCAAAAGTGTTGACAATCCCCAAATGACACAACCCATCCTCTGCTCTACAGTCTTGCTGGTGGCAGGGTGGACTGTGAAACTTCCAAACCTCAGAAAATGACAATGATTTCTTTTTGTCCTTTTTGTTTTGTTTTTATTTTCCAGGAGAATGGGAGTTGTGGCGATTTGGCAAAGGAAGGTAGGGTGGCTCCCCCAGCGCGCAGGTCTCCCGTGAACTGGACGTACTCCAAACTGGTGTGCTTTTACCTTCTGGCACTATCTAGAGGGCTTTTCTTTTCTTTTCTTTTTTGTCAAAAGCTGTTGCAGCTCTGGCTGTGGCGTGTTAGGGCTCCGGTAGGTGTGCCACTGCTCGTCATGGCTGTTTTGCAGGGTAGTAATGAAGTGGCTGCACTGCTTCTAGGCTTCTTCATACGGACCGTTGCTGCTCGTATGAACGCACGGGCAGAGAGGAAGTGTTAGCCGTAGCATCAGCTTATCTTCCTGCCCGGCTTGGATGAGGTTGATGAGGGAGCGCACGTCTAGCCACATGGCAGAACGAAACCAAAATTGTCATTAACCAAATCGCTTTCACTGGTGGCTTCAGTCACTATGCTAAACCCTGTGTATATATATATATATATATATATATTCCCCCCCCCCCCAAATAGATGGGACTATATCAAAGTATATCAGATATTTAAAACTTAGATGGTCTAGAGGAGCTGAAGCCACTTCAGCTGCTTTTGGATTTAATTCTTTGGAGTTTAGAGCAAGGTTGTGCCCCAGTTGAAAGTGTTTGTGCGAGAGGACGCTGCCTCTTGAGTTCTCATATGCGTTGGCAGTGGTTTGCTTTCAGGAAAAAAGCTTGAATGTCGTTGATCATGTTCTCTTTGCCCATTTGGATCTTGTTTTATGACTTCAAGATTAATTCCCTTGGTTTTAGGATTTATCTGGCTTTTTCGAGCTTTGTATATCCCTACTGATTTGAAATTATGACTGTTCTGTGAGACTGTACAAAGCAGAGGAGTTGGAGCTTGTTAAATACTGGAGACACATGCACTAGGTTGATTATACTTATTAGTTAGGACACGCCAACCCCAAGCATATTTTACCTGACTTGGGGGAACAGCATGAACAGCTGCTGTTGCCCATTTTTGATTATTCTCAGGATTGAAACCAGCTATAGCTGGATGTTCAATTTTTGTTGAAGTCTCCCTCCGATAACCAGGTCTTGACCTAAAGTGGAAGTTCTGGTCTCTGCACTCCTTCACCCAAAGACGTTGCGGGTGAATTATTACCTGAGCATGTTGCGTGAGGCCAATATACCTCGGACCCATTACTCACAGCTTCCTGCCCTAAAATACTGTATAGATTAGGCCAGCTAAATTCTTGGGTCTGCTGCTTTCTCTATAATTCTTAAAGCTTTTTGGAAGGCAGCATGAGGAGTAGGCCTAAAACTGTCCTAAAGAAGCAGAACTGCTGCTGAGGCACTAACAGCATCTGTGCTGCCTTTTGTTACCTGACTTTCCTAAGTAACTTCTTCCCTATGGAAAAACAGACAAAGAGGAAGAAAAGAGAGTACAGGGAGAATAGCTCTTCCCAAGGAAGTGAGAGTTGACTTTGCAGCAGTGCTTCTGTGGCACCATGAAAGTCAGGACTCTTGTGACTGCTCTTTCCAGTAACGGCTTGTCTCGTTGCTGTCTACAAAGACTTAAGTTAATGTTGCAACTTGAGGGAGTTGGAGGATGATGGTTTTATGCCGGAGACCTGAGAAAGAGGCTGCTGCTTACCTGTGGTCAAGAAGCTGACTTGTGGGAGGGAGGGAAAACGGAAGAGTTGCCAGAGACCAGGAGAAATTACAACTTCCCAAAGCCAAGGGTAAATAGGAGGCTAAGGAAGCAAGCTCCCAAAGTATCTCGGCCAGCAAAGCGTGTGGACGTGAGTTGTTACACGGCAACTCCTGAATTTTTCCCTAGCATCTGGAGATGGCTGTGACGATGATGATGAGGAGGTGAAAAAGAAGAGGGAGAAGCAGCGGAGAAGAGATAGGATGCGTGATCGGGCAATGGACAGGTAAGAGGAATGACAAGCCGGCACTTCTGTGAATAGTCACTGTAATGTTTGAATTGTCCTTATAATATTCAGCCAGAATATTCCTCTGTGCAGATGTAGGAGAAATCTGAAGCGCTAGCTGAAGTTGCACTACAAAATAAAATTATGTTATCAGAACAGAATGGCATTTTGAATCTTGAGGAAAAAGATTATAGGTAGAAAATTAAATGCTTAACTTGTTCCTGATTTGTGGTTCTATTGCTCTGCGTAGAATCCAATTTGCCTGTTCTGTGTGCAAGTTCCGCAGTTTTGAGGAAGAGGAAATCCAGAAACATCTACAAAGCAAGTTTCACAAAGAGACCTTGCGATACATAGGTACCAAACTTCCAGACAAAACCGTTGAGTTTCTGCAGGTATGTGGGTAGCCCAGCGTTGGTTTAACCTTTCTGTGACTTTTCTGCATGACTGCTGGGCTGTTTGGGGATTTCTGTACTCGTGGGAAGAATGGAGGGGCTCATGAATTCATTCACGTACAGCTCCGGCTTTGTCGGCTTGCGTCACTTGTTAATGTGTCACTTGGTGACATCAGTTGACGTTAGGTGGTTTCTCGTGCAAATAACCGTTTCCTTCCCAAAAGGAATTTAAACAGAAAAGCCAGGAATGAATATTCTGTCAGTTGTCCTCTCCTTCCTCTGGCCTAGCTGTGTAGATGGCAAGAGAGAGAAGGGCTGGGATGTTTTATTTCCTGGATGACGATATTTGGGTTTGGGGGTTAAGTGGCATCTTTCAACCACTTTGCCACTCCCTCAGCGCCCTTTAAGAACACGAACCTGACGGTGACAAGGAAATAGGCTTCGAAGAGGTGCTGGATTTGGCTCTGACTTGGATCTTTCAGGTTCTTGCTACGATAGAGATGACAGGGGCAAGAAAACATCTGGCTCATCTAGTTAGTTAACTAACGTCGGTCTTCCTTGTGGGTTTTCTGTAGAGATTTCATTTCCGTTTCGTGCTACTCGATCGTCTCGGTGAGTTCTGTCGTCTTCCCCTCTAGGAGTACATCGTCAACAGGAATAAGAAAATCGAGAAGCGACGTCAGGAACTGACGGAGAAAGAGGGAACAAAACAGAAGCCGGATCCGTTTAAGGGTGAGGAGCTGTTCCGTGCCCAGAGCCAAGCGTTGATGCCTGCCTGCTTAAGGACCTGCTGTGATTCAGGACTCCTGTGGGCAGGCCCAGACACGGGGTGTTTGTAGCCTGTTACCTGTTGATAATAGCAACTGGCTCGTAGGTTAAACAGGCCGTTGGATGCCCAAGCTTGGCCGTCTCCTTTAGCAGAAAAGCAGCCACCTTGCGCATGCTGTGAAAGGGGGTTGTCCCCAAAACATAGGAGCGGGGCAGGCTGACCGGAAGGACTTAACAGACCGATGGCAGCTAAAAAGAGTGGGGGGCCAGGACTGAAGGGACCACCCGTGTCCTCTGTCAGAACCTGCAGTACTGCCTCTTTACCATGACCTACAAAATCCGCCAGAACCTCGTAGGTTCACTTGTGACTTTGAGAACTGCTGCATCTTGCAAGTTTTTCAAGAAAACAAATGCATGTGACTTTGCATTTGTGCCATTATAACTCCATGTCAGGTTCTGGCCGTTAAAATCTAGCCAGCTTTGTGAAATGAGTTGTCTTTTGGGAAAGAGAGAATACTCGTCCTCACTGTAGCTCTTCATGCAGTAGGTTCATGAAACTGTTGCAGTGGTACAAATACTAAAATAGGTGGACAGTGAAAAGCTCCCCAAGGATCGTTGATTTTGTGGTCGTTAAGCTAATACTGCTTGGTCCTGGGTTCGCTTCTAACGCTGAAAGAAACTTTTGAAAGCAGTGAGGTTGATCCACGTGGGCTTTGGTGGAAAGTGAGATGGGAAAATCCACCTAGCCTGATCAACACACCTATCTCCTATATAGTTTTCCCCCCCTCAGCCACAGAAGGACATTTGGTCCCAGTCTGGGAGACTGGTTCTGTCGTAGTGAGTGTAGTCTAGTTAAGCCGCACGTTGACTCCCAAAATGAGCGCCCAGGCTTTTTGGTGGAGGATCTGAGCATAGGAAGAAAGAAGAAACAATCCTAAAGCTGGGGGAAAATCAAGTTGTCCGTTCCACCTTTGTGACCTTTAAATCAGATAGAGGCTTGGAGAGGCAGGCTGGTTTCGACTAGGCTAGAGGAAAACAGGGTTCAGTTCCTGGCTTTGCCTCAGGTAAGTTGATTGCTTTGTACCTTGGGCTTGTTACCCCCAAAACTACCTCTCTTCCTCCCGCACTTGTGTGCTGCATTGGTAAGCTCTGTTTAAGAGCAGAATTACCACAGCTTCTTTCCTCCTTGTGTTAGAATAAGGTATGTGAGCTTTGTCTCTAAAGGGAAGGCAGAAACAGCAAGGAATACGGGTGCCGAGTTAACTTGTTGGCCATGAGCTGGGGAGGAGAGCATTACTGGGTTAGAGGGGGTGGAAATGGGCATTAGCAGCAGAATGTGTTATTTGCTTTGAATTTTGGCTGACGCTACCTCGTTGCTGTAGGTATTGGCCAGGAACATTTCTTCAAGAAGATCGAGGCAGCTCACTGTATGGCTTGTGACATGTTAATTCCTGCACAGAACCACCTTCTCCAGAGGCATCTGCGATCTGTAGATCACAACCGAAACCGCAGAGTAAGCATCTGGAGCGTTTAATCTTTGCTGAGAGCCTGGGTAAGGGGGGTGTCAGCCTGGGCTTGAGGTTTCCTTGTGGCTTTGGCTCGTTTTACTTTTTGCAGCCTCTGAAAACATACAGGATGAGGGACTGAGCAGGGAACCGCGAGGGGTCTGTGGGATGCTGGTGGGTGGCCTGGGCAGGCTTTGCCCTTTTGTAGGGAAATCCGAGCAGCTGAGCAAATGAGAAACACTGGGGCGCTTCTGGAAGCGGGAGGGATGATGAGCGGAAGAGGTTAGATTGAAAGGGAGACCCGGGCTTTTCGTTTGCATGTTAGCATGGTACGTGAGTGATTTTATTTTATTTTATTATTTATTTATTTATTTTGTAACTTGGACCGCCAGTAGGAACTGAAGTGCTTGCGCCCTCCCTGGCCGGGCTTGGGAAAAAATCCTCTGGGTCAGGAATGGTGTTCAGGGTTTGCGCGTTCCAGGCAGGCAGGGATGGATCCACCGTTACGATTGACTGGTCTGTGATGATCACAGCTTTGCAGAAATAACCGATACCTTTTTCTTTCCCGTTGGGGTCAGGCTGCTTGAAGCTCAGGCATACTGTATAAATTTGCAGGTGAAACGTTCTTTCCTCAATTCGCAATGCTTTCTAGGACTCTTTCCTAAAATCACCTCTGAGGGAACATTGAGGACACTTAGGGAATTCAGATATAATCTGTGTCTAATTTGGCACAGGTTGTAGAGGGGGTTCTAAATCGAACGGGTCAGTCCAGTCCCAGGTCAAGGAGCAGCAGTGGAAGGGTTGTGCTGGTAAAAAGGAAGGAAGGAAGGAAGCAGCAGTTTTTTTTTTCTGCTGTATGGTGTAATCACAGATTCTGGCTGTCCAACTCTAGCTGCTCCAAATCTTTGGAGAAAACAAGCTCTGCAAAACCAGCCAACCCCTCTGGAAGCTGTTTCAGACACTGCTCCAGGCACCACTTCACGGTGGTTGGGGAGCTGCCTTAGCTGCCGGTAGCATGGAAGTCTGTGCGGCTTGTCATCTCTCGACGCGAGCCCAGATTGGGACAGGATTGAGGTTCAGTCAGAACAGAAACACGCGAGTACCGCAGGGTCGTCTCCGTCTCCGCTGTGTTGCCCTCTGCGTAACTATCCTGGCCTCTTCTGCGCTGAGGATTGTTGGATATTCGGGTGATGTTCCAGCTGTTGGTACTGAAATGCCTTTTCTTTTTCCAGGGCTTGTGTTAGCAGATGAAGGGTTGATGCTCCCTTGCCTTGTTTTTTGCGACCTGCTCAGGGGAACTGCCTAGAGTGGGAAATTGGGTTTTCCAAGCCTTGCTGAGAAGGAGGGAATATAGCATCTCGAGCCAGACCCCCGTGGGAGCTCTTCCCCTTTCAGCCTGGCCCAGTAACCCCCATGTTTCTTTGCTTTCTAGATGGCTGCGGAGCAGTTCAAGAAGACCAGCTTACATGTCGCCAAGAGCGTCCTCAATAACAAACACATCGTCAAGATGCTGGAGAAGTACCTCAAGGTGAGTGAGCAAGAAAGTCGTCAGCTTGTGCGGAGTTGCCGGAGCAGTGGGGGACAGGCTCCGCCGTGGTCTCCGCCTTGAATGCTGGAGTAGCTCAGAGCCGAGTATTCGCTGTGTGTGCTGCATGTTGGTCACAGAACGCCCTGCTACGTACGGTGCGGAGAAGTGTAGGTTCCACTCCGCTCTCTTATCTATAGCGTAAATCTTAGGTCTGGTTTCTTTTTCTCTATAGGTGGTTTACCACTTCTCATGGTTTTTTTTGTTTTGTTTTGTTTTTTTTTTAACTTGCAGACTGTACCTACTGTAATTCCCAGGCGCACGTAGCTCAGTTATGAAACCATCCAAATGGAAACATAATTAAGAGACAAAAAAAAAAAAAGTAGCGAAAGGAGCTCCAGTGCCCTCACGCCAGCCCTCGAGCTGCGGCCTGGGGGCTGGGTTCGGCCCAGTGCAGAGAGTGAGCGTGCGGACTGGGTAGGCGCCAGTTGAGTCCCATAGGACTTGAATTGGACTTGGAAGGCTCCTGGGCCACCCACTAACCCCACCCTGCACCAGGGTGAATTTTACCCGGTGCAAACAGCCAGGCTCCGCAGCGCTCCCGGCAGCTCGACCGAGCGACGGAGCGCCCGGGGGCGTGCAATTCCCGCGGGCCGAAACGCTCCCGCTAGCCCCCCCTCCTCCTCCCTTGAGATCCGAGCTGGGAAAGCGGCACAGAGCGCCCCAGCCGATCCGCACTGCCGAGACGGAGCGCGAGGAGAGGGGCAGGGCCTGCGCCAGGTAGGGTTTGGTTAGGCCCAAGCCAACACTCGGAAGGGCAGAAGGAAGCCGGAAGCCAGCGCAGTCTTCAGAGCATGGTGGTAATATGTTCCATGCGGAAGCGCCGCTGAGCGAGCGGGGCGGTGGCGTGCCGCCCGCCCCCCTCCCGCCCCGTTTCCAGGCGGCCTTTCCGAGGGACGCCCGTGTAGGAGCGCGTTGCGGTAATGCGGTCTGGAGGCGGCGCGGGCGACGGGCGAGGTCCGCGTCTCAGAGGAAAGGTCGCAACCTCCTCGCCGCGCGAAGACGAAAAGAAGCGCTTTTGCCTACTGCTGTTACCTGGAAGTCCAGGGGCAGCCCAGGATCCAACAGGAGCCCTGTTTGCAAACGTGGCTGACAGGGCAGGCGCACCCCCGCCTTCCCGCGGGGGAGCAGATGGTTCCCCTGTCCCACCGGCATCACTTTGGTCTTACCCGGATTGAGCCTCTGCCAGCTAGCTCTCATCATGCCCAGTCTCTGCTAGCCTCTAGCAAAACTGCGACTCCACCCTCTGGGTCCAGTGAAAGAGACTTTGAGCTGAGAGTTGTCAGCGTATGATGGCACTGCAGCCAAGTGATGAGGCTGTCTCCCCTAGCGGCCTCTCATACACGTTGAACAGGAGGGTGACACAAAAAACCCTGCGGTACCCCACACGAGAGAGCCCTCGGGGCAGACGAGCGTTTGCCCGGTGCTACCCTCTGGGATCTCTCAGAGGAAAAGAACGGAACCACTCAAGTGCAACTCCGTCTACCCTTGCCAGGGTCCGCAGGCACGTCAACAACACCTCATGATCAACGGTATCAAAGGCTGCCGGCAGATCTAAATGAATCAGCACTGGGCACCTGACCTTTGTCCATCGGCAGGAGGAGATCTTCGACCCATCCCAGCACGGTCTCCGTACCATTCCCAGGTGCAAAACCAGACTGAAAGGGGTGGAGGAAATCTGAGGATTCCAGGTAATGCCAGAGCTGCCTCGCCAAAACACTCTCGGCAACCTTCCCCAAGAAAGGAAGGCCGGAGACAGGGCGATGATTGACAAGACTGTCAGCGTCAAGAGATGATTTCTTGAACGTGGGCCTAACGATTCCTCCTCTGAGGGATGCTGGGCACCTCGCCCTTCCAAAGGGAGGCCGTGACAGTCCCCACCAATAGTGGACTTCATATCCCCCGTAGAGTTTACCAGCGATAACGGACTTGGGTCCAGATCGCAAGGTATTAGCCTCAAGTTCCCCCCTAGCCTCCAGAACCTCAGTAGGTAAGGCTGGCTGGCTGAACCTCAGCCAGAGAAGATTTAACATTGTGTTTGTCCTCCACCTGCATGGATCTGCTCTTGTGGAGGCAGCCAATCTGGTCTGAATCTCTGATCGATCTGGTCCGTGAGGCAGAAAACCGCACGAAACCTTTGGTCTGGCGAGCAGAGACGGCCTGGGTTTGCTGGGCTGTCCCGTCGGCGGCGTGCCTCCGCTCAGCAGGACATCCCAGACGCTGTGGTGGAGTGGGAGAGCTTCTCTCTCCTGGCCTCCAGCTCAGCTGTGGCGGGGGAGTTCAGAAGCTCTTGGTCACGGTCGATCAGATTTCAGGCGAGGTTTCTGCCGCTGGCATGCTGCCCTCCTCCCTTCCCATTTCATCTGTTGCAGGCCGTCCGTCCGCGTACCTTGGTGACCTGTGAGGAAGGGAGAGGGAGTTTAGAACCACGCCGTGTCCTCGGCGGTGGCACGGTGGCGCCTGCTCTGTGGCAGGGCCGACGCTAGGGTCCGGCGCCCGCTGGCCGCGCGGTGCTCGCCCCCCACCTAACTGAAAATGCACGCAGAGCCAAACAAAACGGGCCCTGCCCCGATGGCAGCGGTGGTAGGAGCCCGTGTCGGCCCGAACGCAGGTAACGAGGTCGAACCCTCGGGGCCTCGATCTCCCGAGGAGATCCCTGCTAGCGCGTGGCGTGGCACGACGCGCAGAGCGAGAGCCCCGGGCCGGGGCCGCGCGTACGCGAGGTTAACGTTAAGTTACGTCGCTTCCTACAGCTGGATTTCTTTGCTCTCCAGAGAAGGGTGCTAGGAAGGCCTGGAGCTTACTGGTTGTCCCCGACCTCTCCTGCTGCGGGGCGTAGGGGGGGAATTCGGTGCACCCAGCTGGGACCGGCAAGAGGTTGAGGAATTGTTTCTTTCTTTCTTCTTTTTTTTTTTTTTTTTTAAAAAAAAAAACGGTCTCCGTGAGCTGAGCTCCTCCCAGCTGAGAGCGCAGCCGACGGCCCCGGCTCGCTCTCGCCAGGCATCGCAGCACACACAGTCCTTCCTTAGCGTAGCGGCCATGCCCGGTACTCGCCCGCTGAGCAGAGCGGGGCAAGGGAGACGTAACGTACTCCGAGGTGCGGGATTCGAGCACTCTCCTGGGGCGCTGCTTTCTCGCTGAAAGATTAGCACGCGCGGTGTCTGTAGCAGCTTTGGGGCTTGACACGATGGATTTCCACGATTGAGAACCTGCCGTTTCCAATCGAGTGCGGTTGCAAAACCTCTGCTTTTCATGTCTGAGGTTCCCTCTACCTCGCTGCGGTCCAGTGACTCTTCTTCTCTCTTCCCCTCTCTCTTTGTCAGGGTGAAGATCCCTTTACGGATGAAATCACCGACCAGGATGTGGATGAAGCGGAGGCCTTGGAAGGTGGAGATGGCGGCGGGGAAGGCGCAAGCGAAACCGCTACCGCAGAGACCGCCCAGGCGGAGGAAGGAGGAGCAGGGGACGCGGGCGACGCTGCGGACGTGGCTAAAGCGGGAGAAGAAACCGAAGGCGCTTCGGGAGAGTTGTCTAAAACCGAGGAGTTTCTTAAACACGTAGGGGAGCAAGATCGCCCGAAACAGCTGCTGATGCCCCCTTTCCTGCAAGATGAAGACCAAATGGAAGCAGAGGAGGAAGCAGAGGAGGAAGCAGAGGATGCGACGGCCGTAGCCGCTTCGGAAGCGGAAGCAGAGGCGCCCTCGGAAGCAGCCGTTGAGGCAAGCCCGGAGGAGCTGCCTTCGCTTTCAGAAACTCCCCAGGAGCCAGCAGCTTCCACAGAAAGCAAAACTGATGCCTGGGCAGCCAAAGAGAAAGAGGAGGAGGAGAAGGAGGAGGAAAAAGAGGAGGAGGAGGAGGAGGAGGAGGAAGAAGCCGCGAGCAAGGCAGCGCCAGCTGGATGCAGTGAGCAGGAGGAGGAGGAGGAAGAGGAGGAGGAGGAGGATCCACCAGCAGCTGCTGAGCCGCAGCAAGAATAACTCTGTGAATGTTTGTGTGAAGGTGATTGTCCTGCACTGTTGTATAATCGATATTTTGAATTTTGTTTCATTGGGTGGGTTTTATTTTTTTTTCCCCTCCTGTCTTACCAAATGCAGTACCTGAACGTGCGGTGCCCGAAGCGTGGCCGGTTTGGGGGGTTTTCTTTTTATTCAAGGGGGAGGGACTGAGCTGCTCTGTTTCGGGAGCGGTCGTGCGCTTACCTTGTCTCGTTCGGTAGACTTGCTTAGTTCCACTTTCGACGTCCTTTCTTTTCTTTTTTTTCCTCTTTTTTTTTGCGTTTTTGTTCTTTTTTTTCCTCTCTCTTTTAGGTTGAAGACTGCAGGAAGCTGTACATTCCCTGAGAAACACTTGAGCTGCCTCACCACCTTTTTTGAATTTTAGAATTGGAAAGCTGGGGTTTGCAAAATAAAGCCGTGATTAGAGCCGACAGCTGTTTGGTTTTTAAGCACAGCAATAAAGCTGTATGATTTCTTGTGTGACAGAGATTTGGTCCTTTTCATGATCTCCCGTCCTAGTAATATTTAGGATACCATATTCCTCTGTGTAGGGAATATTTATGTGTTTACTCCCCGGAAAGGAGATACTTGGTTGTTTTTTTTTTTGTTTTTTTTTTTTGTTTGTTTTGTTTTTTTTTTAAGTCAGGAAATGCATTAACTTCATCTACCTCCACTACTGCATGAGAATTAGGGTCCATAATTGGGTTTTTAAGCAGCAACTTGATTCCATCTAGCAATCAGGCGCCCGGTTTGCTCGGAGCGAAGCTGCGGCGCGAAGCCCGTTTGCCCCGACACGGCGGTTTTAAGGTCGCGGTCGCCTCCGGTTGAGCGCAAAACGCCGTTGCCGGACGCTGTCACGGGATTGATGAAGCTGGGTCGAGCTCGGTGGGTAGGCGCTGGCTTGTTAAAATGTTCTGACCTGTGGCTCGCAGCGTGAAGTTGGATGCGGACCCTCTACGGCCTGGAATCAACCCAGAGCTTGAAATTTGCAATAAATTTCCAAATCTGAAACAAATCTCCGGTTGTAATTGAGTTGCTGACAAGGCGTCTGCTCGAGCGAGCTCTGCCTCAGTTTCTCTTCTCTGCTACTTCGTTTTTTTTTTTTTTTTTTTCCCTAAATCCTCCACCGCAGGCAGTTTTTTCCAAGGAAGGGTTGCGCTGAGCGTCAGGTGAGGGCTTCAGAGCGCCGCGATCGCACCGTCCCGCGCTGCTTAAGCTGTGCTAATACCTTGTGGCTAACGAACCGCCGCTGCTGCACCTTCCGCCGCAGGTAACGAACGGCTCCCGCGCTGCTAACGAGCGGTTCGCCCGCTGCAAACGCACGCTGGCGACGCTAAGGAGCAGAACCGCGCTGCAAAGCGATGGCCCTGCACTGCAACGCCACCTCGGCACTGCAATGCCGCCCCGGCGCTGCTACCGAACCAGCCCTCCGCTGCAACACGCACCCCCGGGGCGCTGCAGCTCGGTCTCGCCGCTAGCAAACCGGCTCTGCCCTGCCGGGGCCGCAGCTCGGGTTGCGACGGCCCCAACCGCGGGCGCCCGGCCCAGGTCGCGCCGCCCCGCGGAGCCGGGCCGAGGGGCTCAGCCCCGGCGCGCCGGACTTTGCCCTTGGCACGCGCGCGCCTGCCTGCGGCGGCGGGACAAGGGTCGGCGGCGGCGGGCGCAGCGTGTTCTCTCTGCGCAGCGTGTCCTTGATGCGGTGGCGCTTCCCCCCCTCCCTCCCTCCACCCCCAGTGCATCCCCTTGTGCAGCGTGTCCCTTGTGCACTGCTTTCCCGTTGCAGCGTGTCCCCCGTGCAATGCTTTCCCGTTGCAGCGTGCACCTCCGGTGCAGCCCTCCCGTTCATTGCAACTTGCAACCATCCTCTGTGCAACCTCCTCTGGGCATTGCACCACCACCCCTCGATCACCTGGTACAACCACCTCTTCCCCTCCTCCCCCCCCCCCGGTGCATTGCACCCCCAGGACAACCTCTCAGTGCAACTCCCCCCACCCTGTGCATTGCAACATGGGAGCAGCCCCCACCCCTGTGCATTGCGCCCCAGAACCCTGGTGCGACCTCAGCGTGCATTGCACCCCGGTGCAGCTACCCTCCCGTGCATTGCACCCCGGTGCAGCCCCCCCCCACCCATGCATTGCACCCGGGTGCAACCCTCCCCAGAGCAGCCACACACCCCATGCATCGCACCCCGGTGCAACCCTCCCCGGTGCACCCCGGTGCAACCCTCCCCAGCACAGCCCCCCCCCCCGTGCATTGCATCCCGGTGCAGCCCCCCCCCCCCGTGCATTGCACCCCGGTGCAGCCGCCCCCCACCCATGCATTGCACCCGGGTGCAACCCTCCCCAGAGCAGCCACACACCCCATGCATCGCACCCCGGTGCAACCCTCCCCGGTGCATTGCATCCCGATGCAACCCTCCCCAGCACAGCCACCCACCCAGTGCATTGCATCCGGTGCAGCCGCCCCCCGCCCCCCCGCGCACTGCACCCCGGTGCAACCCTCTGCCCTCGCCGCGCTCCCCGCCCCGCGGCGGCAGGACCGCGCGCGGCCCCGCCCCTCCCGCGACGTCACGGCGCGGCCGGGCGCGCGGGCGGGGCCGGCGCGAGGCGCGGCGGTTGGCGGCGGGGGCGGGGCGCGCTACGCCGTGACGCACAGGCGCAGCGCGGTGAGGTCAGTGCGGCGCCGCTGTCGGACCCGCTGCCCCTCGGTGTCCATCTCCCCCCCTCCCCTCCCCCGCCGAGGCCTCCCCCGCCCCGGCCCGCGCCTGTCTTTCCCCACCCCCCACCCCCTCAGCGAGCGGCGGAGGAGGAGACGCCTTCCCCCTCCGGGCCCCGCGGGACCCGGCCCCGGCGGGAGGGCGGCTCGCAGGGCCTGGCCCGGCCCGGCCCGGCCCCCTCCCCGCTGCCGTCGCCGCCTCAGGTAAGGGCCAGGCCGCGCGCGAGGGGAGCGGCTGCCCGGAGCGTGGGTGTGGGGGTGGGGAGCGCGGCCGAGGGGCGGTATGTGTGTGTGTATATATATATATGTGGGGAGGGGGGTCGGTATTCACCATCCTCCCTTACGTCGCCCTGCCAGCGTAACCCGCATTGCGTAATGCGGCCGCTGCGTCAGGGAGCCTACGCAATCTGCGGCGGGGGCGCTCGGCCGAGCCTGAGGCCTGCTGCGCAAACGGCGCAAGGCGGCGGCGGCGGCGGTGTGTGTGGGGGGGGAGACGACAGAGCCGAGGAGGGCGCGAATGGGGCGCGGGGGGACAAGGCCCTTGCGCTATGTGCGTAGCGGGACGGGCCCCTCAAGGCCGTGGCTGCGCCGCTGGCGTAGCGCTGGTCACGCGCCGGCTGCGTAGGCCGGCGAGCTGCGCTGCGCAGCGCCGGGGCGGGCGGGCGGGCGGGCGGCGGGGGGGAGGAATCGGCTTTCTCTGCGCGGCGTACGCATTTTGCGCAATCGGCCCCCGGCCGAGGGGCACCCTCGGGAAGGGGCGGCGGGCTGTCGGTGCGGGGCTGGGGGAGCTCCGCGTACGCTGTGGGCTGGAGTGTGTGTGTGGCGGGGAGGGGGGGGGGAGCGCTCTCCTTGGCCGTCTCCTCCCTGCGCTCGCTTGGGGTACGCCACTTGCGTAAGGACAGCTTCCCCCGCGCGGAGCGTTGCGGCGTTTGCGTAAAGCGGCGGACGGGAAGGGCGTGGGGGGTGGGGGGAGCGGTGCGCCGTTGGCGTAACGGCGCGCGCGGCGGCCGCGCCGCTGGCGTAACGCAGCGGCCGGGCTGGGACGGCGGGAGTCGGGCTGCGCTGGCGGCGCTACGCTGTTGGCGGGCCGGTACGCAGAGTGCGGGAGCGGGCCCTGGGGCGGGGCGGCGCGGGCGGAGCTGAGGGCACTTCCTGCCGCCGCCATTTTGTCATCGAACAGGAGGAGGAAGCGGCGGCTCCTGTGCGGCGGCGGCGCGGCCCTGCGGTGAGTGGAGCGGCCTCGGCTTCTTCCCCCTCCACGCGGCTCGGCGTCCCCGAGGCCCCTCGTTTCCCTCCGCGGCCGCCGCGTGTGGAGCCCCCTCCGCGCTCCGGCCCGGCCCGGCCGGGCCGGGGTGAAGCGGCTCCCGCTGCGCCGTTAGGCCCGGAGCCGCCCGCCCCCGCCCTGGGCCTGCAGCCGGACGCGGGGCCCCGCCGCGGACACACGGGCCCGGCGGCCTTTCGGCTGGGCCAGGCTCGGCCAGAAGCCCTCAGTGGCGGAGGACGCCTGGGCCGCGCGCGGTGCTCGCCTGCGCCCGGGGCTCTGCTGTCCTTGGGGGCGGCGATGTCCTTCTCGGCGGCAACTTCGGGAGCAGCCCGAAGTTACCCGGGCCTCTTACACAACCGCCTCCTTCCGTGCCTTCGTGCTGCGTGGCGAAAAAATGTGCGTTGTAGCGCGTATTCCCGCCGCCTGTGAAAGTACCTCTGCGTTTCCTTCCAAGCTATTTGACTCCACGATGAAATTACCTACCAGCCTGCTTTCTGCCGTTCGCAACTCCTGTGGCTAGTGCGTTTTCTTTAGTTTTTGCAAGTTGGGTTTTTGGGTTTGTTTCAGGTCGTTTTCTAGTTCGTAGAACTTTGTTGCAAACTCTGTGCAGGAGTAGGTATGCTTAGGTATGCTTCCTAGAAGAGCTTTTGGGAGAGGGAGATTGCTGGGAGTCTGCTGCCCTCCTGCATTTTGGCAGCGTTTTTTTTTTTTTTTTTTTTTTTTTTTTTTTGTGGAAAGTGAAACCTCTGTGCTGTTAGAAAGGAGCACCAGAGTTTACTATAGAGTGAGTAATTTTTCCATGGGATTTTGCAATCGAAGGATTGTTACAGACAGCAGAGAACCGAGAGCTCTGTTCATGCTATTGAGATGTTTGTGAAAATGGGCATTCAGTTCTCACGGTTGCTGTGGTCGTTTGCTGCAGCAATTCGGTTACATTAGCTGTTTGTGTGAAAAAGAGGACTGTTCCTACTTGCCTTAAACGCGTGTTTACAATGCGAGCTATAACTTTACATGGTTAGTTAATAACAGAAAAGAACAGTCTGTTATAAAGTTGGATTGCTCTGTTTATTTTGAACACATCCTTATTGCCCCAAGTCCTTGCATGTTAGTTTCTTCAAATGTTTTTTTTTCTGCAAGTGTCTTTCAAGCTAACTACAAGCAATTGTAGCTAAGCAACTATAAAAGCTTCCTGTAAACCTGGTATTTGACTGGAGTTTGTATTTAGCAGAAGCTTTACGAAGAAAACTCTTTAAAGTTCTGGTGCTGTTTAAATATTTACTGCGCAGTTCATAAAAACAGATTATGGCATGATTTAATAAAATCTAGGGAGCACTGTTGCTCATAGGGTTTTTTTTTGCCCGAGATGTATATTGCAATGGGATGTAAAGAATTAAGCTGACAAATGTATAGTTAGTAACAAATGTTTATCAACTTGTACCTTTACCAGTCAGCAAAGACTGAGGCCAATCGCCAGTAGTTGTACAAGATGCCTCTGTTACCAGGCTGCTGTTTCAAGAACTTTGATTATTGGCTTATATTATTGTTGTTCATATCATCTGCATAGTGCTTCAGAGTGTCTGAGTAGTTTAAATGGCTTAAAATGCTCGTAGCAGTTTTACAGAAACCATCTTCGTTTACGGTGCACGGACTTCAGATTAAAACTTGTTTTTAGCTAAGCGCTTTATTTATACTTCTCATTGTAGCTTTTGGATAGTTAACTTGCCTGAATCTAGCTAAACTGCTTAAGGCAAATAAAATACTGAAAATTAAATCTTCTTCCAGTGCTTAAAGGCAGTTATGACTTTACAGCATACATAATTTTTGTTCAATGAAATTACTATTAACATAAATGCTTGCAGAGATTTAACATAAATTTAATCTATGTTGGTGTGAGTTTCTAGTATTAGTGCAGTGTGAATTAAAGGTCATCCTAAGCTGTTTTCTGTTGTAAACTGAGGGCCCTTAAATGCTTTAAAACATTAAGGAAAGAAACATTGGAATTCTACACACCTTTTGGTTGATTAACCGTACTCAGCGATAGCGATTGTAAATAAATGTCCCGTACTAGAAAAGCACCGATGTGAGGCTGCTTGTTCCCACACAGAGTCTAATCTTTGCACCTTGGCAAAAGATGGGATTACTCATTTTAAAAGTAGTAAAGTACATAGTATGAAACAGGTGAAACATGACTTTCCTGATTTTTTTTTCTTCTCCTGACTGCATTAATTACTTTAAGACTGCTACAGCTGAATAACTGTTGCTGTTAAATTAAGTGATGATACTCTGGCAAATGTGACTTAAATGGAGGTGACCAACTGTTAGCTAAATTACTGCTGGCAGAAAACCCATCTTTAGCATAAATCCTATCTACGTTTTGAAGAGGAAGCGTGGATTCTGCTTTGATTGGAAACCGGCAGATATAGGAATCGATCTTAGCCTAGCAAATGACATGATGGTCACTACGATGCTTTTGTTACCTAATTGCTTTTCGGTGAGTTATTTTCAGTCTTCTGCACTTGAGCAACTTCAGTTGAAGTGTACTTCTCTGTAAATAATCAAATGGCCTTGCTACGGCTTCTTGATATTTGGAACAAATTTCTCAGAGTAAACTTTCAGGCTGGTAATTATCTGCTGGCAAACAGTATTTGGAGAAAATTCAAGAATGTCAACCATTTGTTTGCAGGAAGATATTCCACCTTGCTCTTTGAGAAACAAATATGTGACCATCTCTGCGTTAAGAAGATATCCAGTGTCCAGCTGTGGAAGAGTTGCATGCAATTCTGCAACTAAATCTGTGGGTGGATCTCTGCGTTGCGTGAAACCCCGGTGGAATCCGGGGGATTTGACTCTTGAGATTGCATTGTGCGTAATATCTGCGATCTCTATCCTGTAATGCTGGATGTAAGGGTAGAGGTGAAGAACAGAGCAGTCACGTTATTTCGCTGTCATCTTCTGTCACTGCTGTTTGTAGTTATCCATTAATATGTTTGGGTGGCTGCTAGTTTCAATGCTTTAGTGTAATAGTATTTCCTTTAGTAGTTATTGTTAAACCAGCAGAGTCCTTGCAGACATTGCATCTCTAAATACAGAAAGAGTTTGAAAGTAAAAAGATACCTTGTTTTAGAAGGTAGCAATTGGATTGTAAACACATTTGTTTGTGATGTTTCTACAGAGTATAATTCCTGCGGAAAGGCACTTGGTTTTCTTGTGGCTCTTACATTCCTCGTGACCTTAAAGGTAAATATGGAAAGGGATGGAAAGGTAAAAAGGGGTGCAGTGAAGGAAAACAAACTATGAAGGCTCTTAGCAGTGCTTTTGTGTCATCTCCTGAGCTTTGGTGGAAGGCATAGCTCTTCACTTGCCTTAAATCGGACTATTGTCCAAGCACGAATTGTATCTTGGCGTTCAGTCTTGACCAAAGCAGTAAAGTGCATGGCAGCACGGTGTGTAAGCAAGTGGAAGAAAACATTTATGCTCTTCTGCCTCATCTTGCTGGAGGAAACTCTGGGTCCAGGGAGTTTGAATCTGGTTGTTTAGCTTACTGGGTAGTAAGAGGAGGAGAACGAAACGTCTGTCACTCTGCCTGTAACCAGATGAGAAAGTTGGTAAGTTCGGGGGTGGGGAGGTTGAATAATAGATATATTAAAACTGTAACATTGAAATGGGGAAGCCTATGGGGAAGTACTGGCAGTGGTGCTTGCTTTGCTGCTTTTTTGTTTGTTTTTTTGGTCAGGGTTAAAGCATGATTCAGAGAACAGCCCTGAAGTGGAGTTGTACAGAGTGGATACGAAAGGGGAAACTCTGGAGTAGTGAGGGAATCCCACGTTCAGGGTGCTCGTGTGCAGGTTGTGTGGATGGAGCTTTGCAGCACTCTCAGGATTTAACTAGAGGGGTGAGTGTTCTAGTTGACTCTGATCTGTTTGAAGCCTTTTGACTGTTTAAAGAAGTATGTTGAAATAAGATTAGTGAGTAACTTGTCTTGACTGGGATTAAGATCTGGTTGTGTACCAATGATAAAGAAGGAGTGGACTTGCTTTAACACTTTCAGGACTGAGGCACAGATAATTCACAGTGAAAGAAAGATGGACCTGAGTTCTGCTGTAACCACACGTGGTTCATCTGTGCTGTATGGGATCAACTGTTCAGAAGTGTGAAAGTTTTGCTGTCGTCACGCTCTGATGTGATGGTTCCTAGCGTGCAAGTTGTTTCTGTAGCTGGTAGTTTTATTAAGTGAGTCCGAATGGCTTGATATTTGTTAAACCACAGTTTAGAGAGACGAAGGCTTTGGAGAGCTCTCTGCTTGTAAAAAGGCAGCGCAAGTCTCCAAACCGAAGGTGTTCTCTGGCATACACTTTTCATGAGAAGATATTGAAAGGTCATTTTGGGTCAGTTTTTTGGCTGTTAGCTTTGGTAGTATTTAGGGTAAACTGTAGATAGCTGTTTGCAGGTGTCAAAAAGCAGCATTGCGTTTCTTGTACTGTGCTTTGACAACCAAGAGGATTAGAAGCATTTCACTGTAAAGCAGACCTGCACTTCCAGAATCTGTGTCAAGACTGTGTCTAATGCATGTCTCCTGCCTCATAACTGATTAGTTGTGAAGCCAGCTTGGGGTCTGTATCTCTGTGCAGTAAGTTAGAACAGCACATTTCTGTTTGGCTCTGGAGACTGTGTTAAGTATCAGCAGGGAAAAAAAGATGTCTTAGTAGCTGTAGGGATGCAAGCATGGTATGGAATATCTAGCAATAAGAATACAAAATACTGATTGTCCAGTTGGGAACTGGATAGGAGGGCAGAAAGATGCAAAATCTGTTTTGATTCTTGCATCTGTTCAGTCTCTCTTGTGCGGCTTTTTTTTTTTTTTTTTTTTTTTTTTTTAAGAATTTGTCCTGCAGTGACTTGTTTGTGCTAGGCTGTGACTTTTTAATTTGGAGACGGAGGAGAGTTAAGGCTGGTAACTTTGAGGATTATTAAAGATTTGACCAATTGTTTAGTCTCAAGTATTTTGGAGATGCCAGAGTGTGTTTGAGTTGCTTTGTGTTGCTGCCTTTGCTCTTGAGAAACAATACTTGCCTCATTCCCCCCCTCCAATTCTTTCTTTTTTTTTTTTTTAATGGAATTGAGCTGCTTCATTACCATTTCTAGTATTTTGCTTCAGGGTGGTGTGGGGGGAATTCTGTCACTTCAGTAACCACTTACAGCTCAGCTGCATCTGTATTACTGTCTTTCGTGCGGGAGAAGGGTTGCTAATTATAACTTTTTCAAAAGACTTGGAACGGTCCTGTCCTGATTGGCTGCTCTCATTCAAAGCGACTGCGAAGCCTGAAGGAGGAGCGAAATGGCACGGATCCAGAAATACAGAGCGACATTAAAACCAAAAACAGGAACCGTTCAGTAGCGGCAAAGACTTAAGCAAACATCCTGAAATCAGAAACTTTCTAAGCAAGATCCTGGAAATTGGAAATTACACTTTTCTCTCAAATCTGACAGGTTCATGTTCATTTACTGCCTTCAAAAGAAGGTTTTAGTTATTCTCCCCAGTAGAATAGGCCATTGTACACAATTTCTTACCTGACTAGCAGATAGGTTCATGGTATGCCGCAAGAAGATCCTTGCAGGCTTCGCTTATCAAATCAACCAGAACTTGAGATTTCAACAGATCAGTCTGAACTCAAACTTTGCAAATCATGGGTTTCTGCCCAGATGTAAAGGTGGCAGCTGCCTTGTAGCACATTTCAAGGGTTATCATTGAAATAGGCTTAATTTTAGTCTGAGCAACATCCACCAGCTATGTGAACTTGGTGTGTAGGCACTGTACAACTTTGGAGGAATTGTCAGAGCGAAGCTGTGTACGCTTGACTCAAATCTCTTTGGGAGACTCCTTTCCCACGTAACTACGCGTAAACTCGTGCCATAGTTTTGCAGGTTCTCGTTAGCAATGGTAGAATATTTTGTTTCTGTTTGGTTTGCTTTGTGTGTTACATCAAGTCAAAAAAATACGTATTTAGTGAGAGTGCTGTGCACTTGCAAAAATTACTCTCAGGGAATTGAGACATGTTGGAGAGGGGAGGAAAAAGCTTTTGAAATAACGGTCAAGTAAAGATAAAGTCTGACAAACCTGAGCCATGGGCTTTCTGCTCTTAAAAGGAGCAGTTCTGCCCGTGTGTTGGCTTTAACCTGGCAGAAAACCTATGGTATTTTGCTGGGTTAACTTTCTGAAAGTTCAGCAAGCTAAACTGGTGTGTGAAGGGGTCAGATGGGTGCGAGAGCAGTGCAGAGAAAGTGAGGAGATGGAGCTCGCCTCGTGTTTGTAAATTAAGTTACAATTGAGATTTATCTGTAAATGGGAAAAGTTGACTTATGATAGTGAATAGTGTGGTTACATCTGGATAATACTAAATGTGTATGTATGTAATTAAGCAATTATGTTTAAACAAACTTAGCTACTTTTGCAATAAGTCTTTTACAGTATCGCGTCAACTTGTTTTAATTATTGCCTGCCAGCATACCATTCTTTAAAGTTTAATAACTGAGATACAAATGGAAAATGAGCTTTAAAACTCTAATCAGTTTCGTACTTGCTAATTAAAATCGGGTTTAAAACTCATTTGAACTACTCTGCATTAGTGAGGCACAGTTAGAATAATCAGCCAGCAGGGTTACTGATAGGACTGTAATACTACTTCAAGAATAATTCTGAAGGTTGTAGTAAATGAAGAAAACTGGGCAGTGTAATGAGTAGTGAGCAAGCTTAGATACAGTCTTTAATGAGTTGTCAAAATATTCAGATTTTTTTCTGCATTATAGATGCTGCAATTTCTGGTGCTGTAATGAAATATTAAATGGAGGCAGTGCTGCAAATTATATGGGAAGCAGCTGAAACAGAGCAAGACTTGAGTGCCAGATTTTTCCTACCACCTCTGCTGCTGGGTGGAAATAACTGGAATTGTTCTGTCTGCTCTAGCTTATTAAACATGTCTTGATGTTTAACATCGCGCTCGCCTCTCACTTTTTCCCTACTAGTAGAAGCTGTTTTTAGGAGAGTAGAATTGTTTCAGTAGCACTAGTAGAAATGAGACTGTGCGAAGAAAGGACAAAGGTGCTACAAGTGCTCATGCTCGGAGCAGTCTGAAATGCAGTCTCTTTGGGAAGTCCCGCTCTGAAATGAAGTGGAAGTGGCTCAGTGCAAGTATTGCTTCCTTTTATGCCTGGCGGAGTAGTGGGCGCAGTTCACTTTGCCTTCAGACAGATTCCTACATCAGTTAAACCCTAAAAGTTCTTATTTATCTCACTGAAATGCAAAAGGATCCTACAGGAATCTCACTCTGGGGCACTACCCTACAGGTAGCGCTATCTGCTTGCCCTGCAGTAAAGCCTATCTGTTGCCGTTCATGTAAACAAAAAGTGTGAACTTGCAGTAATTTAAGTCGTTACTCTATTGGACTCAACGTTTTCTCTTCATGTGAAATGGGAACTCTTTTCTACGGACCCGTTTGTCTCACGGTTGGCGTGGGGTGGAGAAGCTGTGAAATACCAGAGGGTGTTTCATGGTCTTTTTTAGTGTCTTGTCTTGCTCTGGGTTGTGGTTTGTTTTCTCTCCACTCCGCCGTTTTCCCTGTTCTCTCAAAAGCATTTGCGCAGCTGCATGGGGAACTATATATAGGGGCTGGATCAGGGCGGCTGAAGTGGCTTGAGCACAGTCAAATGAGGAGGCCCAGCCTTTCTTTGCACCAGCTACGAGAGAAAGTCGCTTTTACCTCGTTCTGGCCTTGTGCAATTTGCCCTTCTTAAAAAAGCGACAACGAAGGGGACAACCACTGCGTGTTTATTGTTGTACAGAAAGCGCTGGGGATGTAGCTGCAGATAGCAGATGTTTCCTTGTGGTTTTAAAGATTTGCAGTTGACGATTACAAGCTAACTTCTGAACGCTAGTCCTTCCTTTTTCTTGTGTGTACCTGTAAGGGTTTGTTTTTAATGTCTGGTGTATAGGTGGAGGAGAGGCTGTGTGTTCTTTTGGAGAACTAGTGGTCTCTGATTAAAAGCCAGAAAGACTTCAGCAGTCCAAAGATTCTTCTTAAAATAACCTTGTATTCATTGCTGTTTTCCTTCCTTTCTTCCCTCATCCTCCTCCTTTGCACTTTCTGTAGCTGTAAGTCTCTTTTCTCTCACTGCTACTTAAGCAGCAGTGATCCTGTGATTTTAAGAGCAAAGCTCTTCCTCCTGGGGAGTTACAATCTTCTGATGGATTGCAAGGGTGTTAATTCTCGTTTCACCTCCTTCATACAGGTGCTTGCTTGGCTCTGAGGGCAGTGAGTGAAGCTGTCCAGATTCGGTCTTGTTTTGGTGCTGCTGCTGCTGCTCATCCTGCTGGAAGGACTTTGCACAAAGACGGACCGGCAGTGGGGCTCTCTTGAACGTGAATTTCCCATTTGCGGGATATTCATTCGTGCTGATTTTTTTCCCCTCTTGAGCAATATTTTCAGTTCGCAGAATTAGCGTAAAGAATTCAAAGTGTACGTGGCTTACGGAGGCAGTGATGTTGCATTTGAAAACTCAGCGAGGTTGAGTACGTGTGTTCAAACTGTTCTTGCCCAGTTGTGTTTCATTTACTATTGCTCCTTTCTGGACTTTTTGCAGGGGATGTGCAGCAGCGAAGCGAATTAAAAGATTGAGCAGGGTGAACCAAGCTACATTCCTAAAGCACCTTAGTTCTGGAAAGTCATGAGATGTAGTTCTTAATCACTCAGTAGCTTTTTTATGCAAATGTGACAGGCTAAAGAGGTATTAAAGTGAGGGGAATAATCCTTAAGAAAATATTTCCAAGGAAGAAAGTTTTCCTAGGCTAAAGGGCCTAGACTGAAGTGCTGTGAGCTAAGAGCAACTGTGAAACTGGCCACAGGGACTTAACCCGATTTGCCTTAAAACTAAGACCTGGCTTAAGAGCCACAGTGCAAAGTCCCTTTTACTCTGCCCCGACTCCTTTCCATTGTGGTCTCGTGTAGGGCTGGAGGAATGGGAGATCAGGCTCAGAGAGCTGTTTTTTGAGTTGTCTCTATTTAAAAGATGCTCAGAATAATTCTGTATTAGGCTGTCGAAGTGCTTTCTAAAAACCAGCATCAAACAACTGATCCGAAGCTGTCTCAGCTCCAGCCTTCCTGAACCCAGTGCACCTCCCCTTTTTTCTTTTTTTTTTCCCAAAGTAGATGCAAACATTTGTCATTCATCTTTTACATATGTGCCGCTGTTTATTCTGGAAGAACATAATTTGAAGGAGTTTTTGCTGGCAAGTCTTGATTGCACTTGATTGCAGGCAAGTGAGTATTGCAGTTGTGGCAGATGCATAAACCAAAAACAATTGCTTGTTGCGGTTCCTTTTTTCTAATGTGCTAGGTGCTAACTTATAGTTCAGTCAAGGATGCGTGTGGTGGCTTAGCGTTCGGTGGAGAGAAATCTTCTCAGTCGCCCTGTGGCTGTTGTGAAATTTGTCTGCAGGTCTCATTTTTCTAGTTGTCTGACAGGCTGGGGAAGGGTAGTTACAGAGGCGGGGTAATCTGGGGTTCTCCATGTTTCTGTAAAGCAGAACCTGTGAAGTGTTATGATGAAATAGACAGCAATAGTGCTGGCTTTGAAAACACCTGAGCTGTAGCACTTGATCAGCAGCAGGGTGGCTGATACCGGAGTTATTTTAGCGCTATAACTTAATATAAGGCTACAGTCTGAGTTACTCCCTCCTTATAAAAGCTTCTCTGCCTCCTCTTCTTACTGGGCACTACTGACAGAGTTGGTATCGCTCTTACAGGCGTTGCACTCGGTACGTAAGGCCTTGATTTCTGGAAGAATGAAGATTTTTTTGGCTCTCCTTTTCAAGTTCCTACTGCGGTGTTGCTGACTAGAATTGAAAACGACCACATTTAAAATGAAACCTTGCGCTAAGGTCTCTTTGTTCCCCTTGGTTGAAAGTCGTCTTTGTTTCCATCAAACTTGGTCGTGTGGCTGAGTCCTGAGAAGTGCAGCAACTTACTTCCTCATATTTTGAAGATGGCATCATCTCTCTATAGTAGTGATCTGCAACGAGTACCTGAAAGATCCTCCGAACCGCCGTTATATTTCTTGTATTTGGCCGGTGAAATTCAAAACAATTTGTGCCTCAAAGAAGTAAGAACTTGTCCTGCTGCTGGTACCTCTGCATTTCATTTTTGATTGGGTATGGAGTGCAGCTGGTTAGGGATTAGGATCTGTCTGCTAGAACTGAGTCTTACATTTTTACCTTCTGAGTAAGTTGAATTAGAAATCCAGTCCAGAGGAGCCAGGCTCAGTTTTGGAAGGAGCCAAGGGTCTGCTTTGCTTAGGTGGACTTGTTGGGCTGGGAAGATTGTGTTCTGCATAGCGGATGCTAATTTTCCACTTAGAGCAGAGTGAATGGGCAGAAATCAGATGAAATCAGTTTAAATCACTTGGGTTATGCTCTGTTCTCGCTGTCTGTTTGACCTAATCCTTTGATTAGTCCTGATGCTCCATGTTTTTCTGCTGTTTTCCTGGTGTTCAGATATGAAGATACTTTTTTAAGATTGGGCTGGTGCATGTAGGCGGACATGGACAATCTGGGTATCAGCTGGATTTGAATCCAAAACTCTCCTCAAGAAACAGAGCTATTCTGTATATAGTATGCTCTGTGCTCCCTTATTTCCCCTCCAAAGAAGGAGGAAGAATACAGCTCCGGTTGATGTTTGCTTTGTTAAACCTCAGCAGAAGGTGTATTCATCTCACCAAAGCTGATGCTAGAGCTTAGGTGCGAGAGAGAGACTTTTTGTGCGCACACAGGCATTGTCAGCACAGATACCATCTCTGGCTGATACTCCTATTTCCTGTTACAAAGTGTTCGATTTCTGTGCCTGTAGTTATGCCCTGCTTGCAAGAACTTGGGCAGCAAAACCCTCCATCTGTCTCCTAGACTAATGGCAGTGACAGCGTTCTTACAGAAAGACGGACCACGAACCCTTTGCACGCGATGCCGAATTTGTTTCGAATTTATTGATGGTACGAGCTACCAAGCTGTAGCTTTATAACGTTGTTGATCATGGGCGAAGCTGGTGTTTGCAGTCCAGAGTTTATGAATGTAACGCTGATCCGAACAGGGATAGGAAGGGATTAGAGTGCAAATTGCTAGTCCAAAGGTTACCTGGGATGGTTTGTGGCCTGTTTCTTTTTGAATTTATGCAGATTGCCGGCATTTCAGCGTAGTGCATCCACTGCAGGAATGCCTTTTCTGTAAAATCTGATCATTCAGAGACTAGGTACGCTTAATACTAAATTTAGTGTTTGTGTGTAGGTAGCACGGGCAGCTCATGAACAGTTCTGTAATGGATTTTTTTTTTTAAGGCAACCTGAAGGTATTGCTTGGTGATCTTCCCTGCTAGCTAAATGTAGCCAGTACTTGTGATCCGTTGATGTGTTCACAGAAACAGCCTCAAGGTTTTGTGTTGCAGCTACTGCCTCCCAACTCCGGAATCCTAAGAGCGGATCCTTTCCTACCTCTCTGAATTTGAATGTAATTATATCGGCGTTACGTTGGGCATTGTGTACAGTTCATCTGTGCCCCCCGGGAATTTGGGGGAAAAGCACAGAGGAAAGATGATTTACTACAATGTGGGGATGTAGGACAAAATTCAACATCCTCCTTTTTTCTTTAAAACAAACAAACAAACAAAAAAAACGCTTGCAAAGTGATGCTTTCTGCTTTTGAATGCCTCTGCCCAAGGAGTCATTCATAGCCAAATATGGGTGTGGAAAGGAGGAGAGAAATAGATTCAGTCTGAAAAAGAGTAAGCTCCATTGCTGAATTCTGCTTAGTTACTAATAAAACCAAAAAAACTGAATTTCTAAGCCAGCACTGCAGTGCC
Organism: Rhea pennata; assembly: GCF_028389875.1. Lineage (NCBI taxonomy): Eukaryota > Metazoa > Chordata > Aves > Rheiformes > Rheidae > Rhea > Rhea pennata. The sequence goes on along the minus strand of NC_084695.1, from coordinate 875,707 downwards.
TCTCTCGAGCAGAAATACGACAGGTTTTTGGTGGAAGAAAGGTAGTTAAAAACTTGCTATTGCTTCTAGTTGCTTGCATTTAAGGCTAGGCACTGTCCTAGAAAGAAATACTCCCTGTAAACCCTATCCCATTACAACATTGCTGCTTATTTGTGGTGTTCATTTGGAGACGTGTGTTTACAAATGCTGCTGACCTTGTGTGTGTTGACAGATGTTTGTTTGCAAAACTTCAGATGATTGCTATTCTAGCCAGAGGAAAATTCCAACAGCTTGCAGACTCCAAGAACTAAAAGGTGAATTTTCAACGCTCTTCTTTCGCTAACACCTCTTTTATGCCACGAGCAGCGGAGAGCGATCAGAGTCCGAGAGCCTCGCCTGTCGTTCTCAGTCTCGCTTTTAAACTGGGCGCTTCAGAGGGTGGTTTCTAGCCACTGACCTTTCAGGAGTTAAATGAATTGGCCTGTAGGGGTGTGTGCTTCTCGTCAGTAACTATAAAGGGAGCTTAGGGTCGGGCTTAGGCATCTCAAAATCCTCCCGGAGAGTTGAGCAGGACCGATAGTATCGCGTGCTTGGGAACTGCTTGCTCTTGATTCGAGATTGCTGCTTTTGAGGGACTGCTTGCACCACTGTTTCCCATTTCACGATGGTTGGTTTAACCCTTTTATGTGAGTCTGCTGATTTAACATGATACAGGCTGCATGGAGGAGGTTGGTGCTATCTTATTTTCTGCAGCTGTGCAAGAATGTGAAGGTTAGTAAAGAGTTGTGAAAGCAGGTCTTCACTGTAACATAGATGCTATTATTTAATGGGCTGTAGAATGACTTCTAGATTTAATGTATTTTAGATGTGAATGCACCATCCTTGCTTTTTGAGTTTGTAGTGAAACAGTGTCTTAGCAGCTTGCTTTCTAGCTCATTTAACTACCCTGCTGGGCTTGCTTGTTTTTCGTTGTCTCAGGACAAATTTAGCCACTTAAGCACGCTGCATTTTTCATGCCTTAGAAACGTTTTTGTTTTGCCTTCATGTTTGGTCTGCTTTTTTTTGCGTGTTTTCTTGGTCTGACCTTGGGTTGTCCTTTTTACCTCTGTGTCCAGTTAGGTTTCTCCAGGCAGCGCTGCTATTTGGGGAGCGTGTGTACTTGCTGGCTGTTGATTGTGCAAAAATAAATAAATAAATAAATAAACCCACTAGTGCTGAGCACTTCTGGTTTCTATCTGAAGATGTGTACTAGAGGGAAAGGGAGCTGAAAAGGAGTGTGAATCTAGCTGGAGCTAAGGGATAAATTATAATATGGTTGTTCTTGAAAGGTCTGAATTTGTGGAGTCTTTTTTTTCATAACTGAGCTCTGCAATACCCTGTAGGTGTTGATGCTAATTGAGATTTGCGCTGCAAAAAGGGGAAATCTATAGCCAAGCGTTTTATTTCCTTTGTCATAGTTTGTCCCGAGAATACATATTTTTGTTAACGTTCACGTGCGTCTGGGCTTCTGGAGGACTTGGGATTAGCGCCTGGGGGCTCTTTTATTTCCGGTCGGATAGCTTCGACATCGCCACTCGCTCTAATGGCTACTCTGAGTCTTACGTTAAGATGTACTTTATTCACTGGGCAAATAATTTGCGTATCTAGAAGCTCGGGGTGAAATTCTAAGTATTGCCGCGCCTGGATTCACGTGAGCGTCAAGTGTCTTCCCGCACTACGTAGCGGATTTAAATTTGTCCCTTGCTCAGCTAGGGTTCAGAAGCTTAGGCAAGGACACAGGCGAATGTTGGAGGTGCGGCTGGTTTTCGGGGTCCCCGTCCACACAACAAGATCTCTTAAAACTAAGCTCAAGGAAGGTGATAGCTCCTCCGTGGTTTTTAAGGACTCGTTAAGAAACTCAGAGTAGGAATGGGTGGTAGCTTGTAGTGGAGAAGGATGATTGTCAGCTTGGTCTGCTTGTATTTGTGCTTTTCAGTGTACTTGAAAATGAATCCAGCAAAAGGCATGAATGAGGAGTTTACAGATCATGAAAAGAAAACAGAAAAGGTCCAGGAAAGTCGAAGAACTCGACTGAATGACTGACCATTAAAGTGGCGGCTAAGCTAATACTGATAAATGCAAAATCCATAATTCAGGATTTAGGTTTTCCTGATGTAATGTGCTCTCACAACACAGGAGATCAGAGTTTTTTTCAAAGTGTTTTTTTTTTTTCCCCTTTGGAGAGTTATAGTTCCTTTATTTTTTTTTTTTTTTTTTGTCTGAAAATTCCTAAGAAAGTTGGCGAGCATGGCTGGAAATATGAATGGCTCCCAGGTGAGGAAATGGTAGTGATTTCTTTAAGGTAAAGAAAAGGTGAATAGGCAGTGACTTCCTAGGGTCCTCACTTTTTTTGGAATAATAAGCAGTTTGTTAAAACCTTCTCGTAATAGAAAAATATTTTTCATACAGTTGTAGAATTCAACCATTTGTAGGAGGGGAGGGGGAAAAACATACAGGTTAAAGTCGCACTTGTGGAAAAATTTATCAGAGGCAACCTGGCTGAATGTCCCAGAGCACAACTTAGAAGTGTGGAGGATGTATTTTTAAAGGGTCACTAATGTTTTGGAGATGACATACTGGACAGACAGTTGGTATGATGGTGTCCTATCCCCTAAGTCTTCCTTGTCTGGATGTTTGGAAGATCAAACGTTGCCTAGTTTGGGCTGCGGAGAGATTTTTGTGGTTAAACCTAAAGCTTTGGAACCTGAGCTGAAATCTCGAGGATGTTCTTGGATGTTTTCAGCGCAGTTCTCGGGGCCTTAACCATCCAACTTCAGCAGTACTGAATTGTCTGCTCAAGAGATGCTTTAACTGGGACTTTGGCCCCATTTACAAGGTAATTCAGAATGAAATGAGTAGCTCATTAAAGTGAGAATAAACTGGGGCGTTTTGTCTTCTTGGAACACTTTGCATATCCAGAACAATGTGTTTTTCTGCACTTTGCTGGAGAAAACTTATTGTAACACCAACAGCTGGTGACAGAATTGCCAAGGAAGTTGTCTGCCAGGTGAGTTTGGATTACCTGTTACCCTGCCAGTTTTCAAAATCCTTTGCTTGATGTGTGAGGAAGGACTCTTTGGACGATGTTAGCTATCTGCAGGCCCAGCTCTTCGGTAACGGCTTCCTCGGGGCACGCTGACCCTGAAGTCTATCATCAGGTTTTCTTCTCCACAGAGTTGCTCTGTGGGAATAGAATCGTGTTTTCCATATTGCTTCACCCGACTTGTCTAGGCATTACTCATACTGCCAGCTCTGGAGCCTCTTGGTGCAGGAAACATCTTCCTTGTCGCTCTGGATAACTGTTCCAGTTAACATTGACTGCTCTGTTCTGTGCTCTTGAACTAATTTTTATACAGATTTATAAATATATAGTGGTTTTCTACTCGGGAGTCCCGTGCGAGTTGTCGCAGGATAAAAGCGCTCTCCGGACTGCAGCCTTGCTTTGAAGATAACTTTTTGGTCTTGGGTAAGTGAGCTGACAAAAGGAAGGGGGAGAAAGTCCCCCTTTTCTAACGGCTCCCTATCAGACTTGTTCTAATAACAAAACTAGCAGCTGCTAGTACTCTAAGCTCTCTTATTTTCAGGTCTTTCAAGGCTGTCTCTGCAATTAAGATAACTGCAGATTTCTGGCATCTTTTAGACTGTGGGTCTCCGATCTAACCAAGCATTTGTGTATGAAACGACTTTTCTGGTTTTGACACCTGCTGGGAAGAGTATGTGTCTTTGGTCTTCCTTGCACTCTTTTGTTTGGGAGCTAGTTTTAACTTCCTAATCCGTGAAAAGTGATGATCGTGTTACAGAAATCATCAGGCAGGGCACTTCAGATGCACGGTGATGGAGCTTACCAAGCTTGATGCTGGTAAGTCATTTCGGAAGTGCCAAGCGACCGTATACAAGATAAAATGGGAGGTTTGGGGGAATGCTTCAGGAATCCAGTTGCTCTTGGATAGCTTTTGAGACACGGTTGCTGCAGACTGAGCTGGCTGCAGCTGACTGTCTTGTGTAAGTACACTTAAAATGTGAACACCTGCGGAAACCTCAGTGCGCTGAGCTGCTCAGAGGTCCCCAAGGCTTGAGGTTTTAAGATTCACCGGCTTCATTTTATGCTTGCTTTGTCTGCTTGCTCGTCAGACTTGGAAATTTTCTGTGCTGTGCCTACTGGTGACTTTTCTTTTGCAGTTGAGGTTGGTACTTTCCAGATTTGAGCCCTGGGGTATGAGTTGGGGTGGCTGCGAGGGGCTATTGATGACATTTTTTCCGACTTTGGACTGTTAGCTGGGGAGATCTTTGTGGTGTTTAAAAGAATCTGAATGCCCTTTACAAGGTTGTATAGGATCTTTGCTCCAAAGAATAAATTAGGTTTCATACTCCTGAAACCTTGGTCCAATACCTGCAGCTGTGCTGCATTTTGTGTAATAAAACTTCTCTTGTAAAGGCAGCTGCTTAAGTGGGGGTGCTTTGGATGTTAAAGGCGCAGAATGACAGGCTTCCTAATGTGACTTAGGTAGCGGAAATACGATTGGCGGGGCTTGGTGATGCTTTGCTCGAATGTGAATTTACCTGCAAAGCACTGAAGAAATTACACAAGGCTGAAAACATGAGTAATAGCTGGAGAAAAGTGGGAGACGCTTTGAAACTGAGAAGCCCTGTATTTTATGTGGAAGGCGTTTTTTATTTTAAGCAAAATTATTAGCTTCGTATATTGGGCTTGTGTTGTGTGGAATAGCTGATACCTTTATTTGCCTTGTGTGGCTTAGGCCTCATAAGCTGCATATATGACCAAAATGTTGATTTTAGGGCTGATTGGAGAATGAGATAATTGCAGCAAGAGTTATAACCTCACCTTTGACTCCAGTTTGGTAAAATCACTGAGGAGTCTCAGCTGCGTACTCCGCTCCTGTTCTCTTCAGTTGCTTCCAGAATCGGTGATTTCCTTCTTTTAATATCATCGAGGCTGTTCTCGGAAAAGCGAGCCAGTTTGACAGGCTGTCATGGAGCGGTTGTGTTTGTCCCCAGTTCATGTTTGGCTGTGTTGGAACAGCTGCACAGCTGTTTTTTTTTTCCCTAGATATTATCTTGCTTTAAAACTGGAATGACTGTTTTGCAGAGGTGTTGTTAGGTGCTCCTTTAGAGACCGCTGTAGCAAATTGCAGTGTTTACTCTTAATAAATACAAAGTCGGGCTGTGCGGTGCTTATGGCTGGCGCTGGAGTATTACCTTGACTGCATTGAGTTTGTGGCAGATATCAAAGTATTACGCAGGTCTCTGAGCACCAGCCTCGGAGAACAAAAATGTGACAGGCATCAAGTACGATGCAAATTGCCTTTACTTGAGTATAGTTTTTGGGCAGGCGCTCATTTGATTACCTTTAAATACTTTATTACGTGTGAGTGACTTGATAAAAGTTCGGCGAATGGTGGAGAACATCTGAGATCAGTCCGGGCGGAGGAAAAACTGGCGCAGTATCCAAGATGCTGGTAACTCCCCAGGGTTTATACAGTGCAAGGATGATTATTTTCTGCTCCTTTGATAGTATTAGACAGAACTTTATCCACGGCTTCAGCCTAAAACCAGATTGCCTGCATCGCCCTTTGTAAACACTATGCATTTGCTTGCTTCAAGCCAGTAGCATAGTGCAGACTTGGACGCTGCAGTCGATCCCCAAAGTGTATTTTTGGGCTTGTGCACAGCTGTGTAACGTGGCCGCGCTCCGGCCTGTACGGACTTGAACGCCTATGCGGAAACTCAGAGCCCCGGATGAATCACGCGCTAAAAGCGCCGCCTCCTTTCCGCTGCCTGCAAAACCGTGAGAATAGTTGCCGTGGATGACGGTGGCTACGCTTTCAATCCCAAATCCTTCCCGCTCCCTTTTACGTCATTTTTTTTTCTGTTTGATGTTTACAGGTTTTATAAAAGCAGCCTTATCTTTCCATTCACTTTTATGGAAGCTGTGTAATCAGATGGTGCGTGCATACGCTCATATTTTTATCAGCGCAGCCGCTGTTTTGAGTGCAGCACAGCTTGGTCACGGGATAAAAAGGGAGCCTGGAGTGCTGCATTGAGCAAGAGCATGGTTTTACTTTCCCCACAGGCAGCCTTCTCAGGCGGTCAGGATCCATGACCAACAAAGCTCTGCAAATGAACAGTCTTGTACGAAAGCATTCAAATTTGCTTCCTCGATGGGACTTGATACGCGCCTTTCCTTTGGGGGCTTGAGTAAGGCCCTCGCATCCAGCTCCAGTTGCTCACTGATCCTCATTTGAATGTCAAATTCAAAACTTGGGGCACTGAAGTCAGAGCGAACCAGTCTGAATATAAAGCATGGACACAGCTATTAAGGGGGAAAACTGCTAGGGTGCAAGAGGTCGGGAAGCCTTAATTAGTAGGTAAGTTTTCCTGGAGCGTCTGAAACTGTTGCCTCTATAGCGAGAGGCCTAACTAAATTAATTCACTTTTGGAGCGCCGAGATACCCCAGTGTTGTCAGTGCGGATGCTGAGCCCCAGCGTGGACTTTGTATAGCGCGCGGTTGCAAACAGAAAATCAATACAGAAGAGTTACACATTTATATGTATGTATATATATAAAAACACGTTTATCCTATACTGTGATTCTCTGGATAAACAGCACGTTCCACAACTTGAATTCAGTGGTTTTGTGTATTAGGGCAAAGCTATGTGGACCCCATCTTGCCCCATCTTTGCAGGAAAACAGTGCTTGTGGTTTGTCAGTGGCTTGGATTGGTAAAATCCGAATATGGGATGGGGAAAACACTGGGCCTTGTGACTGTTCTCAGCTAAATTGTCTTTTTGTACGGGAGCTAGATGGCTCCTGAGGAGCGCGGCCTTCATTCACTCGAACGGCCTTCTTTCAGATAAGTTTCTCTAGACAAAATAAAACTTTCTCTGGCCAAATGTCTGCTGTTTTGTGTTGATTGGGGCTGGTGCAGGGCCTAGCTGGCCTTGTAAATTGAGCCAGCGAGGATCTGCTGTCCTGCTAAGGCAAGAATTTGAAGCCTCGGATATTTGTGGCAAAATGAGCCGTTAAGCCTGGCTGTGACCTCTTCTCAGATAGTGTTTGTTCTGCCATTTAAATGTAGGAGAAGCTTGGAAGAAGAGAGGTCATTAATCTCTGTGCTGGTGGTGATACACTGGCTCTAAGATGTTGTCTTGTTTGAGGGTCTGCTGCTCTGATAGTTTTCTTGAAGGCAAAAATTTTCCTCGTTACGCAACTTAGCCGCGTAGGACGTGGTGTACAGCTCTGGAAGCGAAGAAAAAAATGCAGGAACGTCTGAACAGGGAACCTCCAAAGTTGACCCACGCGGTAGAAGGCAGAGCAAGCCCAGGCAGGACTCCTTTCGTAGCAGCGTGCTCTAAGGATGGAAACGAGAGCTTGGGAAAGACCCGGAGAAGGACCTGAGCTACGTGACCTTGTCTTGGCTGCTGTGCTCTGCAGATCTAAAGCGAAGGGAGCTGCGAGCCTTCAGAGCTTCCTTTTTTGAGATCCTATTAATCTGAGATATTTGCAGAGATTTTGCTTTCCTATGAGAATTTGAAGCTGTTTTTTTTGTTGTTGTTGTTGTTTTTCTCCTGTTGTAGGAGAATGTAGGTAGGCCCTGGATGGCAGCAGTAGCTGAGCCTGGAGTAGTGCTTTGCAGGTGAGGGGTAGCATCTAAGCAAAGCAATTCAGTCCCAGCTCTGCTGGCATTGTGTTGTCTGTGTCCAGTGCACCAGTGACCGCTGGTCTCAAACTCAGTGTAGATGATGATGCTGAGATGCCAGCTGCAAGTATTAGCAGCCTACTAGTTGTTACTACAGCTGCAAGTGCATTGCTGGAGAATTGAGAGGAAGCTAACAAGGGGCTGTGAGAGTGAGAGGTGAATTTGAGTGTAAAACACAAAGCTTGAAATAGTGGTGAAAGCATTTCTTGTTCCATAAAGCCGTTAGACTGAAGATTAACGTTAACCTTATCAGGCTTATGTACACGTGTAGGATATAAAGTCCTGTATGGTTGATTGTGGGGATTAAATGCATTCAGATTTTTCCTATGTCTTATTAAAGAGTGTCAAGAATGTCCTTAACTACTTTGACATGCGATGTCTGTCTTTATTCTTGCAGAGATTAGAGGACGTGGTGCGCCATGCCATAGGTTGAGTAGCTGGGCGAGGAGAGGAACTGCAACCTAAAAGTCCAAGGTGCTTTCAGGATGGATGTTTTCATCTCTGCTTAGTGAACATAGGCGTGTATTTCCCTAATGCCTGAAGAGTGGGTACTCATCACGGTTTTCAGCCGCGTTGAGAGCGAAGGGTGGCGTTTTGCGATCGCTTCGACTGAGCCGAGTTCGGCTGCCACATTTAATTCGGTTGGCTTAAAGGTATTGCAAAATCCCCGGCAAAGAAAAGCAGCAGGGGATGTGGGGACAGATAGGAAGCGTGACTGCAGAAAGCCGGTTTCCTTAGGAACTTCAACTCTAAAGATCCCCAAAACACTATTTATGTAGATTTAGTAGGGAGGGAGTGACTCTGCTTTCCTGTATGAGTTGCTGTTGAGCAAAGCATGCTACCATCTGGTGCGTTTCAGCAGGAAAATGCATTTGGTGATATTTAGTATACAAATGCCTCTTTCTGAAAAGCAAATGAACGACCCTTTTGGTGCAGGAGGTTTTGTGGTACCCTAAATTTGGCCCTTTAATATCAGAAAGGGCCTTAAAAAGGTTTTTTTTTTTGTGAAAACTGTGTTGTAATTGAACAGCAGTGAAATGAAAATGACAGCCTTTTCCTTCTTACCGCATCTTTTGAAGGTGTTTCGATTGCTTCTTGTCGATCTTTGCTCTTTTCCAGTTCGTGAACTTCTGCCTTTTCTGTTTTTCAGAAGGATCAGATACTTTTTGCAGGTTTTTCTGAGATTGCTGTTCAAGGGTCAGTAGCTCCCATAACATCGAAAGTTAAAAATCACTATGTTGTGTGAAAGTGCCTGTTATATTCTAATTCTCAGACATCCCTGTTAAAGCAGAGTTAATGTATTTCTTTTAGTTGTTACCTGAAGCTTTTAATTTCTCAGTTGTAGTGGTTAAAGTTTCACCATTCGTGTGGATTATTCTTCTGACAAGCTAAACTAGCAATGCGTACTCTTTACTACTAAGGTCAGTAAAGAAGGGAAGCCCTTACGCACAGTTTTACTGTTAATCTGTGTAGCTTGCTTTTGAATGATAGATTTAACTCCTTTATTACAAGCTGGTTGTTCTAGCTCTAATGCGACCCTTTTTGTAATGCAGCTCTGTCCTGTCTTTTTGCACGTCGTATGAATTGTTTGTTAGTAGTTGCAGTGGTTTTCTTGATCTTAGGCTTTCTTAATACAATAATATTTTATGGTTTGTTTTGTTTCTGTTTATTTAGTGGCAACCCTCATGCCCTATACACTTGTTCGAGTCCTAACTTGTACGTGCACATTAATCACAGCTGGGACATTTTTCCCTGAGTTAGTGATTGCCAGCTTGTGAACAGTACCTGTTCGTTCCGATTTTTTCCTGACAAAAAGATAGCAGAGACTGATAGTGGGCCCTCTAAATCACAGATTTCTATCTTGTTTCTTGTACTTGCAGAGCCTTATACGTGGGTGTTTTTTCCTCGTGTCTGGAGTTAATAATCTGTCCCTACTGGGGAACATGGTCTACCTTCTGCGCATTCAGTGGCTCTTAAAGGAATGCGTTTTTAAGCAAATGGCCTCTTCCTCTAAGCAGGCAGTTACTGCACTGTTTGGTCTTGAGGGACCAAAGAGATGAAGAAAACGCTCTTCCTGCACATGTTAGAGGCTTTCTCTCATGTGAGTCAGCAGAACTGCTTTTGCAAAAAAAAAAAAAAAAAAAAAAAAAGACATGAGGTTAAATCCGTGTTTTACATTATCGGTTAAGCAAAATGTGATTAGTGATATATTTGTAGCATTCATGGGGCAGATCTGTTGATGGAGATGCTTGTGAAACATTAATGCTGACAGATTAGACTTGCTTTTCAGGTTTTTATTCTACTGAGGAAGCCAAAGTGGCTGGAACAGACCACGAGTGACAGTGAACGTAGGTAGACACGTAACACAAGCGTTTTAAACTTTCAGAGGCTTTATCTCCAGGTTCAGTCTCCAACAAGCAATAAAGTTGTATATTTAGTGAGCTTATTTAGTGTTCCCTTAATGTACGTGGGCGCAATTTCACTGTGCTTGTTCCCGCCACTGTTGCGCTTTGTCTTCGCGCTGACTTGATGTCCGTCTTCCCCAGGTGGCCCGGTTCAGGAAGCCGCCTCAGCGGAAAGGTGCGCGACGTTCACTCGTAGCACTGCAGGCCTAGACCAGTTTAACTTTGGGGAAACTGCACTTAATTGTTCCTAAAACGCCAATTAAAAGCTGGCGGTAATTGCCGTGTTGTGACGAGGCCTTGAGCAACCCGTTGCGACTTTGAAGCTAGTTCTGCTTGGAGCGTGAGGTTAGACTGGAGACCTCCAGACATCTCTTTCGACCTAAATTATTTTTTGCCGGGAGGAGGGCGAGTCTGGCTTTTGTGTGACTCGGGTGTATACAGGGCAATTAGTTTTCCTTACCTGCTTACCGGGGGTAAGCCTAAAATTAGCTGGGGCAGTTAAGCAGGTCATTCCTTTACCCAGCCACTTGTTTATGTGTTGTTGTGTGGCAGATTACCTTCAAGTTGGAAAAACAAGGCTGCATCTCCTATATACTTCCCAGTAAAGTAAAACTAAGATTTTTGTCATTGGTAAGCAATGAAGAAATAGCATAATCTCCTTATCGCCTTTAATGTGAAGCGAGCTGATCCTAGATGTGGCAGGTAGAGGATGCTTGACTGGCAGATGCATTGCAGCACGCGCTTCTAAGCCTCGCTGTGCTTGGAGACAGGTTAGAAGATGATCTTGGGGTACATTCATTAAACTACTGAACCGTCGCTTCGGGCTTTTGAATTGGGCGAGCTTGTGGGCCACTGTTGTCTGTGGGGAGGACGATCGGAGACAAGGAAACCACGTAACCGGCCCGTGCCCGTCATTCTCCAAAGCCACAAAGTGGCCTTAGTTAATACTTCACTCCTGTCACCCTCTGGGGAATTTCGCTCGTGGAAGTGGTGGTAACAAGAACCTTTTTCACACCATGAGCTGTCGTCTTACTAGAGATTGTCTCTACAATAGGAACTTAATCCTGTTTATGCTTTTTTTAGGTAACTTCTTATAAAAAGATCAAAGAAGCGTGTTGGAGTGGTTGCTTCCCCGTGTTGGGGCTGCAGATTAGTTGTAGACTTCTCGCAAGCCGCTAGCCCAGGCTTTAGCGTTGAGATGTCTGAAGTTGAGCAGTGAGCCAGCGTGTTGAGTTAAGCCCAAGCCTCGTAACTGGCTTAAACTTTCATGGTTGCGGACAAGTCAAATGAGTCACTCTCTGGAGGCGCCTTGATGTCGGCTGCTTTATTTATCAGTGAGGCTGGAGACGCTGCTCAGGTGAATCCCAGCCCTTAAGCGAGGCTTAGCTCAACTGCAGGTTCGTCTTTTTTTGTTTGGAGGAAAGCATACTGTGATTGAACTGTGCTAGCTGGAGTATGGGAAAGAGAGGGGCATTAGACTGCTTAACTTGAGTGTGGTTCCCCTTCTCGGGATATTTAAGCTTCCAAGGGTGAAGGCTTTGAGTTGAAGGTCTAAGTTGTTGGCTTGCAAAATGGAGCCTGTGGGGTTTCTTAAATGTGTCCAGATCGATGCTGCAATGTCTTTTCCATAATTTCCCCGTTTTCCATGTTGTCGTGAATGCACTGCTGTGGCCAATCTGACTCAATACGTGCTTTGTTTCTTTAAACAAAATCTAGAAGAAAACGAGTGAAAGATTAAAGCCTGAAAAGAGCAACTTAACCAATCCTGGTGGAGTTTTTTTGGGATATAATTCTTATATAATGTGCATTTCTTTTCCTTACAGGTATTTCTTTCGATAGTAGCTTCGAAAATGAAGGTCAGAGGGCTCAGCTGGTGAAGACGTACAGAACGCCTCAAAGGGTCAACTCTGATTTAAGGTAACTGTCGTAGCAAGTTTTAACGCTGTGTAGATAAGAACATGATGTGCGGGGTGGCAAGGTGCGGTGTCGCCTGCGTTTGAAGGCCTACCGCCGTGCCTGTTACCAATAAGGCAGTCTTTTTCTGGGGGAGCGACCAAAAAAACCTGATACTGATGGCAGCAGCAAAGCAAGGCTACTAAAACTGCAGCTGTGTGTAAGCAGTACTGTTTGCCCTCTCTTCTTGAGAGCTTTTCTAGGGTGAGTAAATGCTGGGCAGGCTGTAGCTGCTGTGTACCTGTACTGGAAGTGTTTGCTAGTTACATATGTGCAGGCGTGACTGGAGACTAGATTACATGAACACAACTGAAACTTCAGCTCGTCACGAGGAATCGGTGTCTGGGTTGGAGCAGGAGCCACGCTGACGCTCGATCCAACGTTTCTGTGCCAGCGCTTTATTAGATGCAAAACTTAAACCTGTCTTGCCAAAGGGAGCTGGTTCCCACAGGGAGAATAAGCCTGCAGAAGAAACGGTAGCGAACAGCCGAGCTGAGAGCCACATCAGTGAGATGCTTCAGAAATGTGACTTTTGCAGTCATTCAGAATTGCCTGCATCTTGGCCTATTTTTGCGATGTTTAAGAATATCTGACTGGAGTTTACCTGAAACTCATTTGCTTCCTTATATGTATATATACAGCTTTATTTACAGGTCTTTCATACCTCTCTGGCAATGCATTGAACATGTCTGGGTGGTCTGAGGGCTGCTGCTGAGTTTGAAATGGCCCTTCTGTGGGTTTTGGAAGTCTGCTGCTTCCGTCTCAGAAGTCCGTTTGACACCGCTGTGCTCAGCTGTCCTCTCTGGAGAGTTTGTATTCTGATGAGGTGGAGCTCAGGCAAATAGGACTTTTTGGGTGCTTTTTGGTGTCTTTTCTGTTTGAAAAAGGTTTTCCTTCTGGTAGCTTGGGCATAAAATGCCCAAGTATACAGGTGGTGGTCTTTCGTGACTTCACTCTAAAAGTACTTGGTTGGCTTTGCAGCCCCTGAATGTTTTGACAAAGCTGAAGTGGGAGGAATATGCTTGTTGAAAGACTTCTGTGGTTACAGACACAGCCCAAACACTATTATGGTGCGTGTGTCTCCCCCCATCCCCAAAATCTCTTGTGGAAAGCTCCATGTTTTAAATATGCATGCCAGCCTTTCTAGGAAAAGCCTGTCCTTGGAGGGCTTTTTTGCTTAGTGGACAGCAAGAGGCAAAAAAGGGGGGGGGGGGAATCCTTCGTCTCTGCACAGAAATGGAAAGAGCGGCTCTTTTAAGTATTTGACTGGCGTAGGGAGTGGGCACCAAATCTTTCTTGCTTTCAACATGCTTTTCTATAAGGATTGAAATAGCTTAACGCTTGAGTCATATCTGTAAGATGCTTAACAAATTTGGCGCTGTAGTTAAAGATGAGAGCGAGATGGTTTTGAAAACAGTCAACTTTTCTGAGTTCTGTCGTCACTAACACTTCGATTCTGCGGCAGTCTTCTCCATCTGTCCTCTTGTGTCTGGTGCTCTAGGGGTTGATGGGATTGAGTTTAGAAAAATGATTTGCATGGAAAGGCTGGTGCCGCTGCTGGCAGTGCTGTTGTGGATGCCACTGTTTGTCTTGAAATAAACCTCTGGGGGAAACATTCAGAAGTGTCTTCCAAACATGTTAACTGTCAAGATAACTGGCAGCCGACTAACTTGGACCTTTCTCGTGGGCCGGCTGGTGATACGTACCGACGTGCAAATTCTTACCCTTTGGCACAGTTGCTTGGCGGTAATGAGAGCTGGTGGCCTGAAGCAGTTGTGGGTAGGTGCTTCCAGGTGAAGACACAAGGTTCAAAACTTCCAGGAGGCATCAAGCTAGGCAGATGGTGGACTTGACATCGTGGTTTGGGCAGTTGGAGGTGCATAGTAGAACGGTGGTGGTAGAATTTTTTTCTTAAAAACTCAAATGTCTAAAATCTGGGGCTGTTGATGGACAGAAGACAGATGATTTGGTGGTGCTGAGGACATCTCAGCTCTTTCCACTGAGTGGAGACAACTGAAGACTTCAGTGCACTGGATTTTTATCCCTTAATTCTAGTTTGCATTTGATACCCCAGGGTGAATTATTCAGTATATATACTCTAGCACAGTCACTTCTCACAAATGTTTTCAGTTTCTGGGATCATTCATTTTCAGCAGAAATGGATCCTGTCCAGAGAATTACCTTGGTAACTAAATGTGGGTGCAAAGCGGATCTGTTTTAGTTGTAAACTTAAAATATGTAACTGCGCTGAGCCAGGAAAAAAGCTGATAAAATATTCGCTGAGAATTTTTTGTAGCGTGGCTCAAAAACTGCCTTAAAACTGTGAGGCTGAACCAAATGGGAGCTGCTTTTTTGGAACACTTCTACTTGGCTCAAACAGGAGTCTCCGAAAGAGAAACAGCACTAACTGCACGCAGCCTCCAATCCTGCCTTGGTGAGAAGGATGGTGGTAGGAATTGCAAAAAGAGCCTTGAGGGGGAAGGTCTCAATTATGAGCCATCATCCTAATTATCTAGGGCTTTCTCTCTCTCTCTCTCTCTCTCTCTCTCTCTCTCTCTCTCTCTCTCTCTCTCTCTTTCTATTTCTAAGAAGTGTCAAGTAACAGCTAATGAGCTAGCTTATCAGGCCACTTGAGTCTTGTTTGAATATCTACAGTAAATTGATGTTTCTGTGGATTGAGTATCTATGTTCTTATAAATCTTTCTCTGGCTGTCTATTGCTACTTAATACATTGTTCAGTATAATTTTGCTAGTTCAGTAAAAGCCCGTGAACTGTGCAGGCTTTCAAACGCTGCGAAAGCTTTACAGCATGGACTGCATAAGCTCTTGGTGGCAGGGACCGTTCTTTGGTGTTAAGCACAGCAGGGGTTTTTGTGGCACAAAAGAAGCGAGAGTTCATGGGTGTTTAAGCTCTGGTTATATTTGATGTGCGACTTGTGATTTCACTTTACTGTTACCTTTTTTTTCCTTTGAGTTACGGAGCCTAGAAATAGGGGAAAATATACAAAATCTGGTGCGCTCAAAGAAATAGTAGGGACAACAAGCTTGAACAAAGATTTTTCTCGGTGTTCTTAGCAGTCAGGCTGGCTGCTGTTGTGTCCTCATTCTAGGAAGGAAGGAGAAATCCCATCCTTTGGGACAAAAGAATAGATAAAACTCTTCTAGCCTAGGAAGCTGCTGCATTCAGGGCCCAGAACGGACAGAGTAATTACGCAGTTCAACATCTGCCTGCAAAGCTTTTGCTGGACGCGAGTAGCCTGCATCTCCCGGAGCACGAGTGAGCCAATGGAGCTGAGATAAGCAGGAAGTGCTTGAATAACATCCATGAGTCTGGAGCTGCCCGAGAGAACTGCGCAGGTAGCCGCCGAGGTCAGCTTCCCCGTAAGCATGTGAGCGAGGATTAAGGTTTCTAATAACAGCCCGTTGCGGTATGACCATTGGATTTGTTCCAGACAATGCAGTCTGGCTGGTGGCACGGATGCTGTTCTCACCAGCTGCCTAAATCGGTCAGATGGAAAAGTAATCCTATTTGTGCTTCCCCACTGACACAGATTGCGTAATTGAAAAAGGGGCAGATCGGCCGCGAATTGGAATTAACTGCTAGCGTTTTTTTTCTCGTTAGGAGTTCAGTCCCACCTCAGTTGTAAAACATGAGGTGTTACAAGGGATAACAAATGTCCCCCCCAAGCTGGCTCTAAAAGAAGGTCTGGTAGACTCATTTTTGGATGAGATAGTAAAGACATCCTGGGATGTGGGCTGCAAAGAGCTGAATAAAGCTGTGCTGTGGTGTAGGGCTTGCAAATTCTATTCCTCTGAGTTTAAATAAACTAAGTAGTATTTTCTGGGCTGGAAATCATTTCCGTCGCTGGGAACTACACTGTCAGGTCAGGTAGGCATAAAGTAATAGAGACTGCAGACCTGAGAACTTAGTACTGTAGTGAGGACTCTGCAGGAGAGCTAGTGCTTGCTTTCAGCTGCTAAATATCGTGGGCATTTGTGAGCTGACATTACTGCAGTGCCTGCAGTTGCTCTACTTGCCAAAGGGAGGTTACATAAGAGCCCGAAAAGGCGCTCGTGCTGCGAATGAGTCTGAACCTTTGAGCCAGGGCACGGTGTGAAATGTCCCGTTTCTTGCAAGGATTACTGCTAAACGGTGGCCCTGAATGGGGACAGCTTTCCAGCCCTGCATGTAGGGCACGTGCAGGGTGATCACTAGCCCCAGCAAAAGGGGTCCATGACTGGTAGGTCTCTTGACAGCCTAACGTGGGACTGTCACTTTTCTGCATCTTACATGGTAGTTAGAGATCTTCTAGCTTTTAAATATTCTGTATCGTAGTGTGAAATTCCAGTGCCATCTTCATTAAAGCATCTACATTAAACGCATTTCAAGAACGGATGCCTCTGATGTTGTGACGGCTCTTTTTGTAAGCAGATGCTCGGGCCCGGTTACTGGGGAAAGAGGAGCGACCTGGTTTGGCCAGAAGGAACGCCAACTGGGAGACGAAAGCAGCTGAAGGCAAGAGTAAAGCTTATATGTTAATAGGCATTTAAAAGGCAACAGCTCTTTCTGTGCACTAATAAGTAGAGGGAGATACCAGCAATGGGATTTCATTCTCTACCTATGTGCAGGCGTCTGCCTGCACCAGTCACCTGCAGCTTCTGTTTTCAGGTGAATCACGCTGAAAAGAGCTGCTGTCTCATCTCTTTAGATGTAGCTGTTTCCTTCAAGGTAAAATGCTCTTTTAAGTCCTGTCTGTGCCTGAGTTCAATTCAGGTGGAGAATGCTGCAGTTTCCACTGAGGCACTGTAGAACCCAGTGTGGATTAATCTTTGTCATAGATGTTTCTGAAGCGTCTGGCTTTGTGTATTGGTATGTAACAGGAAGAAAAGGAGGAGGACGTGTTCCGCACCTATACCCAGGAATTTGGAAATCTTAGCTCTGCCTCCGACAGTCCCAACTTGTGAATCAACTGGCTTAACTCAGCGGCACGTAAAATGGATATAACGCCTCCTGGCCTCCTTTAAAATCCACAACACTTGCTGCAGAAGTGTTCTTGAAGCTCCCTCCTTTAAAAATGACTTGCACGTTGTCTAATTACAATTGTTCAGCTGGTATGGTATAAATTTCTTCTAACAGTAGCCTCCATGTGGATAAAACACAATTTTTTTTTTATACTTTTGTATCCCAGTGCGTGTTGTCGCATCACTGGAGTTGTGCTAAAGTGCTTCTGTGCTATCGTTAGAGCCAGCAACGCAGCTTGCTTCGGTTGCAAAAACCGAGGCTGAAGTTTAGTCCAGCTCATTTCCAGGTTATCCGGCAGAAACGGAGTCTGCCGGCACTGTGCGAATCGCGCTGTTTTCGTGAAAACAGTTGCCGCGAGGCGGCTGGCTTTCGAAAGCTTCGACTGTCTTTTCGGTTCTGTGCTATGCTTAAGTTGTGTAATTACGAATAAACTGTCTAAAGTAGCTGTGGCATGATGTAACTAAACATGGTTAGACATCTGTCGCAGTCCCGCTTACCCTGGCTCGTGCGTGAGCTTTTTTCCTTCTTCCAAGCTGCCCTCGACGGTGCGTAGGGAGGGTTTTTTTCCCCCTCCTGCGATCTGTCCGCCGGGCAGCAGAGCAGGCGGACGGCTCAGGCCTGGAGAGAAGGAGCCAACCGCTGCGCAAAAACTGTTTGGCGGTGCGAGTAGCGGACGCGCCGCGTGCCGCCTTGCAGAGTCGGCGCTCATCTGCCTTCACCCGGCTGAGTCACTGCGTTAACCCCTCAGTTACGCGTACAGCTGTCCCGTGAACGTTGCAGAACGAGGTCGAGCTCAGTGCTCCTGTGTGGTTTTTTTTTTTTTTTTTTTTCCCTTTTCGACTGAGCTTAACGATGGGTGGAAGCTGCTTCCTTTTCTCTTTGGTCCCTATCTAATAAAATAAGTCTTTCAAGGTTGTGGTTCTTCCACCTGGCCTCGTGCGAGTCATTTCTTGCGGCTTGTACAGCCAAACTGAAACAGGACTTGGAAAACAGCCAGACGTACCATCAGCTCCTCTGCGGGGAGATAGAGCTGCTGCTTTGGGGGCAGTGTCCCCATTTTGCACTCAAGGTGCTGTCGATCCTTAGCATTCCTGGAGGGAAGAGGACTGGAGCTATTTCTTCTTTTAATGTTTTCATCCTGTTTAATAAAACTGAAAGTAGCCTGCAAGGACTGAGGGGGGAGAGAAGCTAGCCGACCTAATTCTGCCGCATCAGAAGCGGGGGGAGCCTCTCAAAACACAGTGCTCCACCTTCTAGCCTTGGTCTCATTTCATAACAGACTTGCGTATCGATCCGGACTTGTTCCGGCACGCGGCTGACCTGTGGCTGAGCTTCTCACCGTGCTTTGCTGCCTTGGCCGAGCTCTATCGAACAGGGAGCCGGCAGCTCTTGCAACCACTTCGCTCCAAAGCCATCCAGTTTCCTTTCTTACCTCTCCTCTTTCTGCTTGGGTTTTACCTCTGAGCCGAGCGCTTCTCAGTACATACGCGCACGCCGACAGCACCTTAGCTTCAACTGATTGATCCCGGCTGCTGTGATACTGTTTCTGAGGAGAGGGGGGAAATAAATAAATAAAAAATAAAATAAACCTGATAAAGGTTGTCCTTTTCTCTTTTGGATCCTTATGCCGAAGCTACACAGCTTGTTTAATAACGTATTTATGCAGGCGTGCAAGTGGTCCCGGCGCTTGATCTTGTTTCTCCAAGGGGCTGTTCCCCTACTTTAAAGAGATGCCAATTATCCCTGTTAAAATATTATGCAGACTCCCAGGTGAAACAGGCTCTTAACCCTGTGGGAGGCACAAACCAGACCTAACCCATCTCTGTCAATGTTTTATTAGGCCTCTTTATAACGCGGGCTCGGGTTTTGTCTTTATGGCCATCCAGTCCAGCAGGAGCTGCTGTTTATTTTTTATTATTTTTACTTTTTTATTGTCCGTTCAACTGCGAGGCTCCTCAGCCTGCCTGCTCGTAAACAGGCGCTTTGCAAAGTCACCGTCTCTACTTGTTTCGTTGTCCGAGCGCCAGCCGTAAAGCTGCCTTTCTCGATCGTAGGCGGCTTTTCAGCTCTGGGGACAACGGGCGAGTCGATGCACCCTTGGGCGCCCGTGAATGCAACGTGTTACGGGTACTGGGACCGTTAGCCGTCTGCAGTCGGTGTTTTCAGCTTTTAAATTTTAGAAGTGGGAGCCCGAATCTGCTTCCCACGTGAATTTGAGGTGAGAAGTTTCCCCTTGGCTCCGTTTATTGTCTCCTCTTTGAAATACGGCTTTGGATATGGAAGGGGCCTCTAGGTAGGAGAGGTAGGACGCCCGTTGAAATGGATAGCAGGTAACCAAACGGGTCCTGGAGCAAGTGATGCCGTTGGATCCCTTCCTGCGTTTGATGAGCCGTACATACAGGAATAAAACCAACGCTCATCAGCGTGGGAAACGGAAACAAATAGCGCTTTTGGGGCGCTTCCCGGATGAAACTTTGGGGGCTGGCGTTGATTCATTGGAAGAGCGTTTGGGCAGAGAGCAGCACGAGCTCTCTCTTAGGGTTGCGGTGGCATCGCGCGTCTCAGGTTGGGCGAAGCTGCTGTCCATCAAAGAGCGCTTTACCGGAAATCTTGAATACGGAACGGGCCGAAACAACGCCGATTAGGTCGTAAAGTTCAGGAATACAGAAGTCAGGACGCGTTGGGTTTGCGCTGAGCCGTTAAAGCTGTCTCCTCTCCCTTCTCTTCTGCATATACAAGGTTTTGGGTGGTTGGTGCTCTTCTCCTGTCTCGGCAGGATCGAAATTAGGAGAATGCTGGCCACTGGGAATCTGATAGTTCGATCTTTTCAACTGTTGCTGCTACAGCCTCTTTGTGGAGGTATTTGCATATAATATATCTTCTGCCCTTATCTTCTGTTTACTTGTGGGCTGTTTTACGTGTTCGCTCCTCTCATTTTCATTTTGCGCCTTTATGCAATACCGTTTCAGGGTGTCCACGTGCCTTTAGCGAAGACCTTGGATTCTGGGGGGTGGCTTTGCAAGCTAAGAGTTTTAAATATTAGCGTAATTCTAGCAGTTCCCTTCTAGGTCTGCTCCTGAAGGAAACCCACAGCTTTTTTGCTAGCAAACACCTTTTTCCCGCTCGTTCCGAGCGCGGAGGCTCGCCGTAAAGGGGCACAAACTTAGCTCTAAGACGCGCCGCTCTCCTCGGCGCTCTGCTCGGGGCTGGCCGGGTGAATCAGCACTTTCGGGTGAGTCACGCTGCCAGTCACGTGCGGTTCCAGGGTTACGGCCGGGGACGACTGTGCAGAACAAAGCGCTGCAGGAGGAGGAAACGCAGCCTGGAACAGGAGGCCGACGCGCTTCGAGCGGGAGCGGGTTAGCGCCCTTGGGCCGCCTTCGCTCGCCGATGGCCTCTCGGGAGCAGCTAACCTGAGCTATCCCTGCTGAGATCCGCCCCGAGTTGTCCTTGCAGTTGCTGGATATTGTGATAATTCCCAAAGACCTGAGATGCCTCTCGGGGGGAAAATACACCGTTGTCGTTTTGCTGTTTACACGTGGGCTTCCAAAACCTCGTCTATCTTCTAAAAGCACATTGCTATTTTCCTGAATTTAGAGCTTAAGCACTTAGATGGATCCTGTGCTGCCAACGTTATCTGGATCCAACCACCTGCGTGATATAAATAAATTGTTTTCATCTGTGCTTCCTCCTCAGGTGCCTAGCGCGGGCGGCAGCGTTGTGAGGGAAGCCTTGGGGTAGCCGCAGGGCCGGGGTAATCATGTCGATCTGCTTAACTTCCTGTTTCCCTCTGTTCGTCTGCAGCCCGTGCTTCGACTCGCTGCCTTTCTCCTGAACGCAGAGCGTAGGCTGCGCCGTGCTTTCGCATCCTCTGGAGCGGTGTGTTCCCAGAATAGCCCTTCCCTGGGCGTAGCGGCGTTATAGCTGAAAATAAAGTAAAATCTGTTTTCTGCTTCGGTGACTTGCCTTTCGGGAGCCGTTGGGTGGACAAACGCCCTGAAATGAACCCGTCTAAAGGAACCCGCAAGGTCACTTTGTTGCTTTAAAAAAGCCCCATGCAAACGAGCATTGTAAAGTTTAATTTATTGCTGCTTTGTTCAGGCTGCGACTGGAGAAGAGAAGCGCTTGGGGTGGCTCGTTCAGGATGTGGCTCAGCTCGTCTGAGAAACCAGTCATTCCTGCACGTGCTCTGCAGAAGAGCAAAGGCCTCCTCGAGGGCCCTCCTGATATTCCCACATCCCGCGTTAGCGTGTGCTTTGCCGTCTTTGGGCCGTCACGTGCGTTAAGATCTCGGACTCTCTTCGTAGTTGGTCGCTCCTTTAAAGCGAAGTCCAGGTAGCATCTTCTCCAGGTTTTCTCCTGCTGTTAGATGAGGACGTCTCTCATAAGGTGAAACCTTCCTGAGTTTCCTCTTCTGCGGGGTCCTGCTCCGCTCACGCTCTTGGTACCACTGCCAGATCTGCCCTTCCATTCGTGGCCTGAGCTTTGGTCCAAAACATCTTCCCTTTTCAAACAACCAGCCCAAAGCAACCAGTGCACGTGCACAAATACAAAGCGATGCCTCAAAGAGGTCCTACGGTTCCCTTCCAACTTGCAAACGTTTTTTTTTCTTAATGTGTTTGCACTTGCTGCTGTCTCAAGCTGAATGTGCCCGACATCCCTCCTTCCTCGCTGCGTTCTGTTGCTCTTAAACACCTCAGCGACTTCTATCTTGCTGACCTCCATCTTCAGGCTTCCTCCTCATTGCTGCTCTAGTGAGTTGGGTCTTCGGGTCTTCAAAGACTTAATTTTTCTCTGCAAACAGCAAGTTTGGTGTTTCTCTTCTTTTCTGACTTTGCTTGTGCCTCTCTGCTAGCAAAGCTACTGAATTCATTCTTTTGAGGATCCTCTGCGCCCTCTCCCCTCAGTCCAGCCTCCCTGTAGACCGCGATGCCTTTGATGTTCTTCCGAAGGCGTTTGATTCCTTCCTCCGCGTGGCTTGGCAGTACCCTCTGCCGGCTCCTGTGCTGCATTACAGCCCCGTCCCTTCCTGGCTTGAGAGATGCCGCAGCTGGCTTTGCGGGACAGCCCCTGTGCAGCTTGGTGGCTCTTCCCTGGGGGAAAAAGTTGGAGTTTTTATAAAACGTAAGCGCGCAGGGAAATGCAGCCTGCGTGAATTTGAGTTCTCCACCTTACTGCCTTGACATGCAACAGCAATGAAGTGTGATCTTCCCTTCTTCAGGGAAATCGTTCTGGACCATTTATGGTAACCAGATAAATACAGAGAAAAGGAAGAGAAGCCATCTGGGATAGTTTTGCCCATTGGCATGATACAAGCCTTCCCAAAAGCAGCCACGTGAGGCTTGTAGGCCACGGCTGACCCAGTCCATCCCTTCATCAGTCTTCATCTTTCCCATGAGGTTTCTTCCTGCTGTACTGGAGGTCCTTGAGATGTCTGTCACACGCTTGAATTATTTCCTCATCTAACGGTGCACGTAAAGTCTTGGTGTTGCCTAATCACACTAATAAGGTAACCGTCTTCCCTGATTTTTCGTATTACTGTGAATAAACGTATGTTCTGCCGAACGAGAACATCCAACGTTGCAGTAAGTCGGCCTGCCTCTCACCAGTGAAGTTACCTACGGTTTTGCGGTCACCAATGCTGATGGTGATAAGTTAGGAGAACACCTGCCTGTTTAGTAAAAATCTGGGTTTGCTTTTCCATACTGCAGCTGTTCTTTGCCATTTTGCTGCTGAGCCTTAACTGCTAAGGATACGGGGGTTTGCTAGACAGAATTTCATTAAGCTCCTCTAAATTTTTGTTTTGTGGCTGAGAATATATTTTTTATACCATTCATTGGTTTTTTTCCCCTCTGAGAGATGAGAGGCAGGTCAAGGGTAGAGCAGCTGCTTAGCATCCAGGAATGTCCTGACCACGCAGAGCAACGCGGTCAGTTCTGTGATACCCGTGTTCCTCTGCTGAATTAATCTTCTCAAAGAAGAGCGGATGAGAGCGTCAAAGCATTCGTTATCGGTGAGAGAGCAGGAGAACGATGTAAATGGTTATATTTCCAGCTCATCTGTTAAAAAAAGCTGGTAGTGCATTAGAGAGAGCTCCAGAACCCGAGGGACTGTTAGGATCCCTCCAAAGGAGCAAGACGACAGCGATACGTGTGTCAAAAAGGGAGACGGTTAGTGTCCGGGTGCAATATTCTACACCCTAGCTCGGTAGTTAGGATCTTAAGTGGAATGGGAAGCAATCAAAGCAATCGTGAAACATTTTCCCTTCGCTTTAAAGAATCCTTGGCTTCCTCTTACAGTTGGCTCTTGGAGAGCTATTGTAACAGGGAGCAAAAGGAAGACGGTCGCTCGTAGCCCTTGAGGTTCTGGATTGCGGGCAAGAGCTTTTCCGTAAAAGCGGAAAATGCCTGCAAGAACCTTGGCTAACGGGGCCGGTTCCTCCTTTTTGTAGAGGTGTCTTGAGTTTGCAGTGACTTAACGTGCAGCCGACCCCATTTCCTTGGACAGGGCCCGGAAGGTAGATGATTCAGGTAAATGGAAAAAATTTTTAAAAAGGGTAACTCTGGAGGTCGCCTTCATTTCTGATGCCTTCCGTTGATGCCTCAGATTAATTGCTTTGTTTGTTTCATCAGATACAGTATCTAAAGGCATTTGTGCCTGAAGCCACGGAAGATAGATGGACAAGCCAAGCAACTTCTGACTCTGCATCATTTTCTGGGGCAAAATTATATGGCAATGTATCCTACAAGGTAATGTAGCCCCTGCAGTGAGTAAAGAGGATTCCTTTTGCTTGGCCACCGGTTCAATAAGGACAGGTTGTCGCTCACGAGAAAGCAGCCCTCCTTTCACGTGCAAGCTTGAGATCTGACCTAGAGGGAGCAGCACAAGCTGGAAGCAAAATTTGAGGGATTTTTGCAGAGAGAAAATCCAAATTGCATCCAAATCGTGTCATGTTTGAGCCAAAGCTCCTCTGAGAAGAGTTCACAGAGAACAGGCAGGTTAATTGGGGGAGGGAAAAAAGCAGGATGGAAGAAAACTAGGTGCAACATGAAAACTCTACACAAGGAGTTTTTTCAGGGGACAGCTCAGCTGAGCAAACAGCTCCACGAATACGATACTCATGTATCTACAGCTAAAAACCTCACAAAATATCGCAGGCGATGGAAGGAGAGTGCAGCCTGGGCCTACCGCAGCGACCTGCAGTCTGTGACCTAGCAGCAAGTACATTCCCTGCGAGACACTTGAGCTTGCTCGAAACTCTGTGAGTTGAAATGCTAAAGTTATAAGGCCAGAGAACGAAATCCGATGTTCCCCTTAGCGTGTTACTTGGTCGGCTTCGTTCTCGGGCCGGTAAAGGCGATGGACCGCAGGTTTAAAGCAGGGGTTTGAGACTGGCCGTTGCTTTACAGAGCTCTGCTTGCTGGTGCCTCCGAAGCAATGAGGGACGTTGCAGGTAAAATCTCCCAGACGTGTTATCGCTCTTGCCGTTAGTCCCTTGCTGCGGTAACACGTAGAGATGACGTCTCCCTACCCGGAGGACGACCAGAGATACTGGGCTGCTATACGGGCGCAAGAAAAAAAACTCAGCCAGAGGCTTCTAGTGAGCATATACTGATTTTACTTGGACAAAATATATGTGGACAGGTTGGCTGAGTTTGGTGCCTCAGCGCGGAGTGTTTTTTTCCAGGTCGCAGAGGGCTGGCCAAGGAATGCTTTAAAAAATACATATCTAGTTTCTAACCCAGCTGAGAAAGCACTTTTTATAGCCCCGTGAGTGAAGATACGTTAAAGAGCGAATGTTTTATTCCTCATTTTCCCTGAGCGCCACTTGAAATACGTGAACAATATTACTTAGTTTTGCACAAATTGTCTTCTATACCTAATAGCCGTATGCGTTAAAGCGTGTTAGATTTCTCAGCGTTGAATTAGACGGCTTACTCGAGAATACAGATGGGCTCCGTGTACACGAGAAAGATCCCACCAGCTAAGCTAGAGCGTGGATTTGCCACATAGGGGATCCGCCAGTTCACGAGGCCCGGTTGTGACTTCGTGGCAACTCGTTAGGCAGCTCTAGCTTAAGGAGATGCACGTGCTGCATGTCTTTGAAGTGCTACCTTACCTTCTCTACGTCATGAACTCTGTAGAAGCAGCAGAGAGCTGTTTTTTCCAACTTTCCGGTCTTCAGAAGGATCCTTATATCACATACCTAAAGCAGATAGTGTGAATTACCCCCCAGAGCGGGTCAGTCTGCTGTATAATGCAGCTGAAGCATGTTAGGAAAGCTTGAAAGTTCACCTACATGGAAGAACTCAGTGTTAAATTGGGGTTAGCCGATATGTTGTGGTGGGATGAGGAGATTGTCTTGCAATAGTGCAGGATTACTGATAAATTGAGAGGAGCGAAAAGACGCTATCCTGCACCCTTCTAGCCAGAGCAATATAAAGAACTGAAGTTCGCTGACACTAACTTAATTTCTCTTAGTAGTGCAGGCGAACCGAACCCTCAGTGAGGCCCGGAGCCGAAGCAGCTTGTGCACCTGCAGAACGCTAGTGCAATTTTGCTGGTTTTATTTTCATTTGTGAGGTTGGGGATGTTCTTGAGAACGTAAAAGGAGACCGCGTCCATTTTGGAGCCCTCCTTGATGAGATTAGGCAAGGGCAGGGGTCAAAATGACGCTCGCTAAGGAGCTGCAAGAAAACACCGCTGTGTGTCTGGGAGGAGACAGCAGGTTTCCTCGGAGTATCCTTTATTACTTCCAGATCTAGAATAACGACACCGCTTGTTTGCTAGGCGCTCTCAGACAACAGAACGCTGTCGCTAAGCGTCCAGGGCACAAAGCCTAGGTGTCCGAGCAAGCCTCAGGAAGGCCTGCTGGTTTGTTTATAAACGATGCATCACCCTGAAAGCGTGTTTCAAAGTGACCTGTCTGTATTCCCCTTGTTTTGCAGGGTGTCTGGTGAGGAATGCAATGGGATCAATAGCATGTCTGCGGAGAGCGGCCCTGGGACGAGACTGAGAAATTTGCCGGTGATGGGGGATGGACTAGAAACTACCCAAATGTCTACGACGCAGTCGCAGGCCCAACCCCAGCAAGGCAGTACTGTAGGTGTTAACCCCCCTCCGCCGGAGACCTCCAACCCCAACAAGCCCAAGCGACAGACCAACCAGCTGCAGTATCTGCTCAAAGTGGTGCTCAAGACGCTATGGAAGCACCAGTTTGCGTGGCCTTTCCAGCAGCCCGTGGATGCTGTCAAGCTGAACCTCCCTGTAAGTAGAGATTGAGACGACAGGAACCAAAGGTTGAGGAACTGAGGTTTCTTGGCTCGCTCGTCGTGTAACGGTAGAAAAAAATGAAGCCTTTGGCGCTGAGTGTGCTTTCCTCCCTTCTGAAATCATAGCATCGGTCTTTGGAAAATAGAGATGAAGTGGAAATCTCAGTGGCTCACATAGTGTTTTGGCTAGTAG
Source organism: Rhea pennata (assembly GCF_028389875.1). Classification (NCBI taxonomy): domain Eukaryota; kingdom Metazoa; phylum Chordata; class Aves; order Rheiformes; family Rheidae; genus Rhea; species Rhea pennata. The sequence continues at coordinate 849,125 of NC_084695.1, read as the reverse complement.
ACTTTTGTGATCAAGAATCATCCTTTCTCAGCTAGGACATAAGTATAAATATACGAGAGTATAAAAGTATAAATATACAGGAGTATAAAATAGGAATAAATAAATATTTGGGGAGTCATTTAGTATGTGACCGTGAGACTACCACTACAGAGTGGTTTGTGCTGTCCCAATTGAGCACCATTATTTAGGAGCAAATCTTCTGTCAACCAGGGCTCTGCCTTCCTGTTCCCCACAGCTCAGTGGGGAACAGTACCCTATATATAATCCGTTGCTCGATCTCCACTGCTCTGCCACAGTTGGCAAAGACTTTTGAGGAGACCAAAACACTTAATGGAGTTCCTGAGCGCTCCGACAGCCGCCAGGCTGCCCGCGGCTCTGCTGCTCGTTGCCCTGTAAAGCTGCTAACAGCACTCAAGTCATGTTGTAAGGGGAAACATTTGAGATTATTTTCCATAAAATTGACGTCAGCGCCTTCTGGTGCTGCGTGAATCTTGGCATCGCCGGCTGCCGGAGTCCCGCGTGCGAGGAGCTGGCTTTGGAAAGCGGTGGGGCACGTAGCCATGCGAGGGGTGCTCAGCGCTGCTGAGAGCCTCGCACGCTGGAAGGGGGGCCGTGGAAGCTCTTCCTTTTCCTGAAGGCTGAGCCTTGCCCGTTTCCTCACTCCCCTGGCTGCATGATCAACAGGAGGAGCTTGAGGGAAGAGCCAAGAGCAAAACACAAGGCAGCTAGCAAAAGTCGGTGTAATTTAGAGATAATTTATTATTGTAAACGATGGAAACATCTTTTCCGTTTTTGGAGCCTTAGAGCTACTACAAGAAGAGGAGGTTTGCTCCATTTCTTTCTCTTCCTTGAGATGCTGTCCCTCGAGAGTTACGGTTTTGCGTAACGTGTGTTTGCTTTATGGTAACGCCCTCTTTTTCTTGCCTGTTTTAAGATACCATAGTGCTTAAATATATAATCTATTACTTGAGCGTTAGGCTGCGTAATTTCTTTGGAATAGCAACAACCTCATAGTTACATGTCGAGAGCACTGGTTCTATAGCAACGGCATTTCAGCCCTTTTTACTAAACGTTAATCCTAAAAATAGAAACATTTTCCTTTATATTAGCAGGAAACATTTAATGGCCTGTAGTAAATCTCTCTCCCTGCTGCTCCTTGGGTTCCCGCATTAAATACGTGAACTGTTTGCTCTCTGTAGCAAAGGGTCATTCATTTCATAGGAGATTTTTAGGTGTTACCCAGCTCCGTTTCAAACCGAAAGGCCGGAATTAGGAGTTTTCATGCCTTCATTTGCTGCGGGAGGAATTAGTTGGTAGAGTGAAGCTCTGGTGCTATGCGCCAGCCAAACCTCTGGAAAGAAAATGCCCTTACTCTTCGCTTCCTTCTGGAGGCCGAGCGACAGGACATGAGGCAACGGGCACAGACTTGAAACCCACGAAGCTCCCCCTGAATATGAGGAAGAACTTTTTTACTGTGAGAGCGACAGAGCACTGGAACAGGTTGCCCAGAGAGGTTGGACACGATCTTTCTAACATGCTCTAGGTGACCCTGCTTGAGCAGGGGGGTTGGACTAGATGATCTCCAGAGGTTCCTTCCTACCTCAACCATTCTGTGATTCTGTGAGGTGGTGAAAAAGGTGGGGAAGTGTTTTGTAGGGTTTGCCATAAGTTTAATTATAAACTGCAGCCGAGAGGCTGACGATGACTATGATGACAGGCACCCGGTTGAGGAGATACGGGGATTGTCGCAGCCGTATGTCTGCTAGGTTTGGAGAATGCATCCAGGTAAGTCCAGCGATGAGAATGAGGATGCCTGGTCTTTAAACTCTGCGCCTCCCTGTAAATATGTGTTGTGAGAGCTTGCTCTGCTGTTTTTTCTCGGTTCCACGCTCACCTTTACTTCTCTGCCCTTTTGCAGGATTATTATAAGATTATTAAAACTCCTATGGACATGGGAACAATAAAGAAGCGCTTGGAGAATAACTACTACTGGAATGCTCAAGAATGTATCCAGGACTTTAATACAATGTTTACAAATTGTTACATCTACAATAAGGTATGATAAGTTATTTAATCTGAGCTTTCTGAGGGAATCTACCGTCCTCATTGTGCCAGTTCAGAAATGAATGCGTTTCTTATTTTAACAGTCCTTAGAAGGAACAACACCAAGATTAGCCTCTTCAGAAAAACATACAGCATTAAACTGATGGCAGTTCAGGCACGTCTGTCTTCTGCAGAGAAGTCAGACGTGGACAAAGCTGCCTTTGCATTGTTCTCTCGCAGAAGAATTGTTAGTGGATATCATCAGTGTGGAGGTGGTTTCTTCTTTTTTAAAGAATTTTTTAAATCTTTTTTTTAAAAAAAGGATTACAAAACCCTTTAAAAGGGATTTTCTCTTTTCTTAACCCCAGATTTGAAAAGCATAGCTTTTCTTAGGATATGACTTGGCGCAGAGCTGTGAGCGCTATCAAATACTTGGAAAGAACAATCTTGCAGGGTTATCCTTCATTTTTCTATATCTATCTTTATTAAGGAGCAGCTAAAGGCCAAGCTGTTTGAACATGAAGTCTGATTGTAGGGGAAAAAGGTGATAAATGCAGCAGTGCATTGAGTTTTGTCATGGCTGTTTCTGGTCTCACACTATGTGAGATTCCCTTCTGGGCAGTGTGAGATGTGTTGGAAACTGTTTCATATGGCTGTGCAACCCTGAGGAGAAAGCAGGAGAAAAAATACGGAGTGACAGGGAGCAGGGCATTTAGGAATTTCATTAGGAATGACATTGGGGGGAAGTAGCCTCTGTAGTAGGCCAAAACAAGGTGAAAACGTGGAGTTTTGATATTCTGTGATGATGGGAAGCCCATCGGATTATCGGAGACATGTCAGCTATACTGAGCACAAGATGTCCCAAGAAGCACCTTGTTATCTTGTCAGGTGCAACAGGTAAGAGCCAAGGGTTTGCTGTTATCTTCAAAACAAAAGGCGGTAAGATGTGGTCAGGCCATCAGCCTTTCCTCCAGTAGTTTCATTCCTTGTCTGCCTGCATCTTTTCCACCGTGTGCCCAAGTGATTCTGCTCCCTTCTCATTTCTACTGCCCTCTGTTTCTCCTAGGTCTCTTCTCTGTATTTCTCCATTTCTCTCTGTTGCTTTACCCTCACGTTCTTTGACCTTCTTTTTCCCTCTCGCAGCAGCATCGCGCAAGACCCTTTTCCGGTTTGTCCCAACCAAATCGTATCTGCTAGCAGCAGCTGCTGCTTGCAGTTCCTCTCCTCCATTCTTGAATCTCCAAAACGATTTCTTCCTTCTCCAATCCTCTGAACTGGTCTTTGATGTCCCTCATGACTACTTTTGGCTGGTTCTCAAGGTTTGCACACCGTTTGCACCATCTCTAACCCCGTAACAACTTGTGATCCAGGCAGGCTCTACTTGTTGCTGGACATTCTGCCTTTTTTTGGGTTTTATGTTCTCGTATTCTTTGGTTTGGTCCCTCTGAACCATGCCTTTGGACTTGGTCTTTCCTGGATTGAACCAGCGTTATGCAACTTGAATAAGGGCAGGCTCTGAAAGGCTTCAAATTATTAACATACATCCTTCCTTCTTCTTCGTTGCCGCATTTTCCCTCCCCTCTCTCCACAGTGCCTTTGCCCTGCTAGATTTCTCCCTGATCTCCCCAGTCTTCCTAGTTCTTCATTGACCTCCCTCTAGCCAGGAAGCAGAAAAAGATGTAGGCTATAAAAGAAATGGCCTTGTGGACTGCGTGGGGCCTGCCTGTAAACCGTATGTCGGTCAGCTTTGTGCACGCTGTCTTGTCAGCAAGCATGGTTGTTTGACCATGAGCGGGCGTCTCTTCTCTTCTCTTCAGTCTCTTCTCTTCATGAACACTGATGGGATGTTCATTTATCATCACACCATCAATCTGAAGACTTAGGCTATTGCTTTTGCCCTTCTCTCTCTCTTCTTCTTCTTACTCTCAGTGAAACAAAACCAAAAAAACTTTGAACCAGATCCCAAACCTTGTTGGTGTCTTCTGGAGTCACCTTTCACACTGGATCCCCAGTTAGTTCTTCCTGAATCTTAAGCCCTCTTTTACATCTTCCTTGACCTTTGCATGTGTAAGCTTTTGCTCCTGATCTTTAACGCTCTCTTAGTTTAGTCCATCCTCCTGATTTAGTTGCTGGTAAAGTTGCTGACCTCTCTCCTGCACAGCGCTCAGCTTCTTCCTTAAAATCCTCCTGTTTGCTCAGGCATGGGGAAAATTGCCTTACAAACCTGTGCAGCAGTCATCCTCCTCCTCCTCCTCTTTGTCCTCCTCTTCCTTGAATGTTTTACTAAAAGACCTCTTCCCTGACACCTGCAAGATCGGGTGACTCGAGATGATGGGAATGACAAGCTGGTGATAATCCTGTTCTTCTTTTTCCCCTCCATTCCTTTCCTCTGTTTTTCCTCCTCCCTCCATTCAAAAATCAACCTGTGCTGCCCATAAATAATCCCTCATGTCTCATTGATACATCTGTTTGCCTGTGTGTTGAATTGCCAGGTCCCTGCCCATCATCTGCCTGTGCCTTTTAGCACGAAAACCCTTTAGGGCAAGGATTCTCCATCTGTTCAGCACTTGGGACAGTATTATTACACATTTTTCCATTGAATTGTAAGAGAAACAGGCGTGCTAAGAAGGATAAAAATACTCTAAAGCAAAGTTATAGGAATTGTTCAGCTGGGCAGTTAAAAGGATTACAGATTGCAGCCCCAGTTATACGTCTTCCCTAACCTTGCAAAATCTTCGCTGAAGTGTTTCTCTGTTTCATGTTTAATTTGCAGTTACAATTAAATTTGGCATTAAATGGAGAAAAGCCCAAACTCTTCAAAACAAAAAACAAATTTTGATTTCTTCTTCTTTTTTTTTTTAGATTATAGCAGTCCGTTCTCTGAAAATATGTGCCTTGCCTAATGTATTGTATCTGTTATTAATCCAGCCAGGGGATGACATAGTCTTAATGGCAGAAGCTCTAGAAAAGCTTTTCCTGCAGAAAATCTCCGAAATGACCCAGGAGGAAACTGAGATTGTTATAGCCCAGACAAAAGGAAGAGGACGTGCGAGGAAGGAACCAGGTAGGCTGCTTGGTCTCCTGTTGCGTTCAATTCTTACTTGGAAAATACAGACAGCTGAGCCATGCTCCACCTTCATGCAGTCTCTGGACTGCAAGTCCCAGCATCCAGACCCAGCTTCATCCATTAATTTGGGCCATTTATCCGAGATTTTTAAACTAAACCAGCATCCCGTGGGGTTGCTGTGTTCATTGGTGTTCTCAGATGGCCTCACTCTGTTGAGTAGAGGGCAGTTCAGGAGCCTTGCGATGGGTCTAAAGTTGGGTGGGATGGAGTGTGGCTACCTAAACCTGTTGCATATCTGTGTGAGGCATATCTGTGGGGAAGAGGAAAGGGTATGTGACATATCTTAAACTCCCTTGTCCATGGCTTACGGCCACTTTGCCTTTTTTTGAGGGAAGGAAGAGTACTGAGGATAGACTTTGCAGTAAACAGAGCCCTGCTGAGGCTTTGGATTATTGTTCGTACCAGTGAAACGTCGTTGTTCCCTGCTTTTTCACCACGGTAAAAAGCTGAGAACGATAGTGAAAGAACTTCCGTCCTGCCGTCAGGAGACTAAGCGAGATTACAGAACACCACTCGAGGTCCCCCGAGGGTAACGATAGCTGCTAAAATAAGCAAGCGGCACGAACCGTATTGTATCAGATCTCTTGAGTTTTACAGTGCTTTCATGTACTTGTGAGTGAGCTCAGTGTTGCAGAGTAGCTGTGTTGGTGTCCCGATGTGGAGAAGCTGCATTGTGCTGACTAGCAAATGACGATTTGGGGGAAGTCGAGGCTTTATTTACCGTGTTGGGAGTCCCGATGGGGAGAACGTCTGAAACCAATCACAAGCTCCAGAATCTACTGGTGTCCTCTTTGCATGCACACACAACTTCTTTAAGCTGCAATTCCCACAGTTGGTGCATTAATTTTGCCAAACTTGTGTTGATGCCAAAACAAGGCACCATCCTTTGAAAGGATGCATTGCTGCGTGCGAGAGGAAACGCTAGTTGCTGAAGAGGGAATCGCTTTGTGCAGACCTCCTCTGTGCTCCACTAAAATCCCAGCAGAGCCCCTTTTTGGGGGGAGCTAGACCGATCGATTGGTTTGGATTGCAGGGGTGAAATTTCAACCTGAATGCTTTAGGCTCTGCATAAAGTTGAATTGCAGCATGATGAAAACTGTTTAAGGTTACAAGTTGGTAAAATCACCCATACATGCTGTATTTTTGTCTGTTTATATCTTAATAGACTCAGTGATTCAGGCTTTTTTGGTGCTCTGTTCCTTGATTAGTAAATTATAGGATGAAAAGGGGGCTGTTCTGCTCATCTAATGCAATCCTCTCTCCACTACATAAAGAGTGATTCAAACACTGGTTCATTTAGTACAGGCTGCCTTGTGGGAGGACATTAATATAGAATAATAATAAAAAAAAAACTCTAGTGCCACTTTTGTGAAGGAATTGGCACTAACTAGTTGCCACGTTAAGTATTTCCATGATTTGTCTCTGGTCTAAACGCTAAACCACTGTCTCTTCTTTAAATAACTTTGTTATATTGAAGAGTCCCATGTTTTCAAATCTGTGTTCTCCATAATAATCCGATTCTTTTACTATAAGGACTTTTTTTTTCCAATCTTTTAGTCCTCCTTTACAGCTCTTCTATGAACCCTCTCCAGTTTTTCACATAAATAACTGTGGACACCCTAACTGGACATAGATGTGACTGCTACTAGAATACTGTGCCAAATACAGAGGTAAAATAGCCTTCTGATTCCCCCTGTTTATACTTCAAGGATTTCATCAGCTCATTTTTTGGCCATGACATTACACTAAGAGCTCAGCTTCAGTCAGTTCTCCACCATGATCCATAGTCTCTTTTCAGACTCCGTGGGAGAGGGACTTCCATTCTGCAGGTCCTTGTGGACCTTGTTGCCTAGAAGTTTGTGTTTGGCCGTGGGGAAACGCGAATTGGCGTGTCCCCCAGCTACCAAACGCTGCAGATGGCTCTCCTCTTCAATGCTTCGCCGTGCCCCAGATTTGGATGGTGGAGCTGCCACCTCCATCGACAGCGACTGTGTGTTTTATTTCCGATCATTCATAAAAGGGCCGAACCCATAACTGACCCCAGCGGCACCTCATCCGAAGCATGTCCACTTTCCTTTTGAGATCCAGTTCTTAATTTAAACATGCGTCATGTTGATCTTGCATCATTCTCATTTCTTAACCCAAACACTGTGCCATACTGAGGCCAATGCTTTATGAAAAGTGCTGCACGCAGGGCCGTTAACCGAATTGGCGGCGGCGCTGGCAAGGCACGCGGTTAGCTCGTCCCCGCTGGCTTTCTGGGCGCTTGCGCTCCGCAGGCCTTCTCCTGTGCTGCAAACCTCGGGTCCACCCTGCTACTTTGCTCAGCCTCGGCGTCAGACTGATTGCATTACGGTCAAAACGGACTGTTCTCCGAGGTTTCGAGGTATACTGAGAATCAACAGTAGCAGTCCAGGGAGCTTAACCAACTTTTCTTTTAAGGTTGTGGATTTAAGTTGTCTGGACCTGCTGAGTAAAAGGAGGGGAAAAAAAAGTCCAACCTCAGTAGTTGCTGTTGAACATCCTCCTTGGTTGCTGTTGGAATGAAAGCATTTCTCTGTTGGCATCATCCAGACATGAGCACAGATCCGGAACGGAAGCAGTTACCAAATTCATTGAGTCTTTTCTGCTCAATTACTGACGGTCGCAATTTTTCTCTGTAGGAGGGAATTAAGACCATTGTTAGAACGTCTTTTTGTCCGATACGTTGACCAAAAAGCCGCCCATTTGCACATCTTGAACTGGTTTGTCTTGGCTTTATGTTCTGTCTTCTTCCCTTTGCGTTCTTTTTCTCCGTTTCCTGAGCTGCTAACGTATATTAGCTGCCAGTGACTTCCTGACGTCTGTTTGAACAGCTATACCGTTGGGTCCCGACTCGGGATCGGGCTGCTGGGTGCTACAATACCACTACTTGCATCTGCAGGAATGCTTTCACTTCCCCGTCTCAGCTACGTGGGGCTCCTTAACCAGTGTTTGCTTCTTTCCTGATTACAGGGCTGTGGTTTGGTTCTTAGGAATGTTTTACTGTGCTCTTGAGCAGTTCTGGTTCTCATTTTGATTGAAATCGTGTGTATCGAGTCCTGAAGGCCGCAGCTTTGCGGCACCGAGCCTCTGAAATGCCAGCAAACCCGATTTAGCTTTTGGATGGATGTGACCAAATCATGATTACTTGTATCTGAGATGTTTTTTTCAGTCATTACCTTTTAGCCAGTGTCCCCAGTTTCTCTGTTATTGCCTTGTTGCTTTTCAAATTGCTGTGTGCTGGGAGAAGCTCTCCTGGGTTAGGAAATGGTTGGCCATCACCTTTTTTAGCACCCCTTAGAGCCAATAAAATGAAATCGCCCGTAGCGAAGCTGTTCCTCCTCAAAGTTTAGAGAGGCACTTAAAAAATAGGTTGTCCTCTCCTCCACAGGGACTGGGGTGCATCCATCTGACCACGTACAGCCTTTCCGAAGGGTAGGTCCCCATCCGAACCCATCACCCTTCAACTCCCTTCACTGACCAGGTTCTCTGTTGAGCCTGAGGGGAGTCCAAGGCAACTGGTTCATCTGGAAACCCTCCCATCACGTGCACCGTGGAGTCTGGGGAATCCCATGCCTGGTGTTGAACATACAGTCAAACACCCCGCAAGATCGTTTTCCTCCGGTCTGCTTGTTAAATCAGCTTGCAGGTTGAGAAGGACCACGATGAAGCTCGTTGCTTGAATCGGGAGGGAGGAGATGCTCCTGCTGAGCACGCTCTGCAGTCCATATACGGCTGGGGAACGTTTGCAAGCACATTCACTGCCTAACTACCCTTGTTTTAACGTTGCTGATGTCACGTGCGTGGCGTTGGTTTGGTGGGGAATGATGCTGCTGGAGGACGTGCACTCCGTGAACTCGCTCGGAGGAGTCTCTGCCAGTTCGGGGGAGTTCTGCTACAGCTTGGGGAGCAGCGGGCGCGGAACCAGCTGCAAAACATTGTCTACTGAGATTATTTCAAAAGGACACGGGTTTCTAGTAGAAACGATGAAGGGTCCAGATCCAGATGGGTCTTGCAGTCTTCCAAAGTGTTCTGGAGATGGTTGCACGCGGTTGAGGCTTTGTAAGGCCTGAAAACACCCGAGTTTATTCCCTTAGTAAGTTGCTGAATGGAGTTTGCAGCCCAGTGAAGCGCCAGGGATGCCCAGGTGATCTCGTACGTTCTCGTATTACTGCAACAGGTTGAATTTAATTCAAAAGGACCCTTAGAAACTTATTTGTCCTCTAACCGAGGAGGCTCCTGTAACACCCAAACCTTCTCCGGAATTGGGGGCTTTTAGGATGGTCTCGCTTTGCCGGTAGCTCGCTCTTGAAGGACAGCCGGAGGGAAGTAGTGCATCTCAGCGCTGTCAAAGCACGGCGCAATTCCTGTTTGCAGGGTGGTTCCTAAGACTTTTGCCTGGAAAGCTGGGAAAGTTCAGAGCTTTGTATGTCAAAGCAGCAGCAGCAGTTCGAGCAGGGATAGTTTTTCCCACCCCCGCAAATCACTGAAAGGACAGAACGTGAAGTTTCCAAGTTTCTGGTTGAGTGCCCAAACCTCTGGTCTACGATGGGTCCACGTTTGAAATTGTTAATGACGAACTTACCCTCTAGCTGACAGGAGAGATTTCGTAGCAGTTGCAATGACCTAAGTGACCAGCAAATAAGAAACTCTTGGTCTTGACAGCAGATTGTCTCTGAAGGAAGGAGCTACCCAGGTTTGTCCCACGATTATGGCAGTCGAGAAGCAGTGCGGAAAGGGTAGACGGCGAAAGACGCGTTCAGCTCTTTGCTCTGACTCTGAGAAATCTTTCTGAGGATAGAGGAAAGAGAGTAGTAGTATATCTTTGGCCTGCTCCTCGGTCTTTTTCTGAAGCAGTTTTGGTGCAGCTAGGTCCTGGCCATCTTCATCATTCCACCTAGCAAGCTAGAAAAATATTAAGGAGAACGTGGCTAGTGGGTATCCCAGACCGGCTGCTCGAGCACAGGAGGGACAAAGTATTAATTAAGGAGCCATATTATTTAAATAGCGAGCACGGGGTCGCTGCTCAACATTAATTGTTTTCCCGTTAAAACTGAGACACGTTGATGAGAGAAAAGCAACGCTCGCTTTCTTTTATTTTGGCAGTTACATCCAAACCAGGCTCGTCGACGGTACAGAACACGACCCAAGCATCATCCCCAGCCCAGACGCCGGCACCGCCGCAAAACCTCCAGTCTGCGCAGACGACTCATTCCTTCCCTTCCGTCACCCCCGACCTCATCATCCAGACGCCAGTAATGACGATAGTGCCTCCTCAGCCGCCCGCGCCTCCGCCGCCCGCGCCCCAAGCCCCCGCTCCACCGGCCCCAGCGCCCCAGCCCATGCAGCCTCACCCTCCTGTTATTCCCACTCCCGCTCAGCCCGTGAAGGTGAGTGATTTGCAGTTAAATATCTAACTACGTATCGTGTCAGCAGGGCCTGCATCAGGTGGTCGCCCTTCCTTTGGCACTGGAGTTGTCCTTTGAAGGCGACAGCCACGATTTATTCAAAAGACTCGTGTTCTGAAAACGGTTCTTACTCCCCATTCAGTAGAAAAAGGGAGCCCGTGGTGACCCGCTTAAAGGCAGGTTGCACTCCGCAGGCAATTAAAGTTAGGCGCGATGAATTCCACCCACGTTTGCATGGAAAAACCCTGTTGGTCCTCTTGAGACCTTGCTTATTTGAGCCTTACGTGACTTAGGAAAAAAGATCTCGACTTGCTAAAGTGGCTCTCCTTTACCAGTACAATGGAGCCAACCTGTATATTTTTCTAGAGAGCTCAGTACTTAACGGGAAAAACCTTTCAACTCCCACCCCTCAGCGCTACCTCTGTGCTGAGACTTCTGAGGCACCAGCAGTGGTGAATCCTTGTCATGCTACGAAACCACAAATGGCTTGAAGACTTGGTAATGTTGATTTCTTTGCTTGATCGTAGACAAAAAAAGGAGTGAAGAGGAAAGCAGACACCACCACGCCAACAACGATAGACCCGATTCATGAATCATCATCCCTGCCCACCGAACCCAAGTCCACCAAACTGGGTCCGCGAAGGGAAAGCAGCCGCCCGGTGAAGCCTCCAAAGAAGGATGTTCCAGACTCGCAGCAGCATGTGGTAGAAAAGAGCAGCAAAGTGTCGGAGCAGTTAAAATACTGCAGTGGAATCATCAAAGAAATGTTTGCCAAGAAGCACGCTGCCTATGCCTGGCCCTTCTACAAACCTGTGGACGTGGAAGCCCTGGGACTGCATGATTATTGCGATATCATTAAGCATCCCATGGATCTGAGCACAATCAAAGTAAGCTCAGGTTCACATGAGGAGTGGGGCGGGGAGGTTGGGGTCTGAGGGGGAAGCGGACTACGCGGAAAAGCGAACTTTTCCCCGCTCGTTTTCAGACCTCTGCCAGCCTGTTTCTTTTTGCCTTAGGTTTTTCTACATTCGATTTCTGTTGCTTGCCTGGGCTGCTGTTATCGTGACGTTTGGGGAAAAAAAAACAACCCATCAATCTCTCCAGGAGGGCTCTTAGGGACTGCTACACGCTTTTTATAGAAATTTTCCATTACTGTATAAATCTCTACTCGATGTTCCTAGCCCAGGAGATGGCCTCAGTGAGCACAGAATTACGCTAACCAGGGGGTTTTATTTAAAACCAAACATTTTCTATTCTTTTAAAATAAAGGCCCGTGTTTCTGAAGCTGGCTGTCTAAATCAGTCTTCTGTTAAGTTCCCTCTGGTGGAGAGTTTGAGCTGTTTATTTTTAAAAAGTAACTGAAAAGTTACATGTTTTTACTTGAAACACTAATTCATTGCTTAGAAATCTGTAGTTTTAGAGCTATGACGTGAACGCCTACTGAAGCTGTTAAAAGCTTAAGTCTGACTCCTAATTCACCCAGCTTAGGTCTGTGTTTATAAACCAGAGGAAAGAACAGACTTTTCCCCCTCCTTCAGCCCACTTCTTCCTGAGGTTATGCCAGGTCTTCTGCCTGCCTGAAGCAAGGGAAGGTTGCAGCTCTTCCTTCGTTTCGGCCTACAAACTGTTTTGCTAAAAGGTGACTCAGTGCCACGTTGAAGGTTTTCTCTGCCCCTCAGTTCTGTCAAAGAAGTGACAATTTGGAGCAGCGGCTAAAAAGGCTTTTCAGGCCGTGCATAGAGGATCTTTGTGGGTCCAGCCTTGCGTAATTAGGTTCTTCGCTTTGGCTCGCTGATTCAAACGTAGCTTACGGCCATATGTATGAGCCCGTCTGCCCTTAGTAAACGCCGTATCTGTGTGCAATGAATTGGTGAGTCCGATTCCAGTTGCCGGCGGCCAGATGTTACTCCTCTGGCAACCGTGCGAGGTTCAGCTGTGCTCTTGGCGAGCCTGGCAGAAAGGCAGAGCGCTGAACGAGGCGGTGAGGCAGGACCCTCCTCGTCTCCAGCTCCTTCAGGCCAAAACCGAGGTGAATCACCAGCTGGCGCGGACAAGTGTTAGTAAATAGAGGGCTTGATGCTTCTTGGCTTCGGACCTCCGTGCTCACTTTCTCATGGCTTGGAGGAGTCAGACGTGGAGGCTCAATTTTCGGACTGGGATTTCTGTAGTGCCAAACGCTTTCTCTGTGCGCCGGCCAGCCGTAGTTACGCTGCAGATGAGCAAGCAGTAGGTGTAGCAGGTCTTGTGCAGCTCTGGCTGCAGCGTATGCGTTGCTGTCTCGCAGATGACCCCCAAACCGCTGCTGGTGGCGTCAGCATGGCCTCCTCAGTCGCGTAGGGCTGCAAGTCTGAGATCACCCTTGGCAGATGTTGCAGGGACAGCTGCTGAACTTTCTTCTCCCTTTTCCTGTTTTTGAATTCAAGCCCTCTTTCCCAGAGACAGAGAGCGAGATTAATTCTTGACTTGGGAAGCTCCTCTTAGCTCCATGTGCCTTGCCGAGCGGAGGTCACCCATCAAGGGCACCTCTACTCCAGCTTGTCCTCCAGGCTCCTTTTATAGCCAGGCTGAAGGAGAGAGCGTGAGAGCAGATTTGTCTCATCGTAGTGCGGATATCTGAGCAGGGCAGAGGGAATTGCGCTCCAGATGCCAGATTTTGGCTGTAAAGGCAGGCTAGATGACTAGATACTGCAAAGTGGGCAAGATGAATCACGTCTCCTGTGCCAGTGTAAAAAGCAGGAGAGGGAAACTGGTGTCTTCTTTCATTGCCTACCCTCAGCAAAGGATTCTCCTTTCGTCCCTGCACCTTGCCCCCTCAAACGAGGCCACGTTTCCAGAACAAGTACAGACAGCTGAGACCTTCCTTCAAAAGAGGCAATCCGAGCAAAGCAAAACGTCTCGTTCTGCTAATAAACGGTGTCGAGCGCCTGCGGAGCTTTAGCTCCCCTTGGTTCTGGTCCCGCGGAGCCAAGGTTCAGGAGCGCTGATGTTCAGCGGTGGTGTTGCTGGCCTTGAACGCCGTTCTTCCGGTAGAGCATCACTGTTCGGTTGTGATGGACCTGAGCTGGAGCTCAGGTGGTCTCCTGAGTAGGGTGAAGATGGCCTGAAAGGCCTGTAGTCCTCTTTTGAATACACCGTGGAGATACTGAATCCTGGTGGTCCACTCCTTATTTCGTTAGCCAGCTGAAGGCCTTCATTTATCAAAGATGAGTTGCTCTGCTGTAGGGGGAGGAACACGGGCATATGAAGGCCTGTGACTCCGTGGGTGCCGCAGTGCTGTATTTGTTCAATCGATTGGGTTATTTTCTCTGCATTGTTAATAGCAGTGAGTTTTTCTTTCTTTTTTCTTTTTTCCCCCTCTCCTTTCTAGTCTAAACTGGAGAACCGGGAATACAGAGATGCTCAGGAATTCGCCGCCGATGTGCGATTGATGTTTTCCAATTGCTATAAATACAACCCTGCCGATCACGAGGTGGTCGCGATGGCACGGAAACTGCAGGTAAGGAAACGCTTTGTTCCTGCCCGCTTCTGCTTGCAGTGAACGCCTGCGTCTTTCTTTACTAATTGCTCCAGTGCAAGGGCCACGTAGTCTTAAAATACTATTAAAAATAAGCAGCCTGGTAGGTAGCGGTAAAAAACGTGCTTCTGTCGTATCACTGTGGAAGCAACAGACGGAGCAGGCTAAATCAGCCGCTCTATTTTGTGTAACAGCGTCTTTCTCGTCTTCTAATCTTTTTGATAAGGGAAAGAAAAGTGAGGCTTTCAAATACCATCTTGCCTCCTGAAAATACTGAGAGAGAAAATAATTATTTTATCCCCTGCTACATGTTGTCATTCTGGTTATCTTTTTTGTCGTTCTTGCAGTGAAGTTCTGTGCTCTCCACTTGTTCTGGCACCGTGGGAAGGGTTTGTAATTAATGATTTAGCTGGTAAATAAGCTACACGTGTTTCCCACATACAGAGCTACAGAAACTTTGGTATTTCCAACAGCAACAGCAACTCAGTCCCCTTGTTTCTCCTTAGTTCAGAGCGCTCTGCCCCTCGTCGCCTGGCAGAAGCAGGCTCCCAACGGCAAGAAGAACTTCACTCCAAGTGGATCTTTGAGTTTTTGGGGGAATATATTCAAGCATCTTTTAGCAGCACCGGAGAAGCACTGTCAAAAGGAGCTTTGCAAGGAGCTGCCTGCCCATCTGCATTTGTTTGCTGGGCCCGACCGTTTCGTACAAAGCAAATGACTCTTCATCGAGACTCGGCGATTCTCCCTATCTGTGTTTCTAGGTGGTCGTTTCACTTCAGTGCTGATTTCTCCTGCCTTTTCCTCTTTTTGCCTTCGGAGGATTGTGGCTGCTATTGTCATTTTGGAAAGAAATAAGCCTGCCTGTCGTGTTGAGCCTCGGTGGCACTTTAATAACTTCCAGCCTTGTCAATTGTGGTTGCGCTGGCAGGAGGAGTCGGAGTTAAGTGCTTCAGCCCTGCGCGGGAGTGAGCGCGAGGCAGCGGAGAGGAGTCTCTGTGGGTGCCTCGGCTGCGAGGAAGGGATGCGGGATGCCCTCGGGTCTCGTTCGGGTTGGCGCCAGGTCTGGATTTTGTGGGATGCCCGATCCGTAAGGGCTCGGCTGGTTTGTCGCCTGCAGAGGACAGCGCCTTGCTGCGGGGCTCGCTTGGACGACGGCCTCAGCTTGCGCAGGCGTAAAGCCCCCCGCTCGCTTCTTTTTAAGATGCAGACTGGTGTCGGCTGGGAGCAGCAGCCTTGCACGGAGCGAGCATGCGTGCAGAGGCAGCCCAGTACCAACGTGAGGATTTTTTCTTTTTTTCAGCTTCTTTTGCTTTACAGTTAAGTTTTACAGTTCTTTTCTGGGCTCAAGAAAAGATGAACTCAAGCCGAACGGAGCAGAAGGGCTATTTGAATGACAAGGCTTTGGGGCTGCGGCTCTAGGAAGGCAGAATTAAACCAGCGTGGCTTGCTTTTCACCTTCAGAAAGGAAAGCAAGGAAAGGATCTGATTTACATCAGAAAACACCAGCGAGCTGTGGAGAAACTATTAATTCAAGGACATTTGACTCAAAAAAACAAAGGCTAAACTAGACATTAATAGCCCTGGGGCTGGATTTGTAACCAGTAGAGCGATGCGTTTCTAAAGGAGAAACAGGAGAAAAACGCTTCTGGATTTTCTGTAAAACAAGTTTCTGAAAGCTCCTGGGTGTTGCAGTTGCATGTAATGAGAAGAGGGTTTGCGTGACCGAGAGTAACTTCTGACGAGTTTGCAGAACCGAGATATTTGCACGTCTCAAACCAGAACAATATTTTGTTTTGTCTTCATCGGGAAGCAAAGCTCTCCACCGTAACGGAGCGGATCGGCAACTGCCGACTTCTCATGAAAAGCTCTGCCCAGGATTGCTTCCCCTTCTGCTGAAGTGAAGCAACTCGTTTCTAGAGGGCAATAGCAGCTCGTGAAAATACTCCCAGCTGTTTTGCTTGGGTCGAGACGTGAGGGTGGAAGACGTGGAGTTGGACGTTGGTGTGCAAAGTGAATGTGCAAAAAAAAAAACGTTGCAGGGATCTGAGTGGCAGGAAATGCAGGGCGCAGGTCTGAGCTGCGAGAGCGATGCGTACCGAAAGGAACAACTCCTATGGCGTTTTCCTCCGGGAAACATCATAATTTTCAGGGTGCTGATAGTTTCTCTTGACGCTTTTACAAAAACACTGCTCGGGTTTGGGCTGGCTTAGTCCGAAATGAATAGAGGCTGCGTAAATATGTGTTTCCGCTTGCTCTGAACGTGGAATTAGTAGCCTTCAGCAGGCTTTTTTTTTTTTTTTTTTTTTTTTTTTTTTTGCACTGGGTTCTGCGGTAAGTCGGTGCCTGGAAAAGATGACGCTTGCCCTTTTCCCCAGCTACTTTTTCTTATTTTGGTCTAGCTTTCAGTGCAATCGCAATTTCCCTTGGGGACGTCAGTGCTGCAAACAGACTTGGGAATGCATTGCTGCGTGGAGCCGCTCGGGAAGCTTGCTTCCCAACGCGAAGATGGAAAACGGGCTCTTCGAACGTGGCACAGAAGCGCCGCGGACGTGCGTCAACAGCGGATTGGGAAAACGTCTTTCTTGTCCGTTTATAAAGCCAGTTTTCATATTCTGTGTGTTGGAGCCCTTTACTTTAGGCGCTTGCCCTTGCTCGGCTTAATATCTTTCACCCTCTTTGCGTGGCTGTGCATCAAGAGCCCTAGTCCCAACAAAATGGGCTTAAACACGCATTTTTTTCCCATGATACTGCCTAAAAGCAGTGATGTTTTGCTCAGCGTGTTGGAGTTCAGAGTCCCCTTCCTTGTCTGCCACCCAGTTAAAAGAAAAGGATCTATTTTAACGAGCAGCCGGAGGAATCATCCTTGGTGTATTCGGCTGTAACAACTCAGGGTGGCGACGGCAGCGTCTCCGGTGGATGGGTAGGGGCCAAAACGACAACGCTCTCCTGCTGACCACCCTGCAAAACAGCGATAGCACCTCTCTGTTGCTTTTCTGCAATGCCTTGAAAGCTCCTTTCGACTACAAAGAAACCAAAAAGTGAGGGAGGCTCATGGCATCTCGTCCAGATTTGGAAACAAGGCAGCAAATTCAAGTTGGGACCCGGGGCGGTGAGTTAGACACCACGAACGCACCATGTTTCTCAAGAGCTAGCCCCGCTCACGGCTCAATGAGTTATCTGGCCGTTCTGGAAACGGTTTTGTGTTCCCCTTGGAGATAACTCTGCCAAAAGCTCTCTCCTTTGCGGGGGCTGTTAGGGCTTTACCGCTGGAAGGACGCCTTTCGGATCTCCAGCGTTTCAGCTTGGAGTCGCTTCTCGAAGAGGCAGATTGCACAGTAAAATCACACTTGCGCCACCTTCCTTAGGACTTTGGGGACCTCGATGCTGCTAGTTTTCCTCTTAGGAACCAGTCTGAACCTTAAATACACTGAAGGTCACCTCTTTATTACATATATGTACAGCACAGATGATCTGGAGAGGACAAGCTGAGGACAGGCCACCAGATGTTGCATTATCCCGTTTAACAAATGAAGAGCAAAGGCGCAGAGAGCCCAAAGGAGAAAAGCAACCTAGCGGGGCTCCAGCTGCACTAATTTGAGAAGGAGGGAAGGACGTAAGCGGCTCGGGAACATGCCGACGTCGGGAAAAACCCTACGGACGCTGCGGTCCTTGTTGAGAAACTCGCGCCAAGGCATCGCCCGTTCCTCGGACGAACGCTTTTCGCGCAGCACCTAACGCTGCTTGGCGAGATGACTGAATTACTGCGCTGCCTGCTTCAAATCAGCTTGGGTTTAACGCTGTGTTTTGATACCGCGGGGTTTTTTTCACTTGCTGAGCGCTTCTGAAGAAGTTATGTAAATACATACGCATCAGCGTGCAGTTAATATTTACAGTCTGCAGGCCGTGCCTGCACCGAGCCGCACACCCAGCACATGGAAAATCCAAGCTGGCATGCAAAAATAAATAACAACTATATGAGCGTTGGACCTTCGGGCAGAAGAAGAAAGTCCGGTTTATCTTCTGAGAGCTTGCAGAGAGGCAGAGAGTTAGTTTTGCAAAGACTGATGCGAAAAGCTTGTCTCGTCTTTGGCAGGAGCAGGTGGGGCTGTCGCTGCCCGCAATCGCTTGCTGGTTTTTCCTAGTCCTTTGTACATATAGTTGTGCTCTGTCGTTGCCTTTCTACGTGCAGCTGACTGGAGTGGAGCAGCACAGTTAAACGTCAAAATCCCGCTGGGGAATCCCGTTGCTCTTAGCCCCATTTTCGGCCCCGTAATTTGGCTGCAGCGGGGGAAAAAAAACACCCCCGTGTTCCCATCGCTGCTCCAATCTCTCCCTCCCTTGGCTGCTCTCACCCGCTCTAGCGTCACTCCGTGCAAAACCAAGGAGGAGGAGGAGAGCGTTCCCGCGGTCCCGATTCTCCACGGAGCCTGCAGGGATGCCAGCGAGCAGCTGGGAGAGGCGGCAGATGCTTTTTCACACTGCCGAGGCCCCCGTCGCGGTCGGGCGAAAGCACTGGGAATGGCCAGGGCAGCGGTTCGCCCCATCTTTAAGATCCACCTGCACCGCCCTCTGGACCTTCCTCATCTCTGTGTTGACTCTTAAAAAGAGCCCGGAGTGACAAGCTAAGCTCCGGCTCAACTGCCTGATTTTTTTAAACAACTCAAAGCAGCCGAGCGGAGCCCGTTTTTGCGTCTCGCTGGCCTCTTAGGAAGCAAACACCCTGAACAAATTGCACTTTTCTTTTTTTTCTTTCCCCCCGCCCCAAGCATTTCTCCCAGCACAAGGGGATTAGGATGGACAAGGTGGTTCCTCGGAGAGGAAAGCCTGCCTGTTTGGGGGCAAAATCATCTTTTTTCCTCCCCCTCCAGTTGTTTTGCTGGACTGGTTGCAAGGAGAGTAAGGCTTGGTGTGAAATGAGCTCGGGTATCTCATCCTTGATGGTGGGTTTTTTCGCTCCTTATCTATCTGGCTCATCTTAGGTTTAAACTAAAGTGGATGTTAATACGAGGCTTGGGTAAAAGTTCACTCTCATGTGTGGGATAACTGTGGAATTAGGCCACTTTTGTGCCCTGACTCACCCTTGAGGGTAATTTGAAACGGCTTGCACAAGCGTTTGCATGCAACCGAGGTGGTTTTTGTTTTCCCGATGCCAGTAGGATAAAGGCCAGCGGCGATTTCCTTTGGAAGCTCCGGCCTGCGTCGAGGCTGAAAAGGAGAATAAATTGCAGGCTGTGTTCGAAAGACCTGTTTTGAGGTGTCTGCGAGCACACTGCTGAAACAGATATAGAAACCCTCAGAATGTGCAAGCCATTTGCTTCTTATTTAGGTCAAAAATGCAGCTTTTAAACCAGCCTTACCTTTCCTGTCTCTAAACTTTCCCCTCAAACTGTTTTGGATGTGGTCAAAGCTCCAAACAGACGTAGAGCGTGAGGGAAATTGCCTTGTCTGTGATACGTGGTCTTGCGTGTGCGTTTTGATTGCTCGAATGGCAACCACAGGTATTCGGGGAACACCCTGGAGAGAGAATTAAAGTTTGTAGTGTAGCTCCCCTGCCAAACCCTGCGTTATTTTTCCAATGTATTTGCAGGACGTGTTTGAGATGCGCTTTGCTAAAATGCCAGACGAACCAGAAGAACCTGTGATTCCGGCCTCTTCTCCCGTGGTGGTGCCACCTCCGACCAAGGTGGCTCCCCCTTCGTCTAGCGATAGCAGCAGCGATAGCTCGTCCGACAGCGACAGCTCGTCGGATGACTCTGAGGAAGAGCGAGCTCAGCGGTTAGCAGAACTCCAGGAACAGGTAACGTGTCCGTCTTGAGGGATTGGTCTCACGCTCGAGGGCCTTGGGCAATTTGCTCTATTTGGCTCAAAGCCTCGTTGTAAAAATAATGAGCGTCAGCTGTAAAGCGCTATAAAACCTTCAGTCGTAAAGGGCTAGCAGAGCACTAAGGGATTGGTGCTTTCCAGAACGGTCCTTCCAGACTCATTTAGGACACCCAAAATGTTCCATAATCACAAGAATTCAAGAATGTGGAGCCTCGCTTCCGAGCCCCCTGTGGCCTTCCAGCTCATGACGTTGTTAGTACTAGTAAGTAAAGCATGACTGGTGCTGAGGAAGCGAGCAACCTCCTTCTGCAATTAACGGGGAGAAGTACAGTGCCAGACTCTTTTATGAAGAGTTTGGTCCAGACACTTAAATACCCAAAAGTCACGGTATGCGGAAAAGCTGGAAAAACAGGCCTAATATTAACAGATAAGAAAGCATAGGTAGTACAAAAAAATAAAAGGAGAAAAGCATCAGAGAGAAAGGTAATTAATATGGAAGAGGAGGAGGTGCTGGGCAAAAGTATCTTGATCTTTGTATGTCTGCCTCTCAGCTTAAAGCAGTGCATGAACAGCTTGCAGCCCTGTCACAGCCCCAGCAGAACAAACCAAAGAAAAAGGAGAAAGACAAGAAGGAAAAGAAGAAGGAGAAGCACAAAAAGAAGGAGGAACTGGAAGACAGCAAGAAAAGCAAAGCCAAGGAGCCACCGTCCAAGAAGACTAAGAAAAGTAACAGCAACAGCAGTACCTCCAGGTCAGCCCTGTCCCCGTTGCATTCGCTATTTCTTTTACCCCTTCCTTTTCTCGGAGCTTCAGGTCTTGAATTAGGAGGTAAGATGCTGAGAACTGAGCGTCAGCTGCTCGCCGGCTGCTCGCTTGAAGGGGCTGTAGCATTTTAGTGTTTAACTCCAAGGCAAAGAGCAGTTGCTTGGCCTATTTAGCTGTGATGAGACAAAATTAAGGACAGGGGAAGCGAGCGGCGCAAACCTGCAGCGAGATCTCCTCGGAGCTCGCCTCTGTCCCCGGGCCTCACCACATCACTTAAACGTTAAGTGCGTTAGCACGGGTGGGCTTCGAATCCGCTTGAGACTGCGAGAGGTTTTTTTTTGTTTAGTTTTTCTCTCTCCCTCGGATAAACTTGCAAGCACAGCTACCGCTGTTCTTGCCAGGCGGTTTTGAAATGCTCCGAGCGCAGCCGCGATGCTAAAGCCAGGCCGAGCTGTTTTTCCTTCTTGCGGACGTTCTTCACGCGTGCTGGGTGTTGCCTCGCTCGCCCCTACCTCTAGCGGCTGCCGCTTCGCCCCGGGCGCCCAGGTTATTCTCTCCGCGGTAGCAGCAGTTTCTGAAATACGGCAGCGGCGGCGTTAACGTTTGAGACGTGAGAACTGAGCAGCTACTGTAATAATCTCTTCATAATTATTCTTAAGTAGCAAGAAGGAGCCTGTGACGGTGAAGAACAGCAAGCCCCCTCCAGCCTACGAGTCTGAGGAGGAGGAGAAGTGCAAGCCCA
Organism: Rhea pennata; assembly: GCF_028389875.1. NCBI lineage: Eukaryota > Metazoa > Chordata > Aves > Rheiformes > Rheidae > Rhea > Rhea pennata. Next base: position 827,682 of record NC_084695.1, on the reverse strand, counting down.
TGTCCTATGAGGAGAAGAGGCAGCTGAGCCTGGACATTAATAAACTCCCCGGTGAAAAACTGGGCCGAGTTGTCCATATCATCCAGTCGAGAGAACCCTCGCTTAAAAACTCCAATCCAGATGAGATTGAGATTGACTTTGAGACGTTAAAACCATCCACGTTACGGGAGCTGGAGAGATATGTAACGTCGTGTTTACGGAAGAAGCGGAAACCTCAAGGTACCGTTCATCCTCGAAGCAGCTTTCCACGTGTTCCGGTGCTCTATTCCCAGCACGTGGAAAGGAATAGGGGGCACGTAGCAATATTTTAGCTGTTTTATATCCTCGTTCAGGGCCAGAGAGGATTTCACAGCTCCTCCTTGTCTAGCAAAACGCTTTCATGACCCAGCCGTGTGCGTATTAAATCCTGCCGCTGGGCTTTAATCCGGCGGCGAGGCGGCGGAGGGCAAAGATGGTTTCGCTCGCCCACAAAGTGCTTCCGCACCAACCTGGGATGCCGCTGCATGAGGGTTTGCGTTTGAGTTTTGTGGGCTCCGGGCTGAGAGACTCGCTACGTGGTCCTTCCTCTCCGCAGGCTTTAGGAATTAGAAGTTTTTTTTTTTTTTTTGCCACTTTTTAATATATATATTAATATAATTTGTGAGCAAAGAACCGATAAGCATTTTTTTTTTTTTTTTACCTATATGATATGTTTCCCTGAACGATGAGGCAGCAAATAGGGATTTGAGAGGAACCTCTGCGCTGCCCGTTGGCCAAGCTTTAATGGTTACTGCACGGGATAAATCTAAATGGGGAACAAGCCTGGGCAACTCTAGCAAGTTTTTATGCTTATACACCTGATCCCAATTTCAGTTTAGTTCAGCAAGTCATGAAAAGGTATGACAGTGCTAGTGGCCTTAGCAGCTCTTGGGCCGTAGCTGCACATTTTTATTCTAGTTTAGACCTATTACATTTATTCTGCTTTTAAAAAAGAAAAAAGGCAGTTCCCTACTATTTCACTGCCTCAAATGCCGAGCTGAACCAGGAAGCTGATGGAGCTAAGAAATAATGAGGCTAAAAAGTGAATTTTCAGCCCTATTTGTGGCCTAGCTGGTACACATCAGCGTTGGGAAGAAGGGCAGAGATTGGGAGAAGGGTTTGCCCATCAGTGGGCTTGCATTGGCGAGTGCTGCGTCCGCACGGCCTCCGGTCCGCTCCTGGACGTGGCATTGGTAGGGGAGGAGGGCACAGAGCACGAGGTAAGACGCCGGCTTAGTTTTTGGTGTCCGTTGATGATGTCCTGTTATCTTGTTGCAGCAGAGAAAGTGGACGTAATTGCTGGTTCCTCTAAAATGAAGGGGTTCTCCTCCTCAGAATCGGAGAGCACCAGCGAGTCCAGCTCCTCCGACAGCGAAGATTCAGAAACAGGTTAGATACGGCTTATTTAAAGACTCAGTCCTTTACCTGTTTTCTGTATAAATAAATATGTTTTCATTACCGGCTTGGTCTTTAATTTTTTTTGTCTTTGTAATTCCAACCGTGCACCCGGCGTAGCTGCTGCACCTTGGCCCGGTTTGGGCCCTCTCTGCATGCAGCTTGGCAGTAGCGGTGTTGTCTCTGGCATTTCACGGGCGCTGCGAGAGGTTCTTTTCCTGAACTTTCCTTTCCTTAAGTTGGGCGCGGGAGCCAAACTCGGGCACGTGCCGACGTAGCTCTTTGTCTGCCTAATGACCTAGATCTGTGTTTTTAGCAAGCTACTGTGTTTTCCTCGGAGAAGGTCTACAGCGTTCTCACCGGGAACCGCCAGAGCAGCGTGGTGGGGAAAAGCTGAGATGTGCATTGGCGTATAAAACCTTTTTTTCTTTCTTCTTTTTAAGGCACCGGGCAAGAATTTCTTGGAAAAAGTAGGAGAACCTTGCGGGGCGGCGTCTGCTCCGCGTAGCCATTCGGTTTTTCGCGAGTACCGACCTTGGTCTTGCGTGATTTGGCCTTCGATGAGTTCGCCCTCACGTTCTCGTGAAGCCTTGCTCTTGCCTATGAAACCACTCGCCAGCGTTCCCCGCGTGGCGTTTTCCGATCAGCGAAGCAGCAGCCAGGCTTTGTCGCTTCCCGTAAACGCTCCTGGTTTTACAGATGTGTTTGCCCGGGATCGCTCCGCGGCGTGCTGTCTGGCAGCACAACGTGCATGCTTTTGCCTGCTTTATGCCTTTTTATTAGAAATCTGGTTTTTTTTTCCCCCTAAGGAACTCGGGTTTGATCAGTTAGGGGCAACTAATTTATTTTCTGCTTTCCCATTTTAATCTCAAAGAGCCAACAAAGATTTGGACCTTCCAAGGCTTCTGTGAAAAGCTTTTTTTTCCCCAACAAAAATCACCCGTTCTCTGCTCTTTCTCCCCTCCGCGCCTCTTCGCAGGCACGCGCGGATTTTGGGAAGGGCCGCGCCATCCCTCCGAGCCCCTCGCTTGGTTTTCGCGCCCTACGACTCTCCCTAGCGTCGCGGCGACGCGTCCGCGTTTCGCGAGCCGCCGTCCGTCCCGGTTTCGATCTGGGCTGCGGCGGCGCGGCATTAACTTCGCCGAGCCGCAAACTCCAAAATTGGTGTTTTTTAGAAGGAACTGAAATGATTGCAGAATACCCGTTCCCTAGCCAAATGCTGCCCAAAAAGCAGACTGTCAATCTTTGCTCCTGGGATGAAGAAAACGGGTTTGACCGTAACGTCGCTGCAAACAAAAGCTGATTAAACACATCACCCTGCAGCTTTGGCCCAACCGACGGCCGCTCGCGGTTTTAAAGCGGCGATAACGTTGCTTTTGATCCGCTTTCTCTCGACGCGTTTTGGTTTTCTCGGCTACGTTCTCGGCTTTTCCAGCTTGAGCTGTTCCCTGGGAATTCCCAGAAAAGAAGGAATCGCGGGGCCGCGAGAACGATGGCAAAGCCCTGAAAACCTTAACTTCGGTTTGACGGACGGTTTCGGAGGGCCCCGATTTTGCTTTTCTTCCAAAATTGCTCTGTAGGGAGAGTTCACCTTTAGGAATTGCAACTTTTTATCCACGGTTGAGTACGGGAAAAGGCGGTTTGCTTGGCACGGAGATAAAACGCCTGTGGTTTTAAGCTCCCTGCCTTGCACACAGATGCGGCTTGCTCCCGGCGCCAGAGATGCTCTCGATTTGCTCAACGCGTTATTTTATTTTAGTGATTTTTTTTTTTTCAATGTGAGGAGCTCCGGGTTTTTCCTTTCCCCGCCTTCCGTGTCCACTGTAAACGCGCGGGACGGCCGAGCCGCACGTTCCCCCGGCTGAGCGTCGTCGGGACGGGACGGGGGCAGGGTCTTCCGCTCTTTTTTTGGAGGGGGGGGCTTTTCCATGATTTCCACCTTTCCCATGATTTTAGGGAGCTTTTCATAGGGCTCTGCAGCTTCCCCACGATTTTGGGGGGCTTTTCGCAGGGCTTGGCGGCTCCCCCATGATTTTTGAGGGTCTTGGCGGGGCTCTGCAGTAAATCTGGCGGTCGCTCGTGCAGCGCTGGAAGGAATCTTGACGAGGAACGGGCTGTTTTGCGCCTGTTTTTTTTGATCCCGTTTTATTTAGGTTAGCATTTGCTCTGCTGCACGGAATTCCTCTCTGCAGAGCTGTTTGATTTCTTGCCTTTTACCTGCATTTTTTTTCTTTTTCTTTCTTTGGCTTTAACAATACCATAACCACTATCTGCCTTTTGCAAAACCGCCCGAGGAACTGCATACGTTTTATATTCTTTTCTTCCAAAGAGCAAAAATGAAAAGTGTTGGGCTCACTGCGGAGAAACGCATCTTCTATATTATCCCAGAATCATAGTTTTAAGCAAATAATTTACCGCCGAGATTTGCCACTAGCCTAACGGTCTTGTATCCTTCTGCTATTCTGGGTGAGCGTGGGTGGGAGTGAGGATATTTAGGGTGAAAAAAATTCACGGGGGAGGAGGGGGAAAGAGAAACACCGTAGAGTGGTTTTTTTTTTTTTTTTTTTTTTTTTTTGCTTCCCCACGGCTTCGAGGGACTTTGCAGCGGGCGAACGGAGAAGGCGGCTGAGCGCGGCGGGAGCCCGACGCCGTCTCCGTCCTCAAAGCCGTGATAATTCCCTTTTTCTCGTCCGCCGGCGGCGCCGGCCGCCCGCTTTCCTCCAGCCGCGCTCGAGGCTTCGTCGAGGGGCTTTTCCCATCGGAATCGAAGAGTTTTTTCTGCTTGCAAGCAAATATTTGCTGGCAGATTCGCTGCCGTAGTTTTTGCAGCGGCCGGAAGCTGGAACCGCCGTTCTCTCCAACCGTGTTTTTTATTCCCCTCCTCCCTGCCCGGGGTAAACGCTCGTTTCACTTCACTTTTATCAGCTGCAGAAAGTCACCTTTGGTTAGGAAAAGCCGTCGCACACCCCAGGAGGGAAAAATGCCGTTAAAATCTCGCCTTAACTCACATTCTGCTTGCTTTGGGGTTTTTTTTTTTGTTGTTTTTTTTTCCCCCCTTTCCCAAGTCTTGAAAAACTCCAGCCTTGACCCCGGCGGGACCTTGGAGCTTTACTTTGGCTTTGCAGCCGGAGCCGCTATTCCAAGCATTTCTCCCACGACTCGCAGCTCCAAACTTCCCCGGCTTTTTTTTTTACCTTATTTGTGGCTTCACGCGGCTCATCTGGAGCCGTTTTGGGGCCTTTGCAAACTCCTGAGATGGGGCCGTTTCCCTTGATAAGAAAAAAAAACGTGGCAGAGCTGGGACGCCGGTATAATTTTGGGGGAAATTCGGGGGAAATCTTTTTACGGCTGCCGGACCTGCGAGCGTTGCTCTGCGGGAGGTTCAAGCCCGCCGCGTGCTCGCGGTCGGCTTTGGACACGCGGCGGAGCGGAAGCAAGAGGGGCGAAACGCTTGCGGCGACCGGGATATTTAATTGCAATTAGGCTGGGCTCCGCCGAGCCTCGGGAATCGGCGGATCCTCGCCGGAGCAGCTCTCGCCTGCTTTCCCGCCTGACGCCGTCCACGGGAATATTTTTGTTTTCCCGGCCGGAGGAACGTGAGCGGAGCGGGCTCCGCGTTTCGAGCCGTTCGCCGAGGGGCCGCCGCCTCCAAATGCCCCTTTTCGCTGCCCGGAGCACGCTTGAAATAACGATGGCTCGTCGCCTGGGATTTGCCGCAGAGGAATTTTTATTTGGGAGGGATAGAAGGGAGGCGGCCTGCTACGGGACGGCGCGTTTTCGTCGCTCCGCCGCTTCTTGGCAGAGGAGAAAGCCTGGGAACTTGCCGGGCGTCCCCAAACTTAGCTCGTGCCTTAAAAATAATCTTGGCGGCGAAAGGGAGCTGGCGCAGGACGCTGACCCGCGGGGCTTTGGGCTCGGCAGGGCGGCCGGGTTTATTTATTTATTTGCTTGTTTATTTTGAACGTCGGGCTTCTTTGCCAAGTCCCTCGTGCTCCTCTTTACCGCTCCGAGCGGGGCCTGCGATGGCTTTTTTTTGTTGTTGTTGCTGCTGCTTTTGTTTTTAAAGGCTGTTGGAAGCGCGATGTCGGCCTGAGGCCGGGGGCAGGAAACGTTCTCGCTCGGCGCCGGCGCCGCCGTCCCGGCTCCGGGCCTCGCCAGCGCCTTGTCCCTTGGGCGAGGCGTGAAAGCGGCATCGTTTTCGGCGCCGGCGGGGGAAGGAACGTTGTGGGCGCCGGGCGGCCGCTAACGTTTGCTCTGTCGCCTCTTGTCTTTGCAGAGCTGGCGCCGAAAGCCAAGAAGAAGGGGCATTCCGGGCGGGAACCCAAAAAGGTAGGAAGCGGGGACGTGCCGGGGAATGGGGGCGGAGGGGCTCGCGAGCCCGCCGAGCTGCCGTGGCGGTAACGGGCGCCGTTTGCTCTTCCTCAGCATCACCATCACCACCATCAGCAGGTGCAGCAGCAGCAGCCGCCGCCGCAGCAGCAGCCGCCGCCGCCGCAACAGCCGCCGCAGCAGCAGCCGCCGCCACAGCAGCAACAGCCGCAGCCGCCGCCGTCGGCGCCGCAACAGCCGCCGCAGCAGTTGCAACCGCTGCAGCCCCAACCGCCGGCGGCGCCCGTGCCGCCGCAAGCGCCGCCGCCGCCCCCGGCGCTCAAGTCCTCGCCGCCGCCGCCGCCTTTTGTGCCCGCCCAAGTGCCCGTGCTGGAGCACCCGCTCCCGGGCACCATGTTCGACACCATGACGCATTTCGCCCAGCCCATCCTGCACCTACCCCAGCCGGAGCTGCCGCCCCACCTGCCCCAGGCGCCCGAGCACAGCACTCCTCCCCACCTCAACCAACACGCCGTGGTCTCGCCGCCAGGTGAGCCCCCCGCCGAAGCCGCGCCGTGGCCGTCGCCGCCGGGGGCTTTGACGCCCTGGCGTGGGTGCTGCCGTGGGTGGGAGGGAATTGTGCGGCGGCGGCGGCTGCCGCCTTCTTGCCAGGGCCGCGGCTTCACCGTCTCCTTTGCCTCTCTCGCCAGCTTTGCACAACGCTCTGCCGCAGCAGCCCTCGAGGCCCAGCAACCGAGCCGCCGCGCTGCCCCCGAAGGCGCCGCGTCCGCCGGCCGTCTCGCCCGCCCTGAGCCAGCAGCCCCTGCTCCCGCAGCCGCCGCTGCCCCAGCCGCCCCAGGTGCTGCTGGAGGACGAGGACCCGCCGGCGCCTCACCACAGCCTGCCTCTGAGCGCCAGCCAGATGCAGATCTACCTGCAGCAGCTGCAGAAAGTGCAGCCGCAGACTCCGCTTCTCCCTTCAGTGAAGGTCCAGTCGCAGCCGCCGGCGCCCCTGCAGCCGCCGGCGCATCCCGCCGTGCCCCAGCTGCAGCACCCGCCCCAGCAGCGGCCCATGCACATGCAGCCCCTGCCCTTCCCTCCCCACATGCCCCAGCCGCAACCCCCGCCGCAGCAGCACCCGCCCCCGCCGCAGCCCCAGCCGCAGCCCCCGCCGCAGCCGGCGAAGCCCCAGCAAGTCATCCAGCACCACCCGTCGCCCCGGCACCATAAGCCCGATCCCTACTCGACCGGTGAGCGGTGCAGTGGGGCCGGCGGTAGAGTCTGACCGGTTTAAGCGACGTACATTAGGGGTACGGGATGGGTCGGGCTGCCGCGCGGGTGGGTTGTTTTTCTCCCCCTTCCCCTTTTCCCCGTCCTCCCCCCTCCCTTTTTTTTTTCTTTCTTTTTTTTGCCCTCCCCACACGCCCCCATCTGCCCCTTGGCGTCGCAGCTCGGCCCCGCGGAGCGGCCGCGGCGGAAGACGGGTGCCGGGCTCGGAGTGAGACTCCCCCCCCAACCCCGGCCCGGCCCGGCCCGGCCCGGCCCGACCACTGCCGCCGCTGCGGCTTCCTCGAGCGGGGCCGAGCGCCGGCTCCGCCGCCGTGGCGAGACGGGCCGAGAGCTTCGCCTCGCGCGCGCGGCTCGGGGAAGGCGGCGCGGCGCCCTCGGCTCGGCTCGGCTTGGCTCCGGCTCAGCCGGTGCCGTTCGGAAGCGGAGGAGCTGCGCGAGCTGGGCGGTGAAACATTGGCGGCGCCTCCGCCGCCTCTTAAAAACCGTCGCGCGTGCGCGCGGGGACACGTCTCCGGCCCGTTTTCTCCGAGCCGGGATTTGGCTCCTCTCGACCCGCCGCGAGGAATCGCCGCTTAGCCGGAGGGAGGAAGCGGCCCGCCGAGCGTCGCCCGGCGCCGCGCCGGAGGCCTCTCGCCCGCCGTTTCGCTGCTCTCGCCCGGAGAGCTCGGCTCCGTGGGGGTCTTTGTGCCGAGCGTCTCGCGCGCGGGCGGGCGGGCGGGCGCCGGGCTCCGGCGGGCGCCGCTTCGCCTCCTCGTCGCTCGACCGGCGACCGTCTCGGAGTCACTCGGAGGGGGGAGAAGAGGGCGCGAAAGCCGCCGGCTCCGCTCGGCGCCGTTTCCCCGCGGAAGAAAAAGCGTCGGGCGCCCGCCGGCGCTTTTTTTTTATCATTATTATTTTTTAATTATTTTGATTTTTTAACGCCGCTCGGCGCCGCCTCTGCGCCGGGCGCCTTTGCCTTTAGCTCCAGCGCGAACTCGCTCGCCGGCGGCGGACGGAGCCCGGCGTTGGCGGCGGGGGCGAGCCGGCCGGCGAGCCGGCCGCCGCTGCCGCTGGAACTGACTGGTGCCGAACTGTTGCAGGTCACTTGAGGGAAGCCCCTTCCCCTCTCATGATGCATTCCCCACAGATGCCGCCGTTCCAGGGTTTGGTCCACCAGTCGCCACCCCAGCCGAGCATCCAGCCCAAAAAACAGGTAAAGCCGGGCCGGCTGCCGCCCCGGCCGCGAAAGCTCTCGGCGAAGCGGTTCGTTCCGCCGCGGCGGGCGGGATGGGGAGGGGAAGCGGCGGCGGCGGTGGCGGCGGCGTGTCCCCCCGCCGCCGTGACGCTTGCTGCCGTGGCAGGAGCTGAGGGCCGCCTCTGTCGTGCAGTCGCAGCCGCTGGCGGCCAAGGAGGAGAAGATGCACTCGCCCGCCGTCCGCACCGAAGCCTTCAGCCCGCCGTTGCGGCCGGAGCCGCCGAAACACCCCGAGGGCGTCAAGGCGCCGGCGCACGGCCAGCCGAGTAAGTGCCGGAGCTGAAAAGGCCGACTGGGATTGGGGAAGGGGGGGGAACCTTCCGGCTCTACCACCCCCTCGCAGCACCCTCGGAAGCTCCCGCCGGGCTTCTCTCACCGCCGCCGTTCGCCCTTGCAGGAGCGGAGATGAAGCCGCTGGACGGCGGGCGGCCCGTCATTAGGCCACCCGAGCAGACGCCGCCGGTGGCGCCGCCGCCGCCGCCGCCTCCCGGCGGGCAGGACAAGGACAGGCAAAAACAGGAGCCCAAAACGCCCGTCGCCCCCAAAAAGGTGAGGCTTCGCCACGCCAAGGGTCGAGCGGGCGGATTTGGGAGGAGGGCGCCGGCGAAACGTCTGGGCCGAGGGCCAGGCCCACTGCGCCAGCTGTCTCCGGCCTGGAGGCGTCTCCAACCCCTTCCCCAGCTGTCCCCAGCCCTGGTGGCATCTCCAGCGCCTTCTGCAGCCATTTCCAGCCCCTTGTGCGGCTGTCTCCAGCCTTGGAGACATGTCTAGTCCCTCTTGCATCTACCTCTAGTGTTGGAGACATCTCCAACCCCTTTTGTGGACATCTCCAGTCTTGGAGATGTCTCTAGTCCTTTTCACACCTCTCTCCAACCCCTTTTGCATCTATTTCTAGTCCTGGAGACCATCTCCAGTCCCTTTTGCGGCCGTTTCCAATCTTGGAGACAATTCCTGCCCTTTTCTACCTATCTCCAGCCTTTTGCAGCCATCCTCATCCCTGGAGACATGTCCAGCGCCTTCCATACCCATCTCTGGTCCCATGGGCACCTCTAGCCCTTCCAATAGCTATCTCCAGCCCCAAGCATTCTTCAGCTTCTCCCACAGCCACTTCCAGCCCCCCGGCTGCCTCCAGCTCCATGGCCACATCCAGCCCCACCAGCACCTCCAGTGTGCCCTGTTGCCAAGGACTCTGCTGCGGCAAGGACCCGGGTCACCTTTGCAGCCCTCTTCTCCCATGGCATTGGGGCAGGAAGCACCCTAAAAACGCCTCCTTCTGCTCCACAGGACCTTAAGATTAAAAACATGGGCTCGTGGGCGAGCTTGGTGCAGAAGCACCCCACCACGCCGTCCTCCACGGCTAAGTCCTCCAGCGACAGCTTTGAGCAGTTCAAGCGGGCGGCGCGGGAGAAGGAGGAGCGCGAGAAGGCTCTGAAAGCCCAGGCGGAGCAGGTGGAGCGGGAGAAGGAGCGTCTGCGGCGGGAGCAGGAGAGGATGAGGTGAGAGCGCCGCGGCACCCGGCCTTCCGGGGTGTCTCCCTCGGTTCTTCAGTGCTGTGCAAACCCTTGGGTGCTACGCCAGTCTTGGGAGCGCTACCCAAATTTCTGGCGTGCTAGACAAGTCGTTGGGGGCATTGCACAAATTTTTGGGGTGCTACACAATTTTTGCGGTGGTGCACGAGTCTTAGGGGTGCTGCATACATTTTTGGGGTGCTTCGTGAATCTTTGGGGTGCTACCTCGATCTCACGAGGCTCGGGGAGGTGTGCTCCACCGGCAAGCCCTTCCCTCTGTCCCCGGTGAGCCCATTGCCGCTTTTATGCCCTACGGCGGTCTCAAAACACGGCTTGACCAGATCGGGCGCAGCTACGTTGGGTGCAGCCAAGTTGGTGCAGCCAGATTTGGGTGCAGCCACGTCAGATGGGGCCAAGTCAGTGCAGCCAAGTCGGGTGCAGCCAGGCTGGGTGCAGCCACGGCGGACGCAGCCGAGTTGGGTGCCGCCAAGTCGGCGCAGCCGAATTGGGCGCACCGAAGTTGGGCGCAGCCACGTTGGGTGCAACCGGCCGCGCCGAGCGTCCCCGGCTGACGGCCGCCGTGACGTTGGCAGGAGCCGCGACGACGAGGACGCCATGGAGCAGGCTCGCCGGGTGCACGAAGAAGTCCGGCGGCGCCAGGAGCAGCAGCAGCAGCAACAGCAGCAGCAGCAGCAACAGCAGCAGCAGCAACAGCAGCAGCAGCAGCAGCCGCAGCAGCAGCAGCAGCCCGTGGCGGCGGCCGCCTCGGCGCCGCAGGCGCAGAGCTCGCAGGCGCAGCCCTCGCAGTCCATGCTGGATCAGCAGAGGGAGATGGCCAGGAAGCGGGAGCAGGAGCGGCGGCGCAGAGAAGCGGTGAGCGCGGCGCCGCGGGCTCCTCGGGAGAGGGGACGGCTCGGGCGGGCGGCAAAGCGGCTCCGCGCGGACGCGCTCGCGCCGGCGCCGTTTCGAACCGCGACGCCAAATCCCGATGCTGTCGCGACCCCAAATAACCCTTTTCACCCTTTTTTATTCTTTCTTTTTTTGCTGCTTTTCCCCCAGATGGCAGCAACCATCGACATGAATTTCCAGAGCGACCTGTTGGCAATATTCGAAGAGAACCTTTTCTAAGAGCGCCTGGGTTTTCGCCTCCTGCCTCTCGCCGAGCCGCCCGCCCCCTCCTCAGCCCCCCCCCTTCCCCAAACCCGGCGAAACACCCTCCCCCCCACACACACACACCGGGAATTCTCCGGAGAGAGCGCGGGTGCGTGCCAGCGCCGGCCGGGAGGCGAGCGGCGCCCGCGGCCCCGCCGCCGAGGCTCAGCCGGGCTCTGCCTTACGGCCGCCGCGCCGCCGCGGAAGAGCCAGCCGGCCGCCGGCGAGGGCCCGTCGTCCCCCCGCCCCGAACCTGCCACCTTCGCCCTCCTCCTCTCTGCCAAACGTATTCACGGTATATCCGGGCCTTTGCGTCCTGCCCGCTTGTTTTTTTTTTTTTTTTTTTTTTTGATGTTTATTGGGGTTTTCTTTTTTTTAATTATTGTTATTATTATTATTTTCGGTCGGGTTTCCCGAAACACCCCCCCTCCCCCGAGGGCTTTGATTTGGGGGGAAAGGAGAAGCAGCCGCCGCAGCCCGCTCGGCGCCGGCAGCGTCCTGGCCAGCCCAGGAGATTCCCCCGATCCTTTTTCCCCGGCTTTTCCGGGATATACACCCCCCCCCCCAAAAAAAAAAAAAAAAGTATATATATATATATATATATATATATAAAAATAAAAAAAACAACGAGAACAACAAGAAAAAAAAACCCCGCAGCCCCGTTCCTGGTCCTTCCCCGCTGCTGTCGGGCAGTTTTCCGTCTTTTTTTTCCCCCCCTCCCGCCGCCGCCTCCGCCTGCCCGCGCCGCCGGCAGCCGTTTTCCACCAGCGTCCGCTCGTGCAAAAGGGAAGAGACCCCCCCCGGCCTCGACCGGGGGGAGGCGTTGCGGCCAAAATCCTATTTTTTATTTTTTTTATTTTTTTTTTTTACCAGTTTTCTTCCCCCGCCCCAATATTCTCCGATTGCAGCAGTCGGAGCTATAATTCTCCCAACCAAAGTCAGTCTGGTTATTTTTAATTTTAATTATTATTATATATTTTTTTTTTTTTAGGGGAGGGGGGAAATAATCGGCCGCCGCACTCGCCCCTCCACCCACCCCGGGGCGGGAGGAAGCTGGTTTTTAATCTTTGTCGCGGACTGGGGGGGGGGGGGGGGGAAGGAAAAAAAAAATAAGAGGGAGGGGGGAGGACTGAAAAAAAAGGAAAAAAAAAAAGGAAAAAGAAAAAAAAAAAAAAGGAAAATCCAAGCGGCGGCGGAGTCGCCGCCCGGCCGCTCGTGTTTGCCTGTGGCTGTATTGTATAGTGAATATAGTTGGCATATATTTGTTTTGAGGTTATTAATTTTTGGGGGGGTTTCGGTGCGGGGTGCGGGGAAGCGGGGGGGAGCCGGGGGGAGGGGGAAAAGCCCACCCAAATCGTGGCGTGAAGACACTCGCTTTTTTGTTATTATTATTATTTTTCTTCCCCCCCCCCCTTCCCCACTCGCTTCCCCCACGTTTAACCTCTGGGGTTTTTTTTGTTTCATTTTTTTTTAACCTGGAAAAGAGGATTCGCCGCCTCGTTCCTTTTTATTTTTATTTTTTAACATAAAATACGTTCAAAACACCTACCTGGGGAAAAAAAAAAAAAACACGTTTTTACACCGGGAACGGTTATTCGGGGCAGCGGGAGGGGGAACACGCGGCAGCTCGTCATCCCCCCCCCCCCAAAAAAAAAACCCACCACCGAAACCACCACCCCTTCCCCGAGCGGTTCCCCCCTTTTTTTTTTTAATTTTATTTGTCGGACCCGTTTGGACGTTATGGTGCCATAAGATACCCACTATACAGTACGATCCCGGCGCGTCAGGATCGGGCGAGCTCCGGAGTTTAAACGGATCGGGGTTATTTTATTTTATTTTTCTTTTGGTTTGGATTTTTTTGGGGGGGGGGGACGGAGGGGGGCAGTTTTGGGGGGGGATTTTTGTTTTTTTGGTTTTTTTGTTTTTTTTTTCCTTTAATATACAGTGAATATGCATTTTGGTCTGTACTGATCATGGAATAAACGCATCTCTTTTTTTTAAAGCCGCTGTCGCACTGGAGCTTTCTTTGCAGCTCGGGGCTGGATCCCGGTCGGGGGAGGGCGAAAACGAGCAGGTTTTGGGGGGGCTTTTTTATTTTTTATTAATTATTAGGAATTTCGGGATCGTTGCCCGAGCTGCCGCCTGCTCGTTTTAAGATTTGCTGTGAGTCCTGAATTCCGGACAAATGGCACGTGCCAAAACAGCATTTTTATTATTAATTTATTATTATTATTATTATTATTATTATTATTATTATTATTATTATTATTATTATTATTATTATTCCCTTCCGCTAGCTTTTTTTCCCTCCTCTCCATTGCCAGGCTGATTAAAAAAAAAAAAGAAAAAGTAAATTTTTTCCGGATTTTGGTTGCCAGGACTCATCCACCCTCCCGAAAAAAAAAACCCTGCGGCCCGAGCTGCAGCTTTTCGCCTTCCCCAACGCGCTTTGGGTGCTTCTCTCCTCCTTTTACTTCCATTTTAAGCTCAGGGTTTTCCGGGGATTTTGAGGTTTTTTTTTCAGCCCCTTTTTTTATTCCCGCGGCCGCCCGTCGCGCTCGTACAGAAACCACCGCGGCGGGAAGCGGCCGAGAAAAAACCCGGCGGGAGCTTAAAATTGTAAAATAAATTAATAATAATACTAATTAACCCCCCCCAATATTATCTAATTTGTACGTATTCCAACCCTTCCCCCCCCCCCGTAGCTAATCCGTAGCAATATTAGTGATTCCCCCCCCCCCTTATTTTAACCGATTTTAACTTTTTTTTTCGCAAACTGCCGGCCCTTTTTCTCGCTCCTAGGTGGGAATCGACAGGAGCGTTGGGAGTTTGGGATTTTAATTTATTTTTTAAGGCCGTTTGCCACTTTTTCCCGCTTTCGCAAACTTTGCTGGAAAGCAGCTCGGGGGGGGGGGGGATTTTTTTTTCCCTGCATTTTTGGGGGGCGTTTTCCCTGGTTTTTTTTTGGGGGGGGGGGGTCTTTTTTTGCACATTTTTTCCTAGCAAAAATAAACATTTCTACGGAATTGGAACCAGCGGCTGCTTCCTGGTGGGCGGAGGGGGAGTTTTTTTTTTGCGGGGGGGGAGAAGATTTTGGTGGTCGGAAGCTGCCAGGATTTTGGGGGTCCCGGATGGGCTGGGAAGTCCCTGGGGGGGGTCCCGATTGTATATAGGTCCCTGCCCCATGGTGAGGCGGGGGGGGGTTCTGTTCCTTGCGGTGGGGGGTCCTGGCCCATGGGGGGGATCTTGGCTCTATGGGGGTTCCTGGACCCATGGGGGGGGGGGTCCCTGCCCCATGGGGGAGCTCCCTGCCCAGTGGGGGGGGGGGGGGTGTCCCAGCCCCATTGGGGGGGTCCCTGCCCCATGGAAGGCTCCCAGCCCCATTGGGGGGGTCTCTGCCCCATAGGAGGGTCCCAGCCCCATTGGGGGGGGGGGGGTCCCAGCCCCATTGGGGGGGGATCTCTGCCCCATGGGAGGGTCCCAGCCCCATTGGGGGGGGGGTCCCAGCCCCATTGGGGGGGGATCTCTGCCCCATGGGAGGGTCCCGGCCCCATTAGGGGGGTCCCCGCTCCAGGGGAGGGTCCTGGCCCCATGCAGGGGGTTCCAGCCCCATTTGGGGGGGGGGTCCCTGCCCCATGGGGGTGTCCAGGCCCCATTGGGGGGGGGGCCCAGCCCCATTGGGGGGGGATCTCTGCCCCATGGGAGGGTCCCGGCCCCATTAGGGGGGTCCCTGCTCCAGGGGAGGGTCCTGGCCCCATGCAGGGGGTTCCAGCCCAATTTGGGGGGGGGGTCCCTGCCCCATGGGGGTGTCCAGGCCCCACTGGGGGGGGGGGCCCAGCCCCATGGGGGGGTGTCTCTGCCCCATGGCGGGGTCCATGCTCGGTGGTGGGGTCCTGCCCCATGGGGGGGGGTCCCCAGCATCCCCCCCCCCCACCCCCGCCCGCGGGGCCGCCCCCAGGCCTGGCTCGGCCCCGGGGGCACCTCGGCCGGGGGGGGGGGGGAGAGGGCGGGGCAAGGAGGGGCGGGGCCAAGAGGGCGGGGCCAATGGGGAGGGAGGTGCCCCGCCCCGCCCCCACAGGCCCCGGCTCCCCCGCGCCCCGCCCCGCCCCACCGCCTTTCGCCCAGCCCCGCCCCCGCCCCCGCACCTCCACTCCCATTGGCTCCCCGCCGCGCGCGGCCCCGCCCTGGCCCCGCCTCCGGGCTGCCCCGCGCGGCCAATGGGAGGGCGGGGGGCGGGGCGGCGGAGGCGCCTGTGGGCGGGCGAGGAAGCGGCGAGAGCAGGTCGGGGGGGCCGGGGGCAGCGGGGGGGCAGAGGGGCGATGGGGGGCAGTGGGGCAATAGGGGGCAGGGGGGTAATGGGGAGTAATGGGGTGTCGTGGGGCAGAGGGGCAATAGGGGGCAGGGGGGTAATGGGGAGTAATGGGGTGTTGGAGGGCAGAGGCGCAATAGGGGGCAGGGGGGCAATGGAGAGCAATGGGGTGTTGTGGGGCAGAGGGGCAATAGGGGGCGGGGGGCAATGGAGAGCAATGGGGTTTTGGGGGGCAGAGGGGCACTAAGGGGCAGGGGGGGAATGGGGAGCAATGGGGAATTGTGGGGCAGTGGGGCAATAGGGGGCGGGGGGAATGGGGAGCAATGGGGTGTTGGGGGCAGAGGGGCAATAGGGGGCAGTGGGGCAATGGGGGGAAGGGGGGCAATGGGGAGCAATGGGGTGTTGTGGGGCAGAGGGGCAATAGGAGGCAGGGGGGCAATGGGGAGCAATGGGGTGTTGAGGGCAGAGGGGCAATAGGGGGCAGGGGGGGAATGGGGAGCAATGGGGTGTTGAGGGCAGAGGGACAATAGGGGGCAGGGGGGGAATGGGGAGCAATGGGGTGTTGTGGGGCAGTGGGGATGTTGGAGGGCAGAGAGGCAATAGGAGGCAGGGGGGCAATGGGGAGCAATGGGGTGTTGTGGGGCAGTGGGGCAATAGGGGGCGGGGGCAATGGGGAGCAATGGGTTGTTGGGGGGCAGTGGGGATGTTGGAGGGCAGAGAGGCAATGGGGGCAGGGGGGCAATGGGGAGCAATGGGGTGTTGTGGGGCAGAGGGGCAATAGGGGGCGGGGGGCAATGGGGAACAATGGGGTGTTGTGGGGCAGAGGGGCAGTGAGGGGCAGTGGGGCCCCCCATGGCTGGGTGCACCCAGTGTGGGGTGCCCCAGTGAGGGGACTCCAGTGTTGGGGTGACCCCCGGTGATGGGACACCCCGGTGGTGGGGCACCCTGGTGACAGGGAGCCCGGTGTTGGGGTGACCCCCGGTGATGGGACACCCCGGTGGTGGGGCACCCTGGTGACAGGGACACCCCGATGTCAGACCACCTCAGTGACAGGCCACCCTGGTGACAGGGACACCTCTAGTGACAGGCCACCCTAGTGACCAGCCACCCCGGTGATGGGACACCCTCGTGCCACGGCACCTGGGTCCTAGGACATCCTGGTGACAGGGGTACCGAGGTGGTGGGACACCCCTAGTGCCAGGCCACCCTGGTGATGGGCCACCCTAGTGACAGGGCCACCCCAGCACTGAGCCACCTGGGTGCTGGGCCACCTGGGTGCTGGGCCGCCCTGGTGACGAGACACCCTGGTGCTGGGCCACCCTGGTACTGGGCCACCCTGGTGATGGGCCACCCTGGTGATGGGCCACCCTGGTGCTAGAGCTACCCCAGTGCTGGGCCACCTGGGGGCTAGGCCACGCCGGTGATGAAACACCCCGGTGATGGGCCACCCGGGTGATGGGACACCCTGGTGATGGGACACCCTACTGCTAGGGCCACCCTAGTGCTGGGCCCCCTGGGTGCTAGGCCACCCTGGTGACAAGACACCTTGGTGATGGGACATCCCAGTGGTGGGACACCCTGGTGATGATACACCCCAGTGCTGGGCCCCCTGGGTGCTAGGCCACCCTGGTGACAAGACACCTTGGTGATGGGACATCCCAGTGGTGGGACACCCTGGTGATGATACACCCCAGTGCTGGGCCACCTGGGTGCTGGGCCACCCTGACGCTAGGCCCTCCGGGTGATGGGGCACCCCAGTGCTGGGCCACCTGGGTGCCACGCCGGGGTGACGCGGTGCCACCCCGCAGGCCCGGCGGGCGCCATGCTGCTGTCGCTGTGCACCCTGCTGCTGGGCCCCACGCGCCTGCTGCTGGCGCTGGGGCGCGCGGCGGCCCGGGCGGCCGTGGCGGCGGCGGCGCTGGCGGCGGCGGCGGCCGCCTGCGGGCTCTGGGTGCCCTGGGTGCTGCTGCGCCGGGGGCCCTGCGGGACCCTGCGCTGGCGGGTGCGCACCCGGCCCCCCCCCGGCCTGGCCGACGGCACCTACGGGGAGCACCGGCACCTGCGCCTCCAGGTTGGGGGGGGGGAGGATTTGGGGGGGGGTTCAGCAGGCCTGGGGTGGGATTTGGGGGCTGGGGGAGGCTTGAGGGGGATTTGGGGGGGCTGGCGGGGGGGATTTGAAGGGCTCAGGGGGGGATTTGGGGGGCTGGTGGGGGGGGCTTCAGGGGGATTTGAGGGGCCTGGTGGGGCTCAGGTGGGATTTGGAGTCTGGGGGGGGATTTGAGGGGCTGGTGGGAGCTCAGGGAGGATTTTGGGGGGCTGGCAGGGGGTTCTGGGGGGATTTGATGGGCTGCTGGGGGGCTCAGAGGCGTGTTGGGGGGCTGGAGGGGTCTCAAGGGGGATTTGGGGGGCTCTGGGGGATTTTGGGGGGCTGCTGGGGGGCTCAGAGGTGTGTTGGGGGGCTGGAGGGGTCTCAAGGGGGATTTGGGGGCTGGTGGGGGGCTCAGGGGAGCTTTTGGGGGGCTGGAGGGGGGCTCTGGAGGGATTTGAGGGGCTGCTGGGGGGGACTCAGAGGAGTTGGGGGGGCTGGAGGGGGCTCAAGGGGGATTTGGGGGGCTCAGGGGGATTTGAGGGGCTATGGGGCGATTTGGCAGGTTGGTGGTGGGGCTCAGAGGGGTTTGGGGGGGCTGGAGGGGGACAAGGGTCAGATTAAGGACCCCGGGGTGGGGGGCGACTTGGGGGCGGGGGGGAGGCCACTGGCGGTGGCGACGGGGGCTCAGGGAGCCGATGGGTGACTTGGGGTGGGGGTGGGGGGGGCAGGGCAATTTGGGGCAGCTTGGGGTAATTTGGGGAGGGGAGGGGGGTCTCTCCCTCTTCCCCCACCCCCAAACAGGGTTCGGGGCTGCGGCTGCACTACGTCGCCGCCGGCCCCGCCGCCGCCCCGCTCCTGCTGCTGCTGCACGGCTTCCCCCAAAACTGGTGGGTGCCACCGCCGAGGTGGTGGAAGAACGCGGGTGGGCGACCACCACCCTCACCACCACCACCACCACCACCACCACCACCACCACCCTCCTTCCTCGCCCCGGCGCAGGTTCTGCTGGCGCCACCAGCTGCGGGAGTTCAGCACCCGCTTCCGCGTGGTCGCCCTGGACCAGCGGGGCTGCGGCGCCTCCGACAAGCCCCCCGGCAAGAGCAGCTACCGCCCGGAAGCCATGCTGGAGGACATCCGCCAGGTCATCGAGGCCCTGGGCACCCGCGGCGAGAAGGGTGAGGAGGCGCCCGGCGGCACCCGCTTGGCCGCCGCCTCCCGCCGGGCTGCCACCCTCTGTGCTTCCGTAGGGGTCCCCAAGTGCATCCTGGTGGGCCACGACTGGGGCGGGGTTTTCTCCTGGGAGTTTGCCGCCACCTACCCAGACATGGTGGAGAAGCTGGTGATCATCGACGCGCCTCACCGGGCAGTCATGGCAGGTGAGGGGTGGCTCTCGCCAGCCGGGCCGTGCTGTCCCTCGTTGCCGTGTCGTCAGGAACCATCTCTTGTGGCCATCTCTGGTACCATCTCTGGTGATTGTTGCCATCAAGTACCATCTCTGGTGGCTGTCCCATCAGATACCATCTCTGATGGTCATCAGGTACCATCTCTGATGGCCATCTCTGGTACCATCTCTGGTGATTGTTGCCATCAAGTACCATCTCTCATGGCTGTCCCATCAGATACCATCTCTGATGGTCATCAGGTACCATCTCTGATGGCCATCTCTGGTACCATCTCTCATGGCTGTCCCATCAGATACCATCTCTGATGGTCATCAGGTACCATCTCTGATGGCCATCTCTGGTACCATCTCTCGTGGCTGTGCTGTCAGATACCATCTCTGATGGCCACTTCTGATACCATCTCTGATGGCCATCTCTGGTGTCATCTCTCATGGCTGTGCCATCAGGTACCATCTCTGATGGCCATCTCTGGTACCATCTCTGGTGACTGTTGCCATCAAGTACCATCTCTCATGGTTGTGCCATCAGATACCATCTCTGATGGTCATCAGGTACCATCTCTGGTGGCCATCTCTGGTACCATCTCTGATGGCCGTGCTGTTGGGTGCTATCTCTCGTGGCCATGCCGTTGGGTACCATCCCTCCTGACCATTTATTGGACCGTCTCTTGCGGCCGTGCTCTTGGCTGCCACCTCTCCTGGCCGTGCCACCTCCGTGGCCGTCCCCTACCACCCCTCGCGGCCGTGCCGCGGGGCGGAGCAAGGTTGGGGGTGGGGTGGGGGGAGGATCCGTGTCCACCACCTCTGCGCCTTGCCGAAGGCCCGCGGGGCCCCGGCGGCGGCGCTGACGCCCGCTCCCCGGCCGCAGGTTTCGCCGCCCGCCACCCGACGCAGCTCCTGCGCTCCGGCTACGTCTTCCTCTTCCAGCTGCCCTGGCTGCCCGAGCTGCTCCTCTCCCTGGGCGACTTCGAGGTGAGCCGGCGGCGGCCCCGCGGCTGGGGAAACCGAGGCACGGAGGCCGGAGGGACGTTTTCGGCTTCTCGCGGCCCGCAGCTCCTGAAGACGTTCCTGACCGGGCGCCGGCTCGGCATCCGGACGCCGGAGCGGCGGCTCACGGAGCCGGAGCTCGACGCCTACCTCTACGCGCTGTCGCAGCCCGGGGGGCTCACGCCGCCCCTCGACTACTACCGCAACCTCTTCGGGTAGGAGCGGGGCGCCGAGCCGCGGCGGGGCCGGGGCGCTTCGGGGCTGGTTCGGTTCGGGGCCAAGCCGGTTCGGGGCCGGGGCGGTTCGGGGCTGAGCCGGTTCGGGGCTGAGCCGGTTCGGGGCCGGGGCGGTTCGGGGCCTCTTCGGTTCGGGGCTGAGCCGGTTCGGGGCCAGGGCGCTTCGGGGCTGAGCTGGTTCGGGGCCGGGGCGGTTCGGGGCCGGTTCGGTTCAGGGCTGAGCTGGTTCGGGGCCGGGGCGGTTCAGGACTGGTTCGGTTCGGGGCTGAGCCGGTTCGGGGCCGGGGCGGTTCGGGGCCTCTTCAGTTCGGGGCTGAGCTGGTTCGGGGCCGGGGCAGTTCGGGGCCGGTTTGGTTCGGGACCGATTCTGTTCAGGGCTGACGCGATTCAGGGCTGATTCGGTTCAGGGCTGAGCCGATTCGGGACCGGTTCGGTTCAGGGCTGAGCCGATTCGGGGCCGATTCGGTTCAGGCTGATCTGATTCGGGACCGATTCAGTTCGGGGCTGACGCGATTCGGGGCTGATTCGGTTCGGGGCTGAGCCGATTCGGACTGAACCGATCTGGGGCAGAACTGATTCTGCTCTGACCCGCTTCAAGGCTGCTCCGGTTCGGGACAGAGCCACTTTGGTGCTGAGATGCTTCAGGGCTTGACCCAGTTGGGTGCTGACCCAGTTGGGTGCTGCTCCAGTCAGGTGCCAACCCGCCGGGGTGTCGCTCAGGTTGGGCGCTGCTCCATTCGGGTGCCAACCCGTTCGGGTGCCACTCCGGTGTCACTCCAGTTGGGTTCCAACCCATTCGGGTGCTACTCCAGTTGGGTGCCAACCTGTTCAGGTACCCCTCTGGTTGGGTGCCAACCCATTGGGTGCTGCTCCAGTTGAGTGCCAACCCATTTGGGTGCCAACCTGTTTGGGTATGGCTTCGGTTGGGTGCCAGCCTGTTTAGGCACCAACCCATTTGGGTGCCGCCCCATTCGGGTGCCGCCCCGTTTGGGTGCCAACCCATTTGGGTGCTGCTCCAGTTGGGTGCCGACCCATTGGGTGCCAACCCATTTGGGTGCTGCTCCAGTTGGGTGCTGCTTCAATTGAGTGCTGATGCATTTGGGTGCCGACCCATTTGGGTGCTGCTCTGGTCAGGTGCCGACCCATTTGGGTGCCAATCCATTTGGGTGCCAACCTCTTTGGGTACCACTTCGATTGGGTGCCAGCCCGTTCGGGTGCCAACCCATTCGGGTGCTGCCCCATTTGGGTGCCGACCCATTCGGGTGCCACCCCATTTGGGTGCTGCTCTGGTTGGGTGCCGCCCCGATCGGGTGCCGACCCGTTCGGGTGCCGCCCCGATCGGGTGCCGACGAACCCCGCCGCCCGTCGCAGGGGGAGCCCGGTGCGCCGGGAGCGCCCGCCGGCGCCGACGCTGCTGCTCTGGGGCGCCCACGACCCATACCTGGACCCACGGCTGGCGCCCTACTTGCGCCGGCGCCTGGCACCCGCCGGGCGCCTCCACGTCGTCCCCGGCGCCGGCCACTGGCTCCCCGAGGACCGACCCGACGCTGTCAACCGCCTCCTCTGGGATTTCTTCGGGGCGCCCGCCTGAGCGGTGGGTGGAGGGGGCCCCGGCGTCCGGGTGGAGGGGGCCCAGGCGTCCGGGTGGAGGGGCCCAGGCGTCCGGCTCTCGTCCCCCTCCCTGCAGTGCCTTCGCTTCCCAAGTGCAGTGAATAAAGTGAGCTGTGGCCACTTGCCAGGGGCTGCGTGTTGGGGGGGGGGACATGCGTGGAAGGGGGCCCAGGCGTCCGGGAGAGTGATGATGGGGTTTTTTGGGTGCGGGGGGGGGGGGGGGGGAGATGATCGCGCTGGGTCCGTCCTGCACCCTGCGGGACTTGGGGGTCGCTGCGCCCCGCGCTGCGCCCCACACTGCACTCCGCACTGCACCCCGCGCTGCACCCCGCGCTGCGCCCCGTGCTGCACCATGCACTGCACCCCACACTGTGCCCCACACTGCGCCCAGTGCTGTGCCCCACACTGCACCCCACGCTGCACCCCACGCTGCACCCCGCGCTGCGCCCCACACTGCGCCCCACGCTGCACCCCACACTGTACCCCGCACTGCTCACTGCCCCACAGCGCTGCTGGGTCCCCGCTGCTCCTGTCTGGACACTGGCACCCACTACAGTGCTCCCTGGGGTGCTCTCTGCAGTGCGCAGTGCCAGGCTGCAGCGGGGCAGAGCCAGGCTGCAGCGGGGCAGTGCCACGCTGCAGTGGGGCAGTGTCAGGCTGCAGTGGGGCAATGCCAGGCTGCATTGGGGCAGTGCCACGTTGCAGTGGGGCAGTGCCAGGCTACAGTGGGGCAGTGTCAGGCTGCATTGGGGCAGTGCCACGTTGCAGTGGGGCAGTGCCACGTTGCAGTGGGCAGTGCCAGGCTGCAGTGGGGCAGTGCCACGTTGCAGTGGGGCAGTGCCACGTTGCAGTGGGCAGTGCCAGGCTGCAGTGGCGCAGTGCCAGGCTGCAATGGGGCAGTACCAGGCTACAGTGGGGCAGAGCTAAGCTGCAGTGGGCAGTGCCAGGCTGCAGTGAGGCAGAGCTGGCCGCCCTCCTGGCTCCAGGCAGCAGGGGCAGCACCCATGGGTGGCAGCGCCTGGCCTGCTGGCTGCAGCAATGTGCCCAGGTGGCTCTCGGGGCCCAACCAGACTCCCCCCACTCCAGCACCCGGACGCCTGGGCCCCTCCCATTGGGGGGGAGGGGGGCGAAGCAGAGTGGGGGTGGGGGGTTGCAGTGCATAACTCCCTGGGGGGAGGGAGGGCGAGGGGGGTTGCATGCCCGGACGCCTGGGCCCCTCGCTGGCGCTCGCCGCCTCCCCCATGCAGCTGTTGCAAACATCAGGCTGGGCTGGAGGGGGGGGGGGAACAGCTGCATCCCCCCCCCCGCCCCTTCCCTCCCGCCCTGGCAGGGCCCAGGCGTCCGGGCCAGGGGCCCCCGCGGGCCAGGCAGGGGCCTCGTAGGGCAGCGCTGAGCGCGGACCCACTCGGTGCAGGGTGCTGAGCACAGACCCGCTCGGTGCAGGGAGCGCGGAGCTGAGCCCGGGCATGCCCCAGCGCAGGGTGCTGAGCCCGGGCACGCTCAGCGCAGGGTGCTGAGGACAGGTGCGCTCGGTGCATGGAGCTGAGCCCGGGCATGCCCGGCGCAGGGTGCTGAGCACGCACGTGTTCGGTACAAGGTGCTGAGCACAGTTATGCTCAGTGCAGGGTGCCGAGCACGGACCCACTCGGTGCAGGGTGCTGAGCACAGACACACTCGGTGCAGGGTGCCGAGCATGGACCCACTCAGTGCAGGGTGCTGAGCACGGACATCTTCGGTGCAGAGTGCTGAGCACAGACACACTCAGTGCAGGGTGCTGGGCACGGACCCGCTCAGTGCAGGGTGCTGAGCACGGGCACACTCGGTGCAGGGTGCTGAGCACGGACCCGCTTGGTGCAGGGTGCTGAGCATGGACCCACTCGGTGCAGGGTGCTGAGCACAGACACACTCGATGCAGGGTGCTGAGCACAGACACACTCGGTGCAGGGTGCCGAGCACGGACATCTTCGGTGCAGAGTGCTGAGCACAGACACACTCGATGCAGGGTGCTGAGCACGGACCCGCTCAGTGCAGGGTGCTGAGCATGGGCACACTCGGTGCAGGGTGCTGAGCACAGACCCACTCGGTGCAGGGTGCTGAGCACGGACCCACTCGATGCAGGGTGCTGAGCATGGACCCGCTTGTTGCAGGGTGCTGAGCATGGACCCACTCAGTGCAGGGTGCTGAGCACGGACCTGCCCGGTCCTGGCCCGGGAGGGTTCGGTCCTGTTTCGGGGCCGCCGGGCCCGATCCAGCCGGTCCTTGCAGGGTGCTGGGGCGGGAGGGGGCCGGGCTCCAGCCCGCTCGGGGCCCCGGGCCGGGCCGGGCCGGGCTGGGGAGTCCAGTCCGGTTCTTGTGCGGGCCCCGTGGCCGAGCCGAGCGGAGCCGAACCGGGCCGAACCGAACCGGGCCGAGCCGGGCTGAGCGGAGCCGAAAGGGCCGAGCCGAACCGGGCCGAGCGGAGCCAACCGGGCTGAGCGGAGCCGAACGGGCCGAGCCGAGTGGAACGGAGCGGAGCCGAACCGGGCCGAGCCGGGCCGAGCCGGGCGGGGGGCTCGGGCCAGCCCCGCCCCGGGGGAGGGGCGGCGCCGGGCCGGGCCCGGGCGGCGCTGAGAAAGTTTCCCGGGGCCGGCGCGGAGCAGCGAGCGGCGCCGAGCCGAGCCGAGCCGAACCGGGCCGAGCTGACCCGGGTCGCTCATGGCTCCGTGACCATGGGCCGGGCCGGGGCCAGCGCGGCCCGCCGGGGCCTCCCGGGCCTGGTGCTCTTGGCGCAGCTCGGAGCCGCCGCAGGTGAGCGCGACCGAACCGAACCGAATCGAACCGGCCCGGACTGAGTTGAACCGACCCGAAGCGCGTTGAACCGGGTTGAACCGGGTTGAACCAGGCCGAAGCCGGGGGAAGGGGGGGGGAGGAAGGGGGGAAGCCGGGGGAGGGGGGCGCGGATGCACCGCGGGACGGGTCGAAGCGGGTCGAAGCGGGCCAAGGAGGGGAGGGGGGCGCAGAGCGGCCCGGCTCGGCCCGGCTCGGCCCGGCGCGGGGCTCGGCCGCACTTTGGCGCCGCCGAAAAAGTTTCTCGGGGCCGCGAGCGAGGCGGGGTGGGAGTTTTTTTTTTTTTTTTTTTTTTTTTTTTGGGGGGGGGGGGGGGAAGGAGGAGCCGAACCGGGCTCAAACCGGGGCCGAACAGGGCTCAAAGCGGAGCCGAACCGGATCGAGGCGGGAGATGGTGGGTTGGGGGGGGGGAGGGAAACGGAGCGACCCCCCCCCCCTCCCCCGGCGGGAGCGTGGGAACGTGGAAAGGGGGAGGGAGGGGGGGGAACGGGGTGGGGGAGGGGCTCCGGACCGGGCCTGGCCCGGTTTGGACCCGGGAGTTGTGTGGGGTGGGGGGGGGGGGGGAGGCCGACGAGGGGCCGGGCTGGGCCGTGGGAACGGGCCCGGGCGGCGGAGACCGGGGGAGGGGCGGCCGGGGTGGGGGGGTGGGGGGGAGGGGAGCGCGGGGAGTGCAGTGGGGTGCAGTGATTTGGGGTGGGGGCAGTGTCCCGGCAGGGACATGCAGGGATGGGGGGGGGAATGCAGTGATTTGGAGGGGGGGTTGCAGTGCCCCGGAGTGAGTTGCAGTGATTTGGGGGGGTTGCAGTGATTTTTTGGGGGGTTCGCACTGTCCCGGAATGAATTGCAGTGATTTGGGGGTTTGCAGTGATTTTTTTTTGGGGGGGGTTGCAGTGCCCCAGAGTGAGTTGCAGTGATTTGGGGGGTTTGCAGTGATTTTTTTTTTGGGGGGGGTCGCACTGTCCCGGAATGAATTGCAGTGATTTGGGGGTTTGCAGTGATTTTTTTTGGGGGGGGTTGCAGTGCCCCGGAGTGAGTTGCAGTGATTTTTTTTTAGGGGGGTTGCAGTGCCCCGGAGTGAGTTGCAGTGATTTGGGGGTTTGCAGTGATTTCGGGGGGGGGGAGCGCAATGCTCCCGAGTGGGTTGCTGTGATTATTTTTTTTAAGGTGCCTGCAGTGATTTTTAGGGTGCATGCACTTTTTTGAGGGGGGGAAGGGGGAGGTGGCACAGGGGTCTGTGGTGCCCCTGAGCCGGGTGCAGCGATGTGGGGCCGTGCGGTAAGTTGGGGGTGTGCGGTGGGTCGGGGGCTTGCAGTGCTTTGGGGGTGTGCAGTGCCCTGAGTTGGGTGCAGTGCTTTGGGGTGTGCAGTGCCCCTGCATGGGGCACAGTGGTTTATTTGGGGGTGTGCAGTGCCTGGGGGTTTGCAATGCCCCTGCACGGGGTACAGTGGTTTATTTGGGGGTGTGCAGTGATTTGGGGGTGTGCAGTGCCCTGAGCTGGGTGCAGTGCTTTGGGGTGTGCAGTGCCCCTGCATGGGGCACAGTGGTTTATTTGGGGTGTGCAGTGATTTGGGGGTGTGCAGTGCTTTGGGGTGTGCAGTGCCCCTGCACGGGGTACAGTGGTTTATTTGGGGGTGTGCAGTGATTTGGGGGTGTGCAGTGCCCTGAGCTGGGTGCAGTGCTTTGGGGGTGTGCAGTGCCTGGGGGTGTGCAGTGCCCCTGCATGGGGTGCAGTGGTTTATTTGGGGGTGTGCAGTGATTTGGGGGTGTGCAGTGCCCTGAGCTGGGTGCAGTGCTTTGGGGTGTGCAGTGCCCGGGGGTGTGCAGTGCCCCTGCACGGGGTACAGTGGTTTATTTGGGGGTGTGCAGTGATTTGGGGGTGTGCAGTGCCCTGAGCTGGGTGCAGTGCTTTGGGGTGTGCAGTGCCTCTTCATGGGCTGCAGTGATTTTTGGGGAGGGGGGTGCAGCGCTTCTGGGTGCTGTGCTGGGCTTTAGGGGTGCAGTGCGCTGGGTGCATGCAGTGACTTAGGGCGCATGCAGTGCGCCCGCGTGGGGTGCAGCGATTCGGGGCGCGCCGTGGGGCGGCGCGGGCCTGCGTGCAGTGCAGTGCGCGCCCGGTGCCTGCGCCAGGGCTGCACTGCGCACGGCACGCGGGTGCAGTGCGCGCGTGTCCCGTGAGCGCACTGCGCGGGGCCGGGGCGTGCAGTGCGTGGGTGCAGTGCGCGTCCTGGCTGTGCGCGGGCAGCCCCAGTGCCCCGGGCGGCTGGAGGGGGGGGGGGTGCAGTGCGGGTGCAAGACACCAGGGATCGCAGTATGGGTGCAGTGCGGGTGCAAGGCACCGGGGATCGCAGTGCGGGTGCAGTGCGGGTGCAAGGCACTGGGGGGGGGTGCAAGGCACTGGGGATTGCAGTATGGGTGCAAGGCACCAGGAATTGCAGTGCAGGTGCAGTGCAGGTGCAAGGCACCGGGGGGGGGGGTGCAGTGTGGGTGCAGTGTGGGTGCAAGGCACCGGGGGGGGGGTGCAGTGTGGGTGCAGTGTGGGTGCAAGGCACCGGGGGGGGGGGTGCAAGGCACCGGGAATTGCAGTGCGGGTGCAGTGCACGCCCGTGCACGCGTGTGCAGGGTGCCACACGTGTGGGTGCAGTGCTGCGTGGGGGGGGCGGAGCGGGTTGCATGCAGCCGGGGGGGGGGGTGGCACCCAGCACCCTCGGGTGCAGCCCGGGGCAGAGGGCGCCCCCGGCTCACCCAGCCCCACGGCTCTGGCGCCCGACGCCGCTCGACTGGTTTCCCGGCTCCCTGCGGCCTCCCGGGGAGAGGCCGGGAGAGGGCCCAGGCGTCCGGGCGCTCCCCCCTCCCCCACTACGGTTTCGGACCCCCCCAGGCCCTGGGAGCGGCTGGGCACGGGCCCAGGCGTCCGGGTGCTCAGGCCCTGGGAGTGGCTGGGAGCGGGTCCGGGTGCTCAGTTCTCCCCGGGGGCCCAGGCGTCCCGGTGCTCAGTTCTTCCCCCCCCCCCCCGAGGGGCCCAGGCGTCCGGGTGCTCAGTGTCTTGTCCCCCCCCCCCACCCACCCCGGGGAGAGTCTGGGAGCGGGCCCAGGCGTCCGGGTGCTCAGTTTCCTCCCACCACCTTTGGGGCCCAGGCGTCCGGGTGCTCAGTCGGCCCCCCCCTCCCCCGGCTCCCCCAGGGGCCCAGGCGTCCGGGTGCTCAATACCCCCCCCCCCGCCCCCTCTCCAGGGGCCCAGGCGTCCGGGTGCTCAGCGTCGCCGTCGACCCCTCCCCAGGGAGAGTCTGGGAGCGGGCCCAGGCGTCCGGGTGCTCCGTTCCCCCCCCCCCCCGCCCCCCCGGGGAGTGTCTGGGAGCGGGGCCCAGGCGTCCGGGTGCTCAGGCCCTGGGAGAGTCTGGGAGCGGGCCCAGGCGTCCGGGCTCCCAGGCCCTCCTGCTCCCACCCCGGGGCATCCTGGGAGGGGACCCAGGCGTCCGGGTGCTCGCTCCTCCCCCCAGGGGCTCCCCCGAGGGTGGGGGGAGGGGGGGGAGGCAGCAGTGGGTGCCCCTTGGCCCCCGGGGGGGGGGGCGAGTGGCGCGGGGGGGGCAGGCGGGGGGGGTGACGTTTCGGGTGACCCCTGGTGACCCTGGCGGGCTGCGCCGCCCCTCCCCCGCTGTTCCCACGGCCTTGGGCCTCGGCACGGGGGGGGGGGGGGGGGCGGGGGGGGGGAAACCCGGACGCCTGGGCCCCTCTGTGTGCTTGGGGGGGGGGGCGCGGCGGGGTGGGTGGTCCTTGGCCTGCAGTTGTGGGGCTGGGAGGGGGCAGTTGTGGGGCAGGGAGGGGGCAGTTGTGGCTGGGGGGACAGTTGTGGGGCAGGGAGGGGCAGTTGTGGCTGGGGGGACAGTTGTGGGGCTGGGAGGGGGCAGTTGTGGCCCGGGGGGGCAGTTGTGGGGCAGGGAGGGGGCAGTTATGGCTGGGGGGGCAGTTGTGGGGCAGGGAGGGGGCAGTTGTGGCCCAGGGGGGGCAGTTGTGGGGCAGGGAGGGGGCAGTTATGGCTGGGGGGACAGTTGTGGGGCTGGGAGGGGGCAGTTGTGGCCTGGGGGGGCAGTTGTGGGGCAGGGAGGGGGGCAGTTATGGCTGGGGGGGCAGTTGTGGCCTGGGGGGGCAGTTGTGGGGCAGTTATGGCTTGGGAGGGCAGTTGTGGGGCAGGGAGGGGGCATTTATGGAGTCGGGGGGCAGTTGTGGGGCAGAAAGGGGGCAGTTATGGACTCGGGGGGGGCAGTTGTGGGGCAGAGAGAGGGCAGGGAGGGCCCAGAGGGAGCAGTTATGGGGCACAGAGGGGGCGCTTGTGGGCCAGGGGGGCAGTTGTGGGGCAGGGAGGGGGCAGTTATGGACTCGGGGGGGCAGTTGTGGGGCAGAGAGGGGGCAGTTGTGGCCCGGGGGGGCAGTTATGGGGCAGGGAGGCGGCAGTTGTGGGCCGGTTGTGGGTCCCTGGCTGCTGCTGGTGATGGTGGTGGTTTGGGTGGGGGGATGGGGGGGGGCGGTGAGGATCCCGGGGTCCCTTGGGTGCCCCGTGTCATCGTCCCCCCCCCCACGCCCCCCCCCACAGTGCTGCAGTGCCTGGAGGGCTCGAAGCCCTGCGAGAACGGGGGCCAGTGCGTGCTCTACTCCAACGGCCGCGCCGCCTGCCTGTGAGTGCCCCCCACCCCTGGGTGCTGCCCCCCACCCCTGGGTGCTGCCCCCCACCCCTGGGTGCCCCCCCACCTGTCGGTGCTGCCCCGCCATGGGTACCCCCACCCTCGAGTTCCCTCTTGCCCCAGGTTCCCCACTACCACCACCACCCCCCCCCCCCCACGGGTGCCCCCCCACCCTTGAGTCCCACCCAT